>NW_022900929.1:42967622-42998807 GCF_012274545.1 Fukomys damarensis
GTTTATGAAGGATGCACTTAAGTCAAACCTGACATTTAAATTATCCTGGATTCTCTTTGTGATTTTATATTTAGATTCAAAAGACTGCTAAATGTGGGCTCAGTTGCGTGGTTGTATTAGCATAAGCACCACATCAGTGCCACAGAAACTGCTGAATCTTAGCTAAACATTCTATTATTTGCTGTTAACGGGCATTGTAAGGTAAAAATACCAGGAAAGTACTTTCCGCAATGAGGTGAAAACAACTGTTGAGGACATTGGCCACAGGGTTGCTGAAGCCACCTTGGTGTCCAGCATTTCTTCAGTCTTGGGTCACTCTTGCAACGTGCGCCCTTAAGCTGCTGATAAGGAGCCACCAACCGTCAACACCGCCTTGCACGGGGCTTCCACCATGGCCGCCTGTGGGAATGGGGGTGCCTACGGCTCGCATGTGTGGCGTGAAAGTTTTTCACATTAACATGGGGCTGGTTGATTGCATTCCGATATGGAGAAGGCACTAAGTAAGCTTTGTCTGACAGAGATTTGACACACTGAGCTTCCCCTGGCCCCAGGGCTCCTACTTGATGTATTGCAGCCTCCTAGGTGTCTCTCCTGAGGCCACTGGACAGCTGTGCAGTGTGACCTATTGGGCTAGGTTGTGGGAATGAAGCAGGAAAGTTCAGCCCTCTTCATGCTGTCTGCACTGAAAATGTTAGAGGGCCAGGCCAGTTGGAACTACAGAGATGTGCCACCCTGAATTAAATGGAGTCTTTCACTATTGTCATAAGCCGGCCATCAAGAATGGCTCACGACAGAAAAGTTCTCCACAGAGGAAAGACGTCTGCAGGCCTTTTAAGGGCTCTTCCATTTGGGAGGGGCTCGGGGGAGCACAAGCAGAATTTCACAGGAGCAGAACTTTGCTAGGTCAGCGGGGGTCAGGAGCAGTGTCACACAGTTCCATTAAAACTAAACATCGCACAGGTGCAGAGCCTTCCGTTTACGAGGTAGTCAAGATAACAGAGTTGCAGGCTCAACACGGGATATAGCAGTCCCTCATGCATTAGCTGAAGGGACTCCCACTGGGGAGGGGGAAGGTGGCCACCTGGAATTACTCAACTTTACACAGATGGAGTCAGGTTGGCTATCAAATAACTATTTCCTTCTTCCTCTAGAGAGGTTGGTAAAGTATGCTCAGATAGAATTATAGAAAGACATGTCAGAGGAAGGTTGGAACCAAAGAATCTTTCCTGGAAATCTGCAAGATTGACACTAAGTGAAATGAAATCTCCACAAATTTAGCACAAACAAGGCTGTTCCAGAGACCCTTTGTGTGTCTGAGATTGAAAAGAAAATCCCTAATCTGCACGCTACTTTACGTACTGAATCAAGGCAAAGGGAAATGTTAACAAGAATTACTTCTCTCGTCAAGTCGATGAGAAATATGAGGAACTGTGCTAGCGAGTGATTAGGAACATTTCCATAACGACGAAATCCAGCCTGCTTGGTTTAACCTCTCTTCTGAACAAAACCGGACAAACAGGACAAAAATCTTTCATTTGAGACTGTTTTCTTTCCGCTGTCCATGGTCCTTCATTCTTCTGTGAAAGGGTTTTTTTGTTTTTGTTTTTGCTTTTAGGTAGAAGTTGTCAAGTTGAAGTTAGAGATAAACCTGTAAGTGAAAGGAGACAGTGTGTGCACCCGGTGAGAAATGAACTCGCTGATGTCAAAGGCTCACAGCCACACATCTAAAGTGTTCATAATTCAGGACTTATCTTAATGCCTGTGAATAATCAATACATCAAATCTCTAGTTTTACCATTCTCTTTTTGTTTCTTTTACCTTTCTTACATCATTCAAGAGAGCTGTGTGAAAAGGCAAGTAAATATTAAACTTAAATAATAATAATAATGTATGTAGGTGGCTTGGCTGGCACTCTGGTGCAGGATGACTTGGGTATACAAATCCTGTGATAAACAGTCAGGCTTACTTGGGTCCGCACCCTAATTGCATGAATGTCTGGATTTGAGCTATTGCACTATCCACCGGGAGTAGCGGTTAGTGCTGGAATATTTTACTAAATATTTTGTTACTGTTGGATTTTCCCTTTGTTGTCTTTCAGAGGGACACATTGGAAAAGTTTGTTCTTTCTACAACCCTTTCTGAAAAGGACACTTTGCTGCATGGAGTATCTCAGCCTCCTGGTTTCCTCGCACCCTTTCTTAAAGAGGAACCAGCTTGGCTGTGTGTGTAGAGGGCAAGGACTCGTAAAAATGATAGACCAGAGTTGGACTCATAGCTGTGCTATTCCCCATCATGGGAGGCCAGGCAAGGCGCTTCTCTTCTTTTCCCCACCAGGAAACTAAAAGACTGAAGTCTGAGGGTGGGTCAGCCTACACTGTGAGCACAAATGCAAGCCTGTACCATCCACGTAAAGGCCTGGAAAGTGTTCCCTCCTGGACAGCATGTTGTGAGGCTTAATCCCAGGTGTCTCCTGTGCAGCAAGAGCAGCAGGGAGGCTCTGTTCCCTTGCTTATTTCCAGTGCTCCCTGGAAAACCAAGAGGAGTAAGGATTTTGAGTGAGGCTGAGTTATTTTAATCTGTAAAGCATCCATTACACCTTCCTCATCAGTTTAATGAGCTTTAGGGCTTTTGTTTGCAAGTCAAGGGTATGAGAAGCATACAGGGACAGAGAGCTAAGTATAGGAAGAGCTACGTTAATGTTTGCTTCTTGATTTTTCTCTCCAAGCCTATTAAGCAGTTCTCAAATCTGAACAGACTCAGAGGTGTGAGACCGTCCCACAATCTTCTGTGCTGGTCTTTGCCTTTATACTTCTCTGTATTGACCTTTGGTCAACTGAATTCTGAATTCTGAGGGATAGGGGTTTGCATGTAGTCCAAAATAGAATAAAATAATGAGATAATTTCTTGATGTTATTAAAGTAAAAACAACAATTACCTTGGATACTCCTCACCGTGAGGGTTAAATCCCAACACCTCCAGTGGATAGTACCAAATGCATATATAAAGTACTATGTTATTTCTAACACAAATATCCTATGATAATAATTTATACACTATGCCCTGTGAAAACTCAACAATCAATGATAAAATAAATCAGTTATAAGCATATATTGGAATATAAGTGTGAATGTTCTCTCTCTCCCTCTCTCTCCCATACTGTATGTACCCTCCTTCTTACCTCTCTTACCGTTGTTAACCTTGGGTAACTGATTCCCTGAAAAATGGAGTGATGGATAAGAGGAGATTACTTTATATGAACATATGTGAATATACAGGACACTGACTTCAGCTCAGGTATGCGGATACGTCCTCTGGCCTAAGGTCTAATCTTTGACGAAAAGAAGATTTAGATAATATAAAACTTCAGAATCGCTGATTGAATTTTCAGGACATTCCCCACACTCACATGCACCCCAGCGCCATTCCATGGCTGAAATTGTGGAGAACCAGAGGGAACTGCAATGCAAAGAATTTGTAGGCCGTTTTATCCCAAGCTCTTCATTTTATAGCCCAGGACCAGAATGGCTGACAGAATTAAATACACGCCTTCCTGATAGGAGGATTAAACATGAATCCTTGAAGTGAGGAATGCATTAGTACTCAGCGGCAATCTAAAGGTGGGTCGAGCCAGGGTTTTAGCTCAATGAGCTTTTACCTCTGCCTCCAAAGAACAAGGTCTGAAGCTCCATCCCGGGTAAGGAAGGGAGGAAGGGATGAAAGTGTGTGGGAAGGTGGGTCTATGGTGCCTTATGAGATCTCCAAAAGAATGCGCTCAGGGAGAGGGGAGCCCCAGGATGGGGGAGCCCCAGCTGGGGGCCTGGAAGGGAGGAGGAGCTGGCAGAGTGAACTCAGGTGATGACTCACACTGAGATGTGTGAGTGCGCGTTCCCGCCAGCAGAGGGCAGGAGCAGCGATGAAATGAATGTGAAGTTCTGGGCGTCGCGGAGGCGGTGGTGAATCAGAGGGAGAGAGATGCAGATTCTCCACTGCCCACGTCTCCATTCGCTCCCGTGGACACAGTACACGACTCATATGCGGCTCCTCCTAGTCACCTGAGCAGCCCTGTCTCTTAGTTCTGGAATTCTCCCAGTCTTCTCGGTGAACCCCCTCTCCAGCAGGCACAATGGGGGGTGGGGTGACCCTGCTTGCCTGGGGAGTGAGACCCCCCCACCCCGATGGGGTTGGTTTTCCACACTCAACAGCGTTAGGCACAGCTGATGAATTGTCTTCTCTTTGTTGAGGCTGCCCTGCAATCGGGGCTCTTGTGAGTCCTGGGGCGAGAGGGTCTCTGGCTCAGGGCTGTTGCTCTCAGGCTGCTCACTAAGCTCCTCCTCTCCCCCGGTGAGTGGCTGTTGGAGACTCGGGGCTCACCTGTGGTCCTCTCTTCACAGGCTCTTGGTGTTCTTTTCCACCCTCATGTTTGAAATGCTCCTGCTCTCCCACGGCTCCCCGAATTTCCCTTCAGCCCCCCTATCCCCCAGCTTGGGACTAGTACATCCAGCTGTCTACTTGGCATCTTCCCTAGGCTGTCAGTGTCGGACACTTCAAACGTCACGCGTCCCAAGTGGAAATCATCAACTTCCTGGCTCCTTCCCTGAAACCGCGGCCTACTCATCACTGCCCTGAGATGACTGTAATTCTCCAGCCGGCCGGCAGAGAGAAGCAGCGCCCGCGCAATCCTGTGCTGGGCTCCCATCAGATACCAGACCCAGGCCAGGATGGCGAGCTGGGTTTCCTCCGACCCGGGAGCACCGGCCCTCCCTGCAGGACCGGTGAGAGAGTGGAGAGGGGATGTCGAGACGCATAGGAGCGAGTGGCTGATTCCCAAGGTGGCCAGGATGTCATGTGGGAAGAGACGGGGGAGAGGGTGACTACCTGAATGGTTCCTCTCCCTCTTCTTTGCAACTATCAGAAGCTAACCCCGAGGTCTCCACCCTGGTGACTTCATCCCACCCTCATCGCCCCCCAAGGGCCCCACCTGTCAGCGCCACTGCGGAATTACATCTCCATGCTCCTCAGGCCTCACAGTGAGGGTCATCTGCATGGATCCTCTCCGGAGTTTCCTTACAGCAGTGGGAAGCTCCCTAGCTGACTTTCTTGATTACTGGAGGTGCAGTGTTTAGAAGGTGGGGACTCTGTCTTCAGAATTTGTGCTGATTTTTCCTCATCGTGTTGACCATACCGAAACTTGGCTTTTCATGCAGACTTCAAAATGTGTTTGTTGGTTTTCATAAAATAACTTTGTGAGATATTGATTGAGATTCATCTATGGATCAGATTGGGAAGAAGTGGCATCTTAATAATACCGGCTCCTCTTATCCAAAAGCATGGACTTTGTATGTGTTTATTCATCTCAGTACTGCTGTGAACAGAGGCTGGGGGAAGGTGTGGATTATCTGCCCTCTCAATCTGGCTAAAGGTTGCATAAACTAACTTTTACATTTTTATGGGCTATTTTTGTAGTCTTGATGGTGCCAGGCAAATAAATGCAGATACCTTAACTGAGGCCCAAAAGGAAGCCTCTAAAATCCCGAGTCCTTGCCTCTCATCACCCCTGGTCCCCTGTAACCTTTGGTCTCAACAACAAGTAGCCCAGAAACACACAATCTTTTCATATTTTAATTAGGTGGATAGCTAAGTATTTCACTTTTGGGGAACGTATATGGCATTGTGTTTCTAATTCAAACTCCTATTGTTCATGGCTGGTGTGTAAGAAAGCTATTCTTGAGTTGAGAATGGTACCCACTTCTGTCATCCCAGAATCTAGGAGGCTGAGGCAGGAGGATAGTAAGTTCTAGATCAGTGGAGTCTGCCCCGCAGTGAGACTCGGGCTCAGAACAAGACAAAACCAAAAAGCATTGACTTTCGTGTATTAACCTTGTGTCTTGTAAGTCACCTCAGTGCAGGTAAATTACAAAGAGACTTTTTTTCCATGCAGATATTTGGAAGCATTAAAAGCATTGCCCAAGCCAGGCGTGGTGAGCCACTCCTCTAACCTCAGTACTCAGGAGGCTGAGGCAGGAGGGTCACCAAAAGTTGGAGTCCAGCCTGAGGTACGTCGTGAGTTCTCAAGTCTAGCCTGGGGTACATGGCAAAAGTCTGTCTCAAAAAAAAAAAAAAAAAAAAAAAAAAAAAAAAAGTAATGAAAGGGTGCTTAAGTTTTTATAACTCTGCTGGAGGAAGAGTACTATGAAAGCACACTGGACTGTGAGGAAGAGAGGCTGGGGGCAGGGAGTGCATGCGGGAAGCTATACGTGGGCAGCCTGTGAAAAAACGAGGTGCGGAGCAAGAGTGTTGCAGCAGCAGAGGAGAGGAAAGATCAGGTTCACAGGCAAACGCCCTACATTTGCCTTTCTCCTTCCCACTTAGGGGTTTCTTCACACACGTTTTCCTCTTATAGGCTGTATCACCCTCGCTCCCTGCGTCTAATTTTCCTCCTAGCTCAATTCGGGCGCTGCGTCCATAATTCTTGCTCTCCAGTCTCCCACAGCCTCCGCAGTGTCCTGCATCACCCTGTTAAAAAAAATCTTTTTATGTGTAACACACTTGTCCACTCACCCGACTCTGCCTTTCATTGGATCAGGAACTCCTGGCTCTGAAAGCTCAAAATCTGGCCCAATAAACACACACGTAAATTAATAGTTCATTCACAGCATTACCCCGTATGTGGCAGCTCTTATATCACTTTTACATTTTCTCTAAAGAAACTGAAATCATAGAGTTTCCAAAACACCGAAGCTCTCAATCAAGAAGAAAACATTAAACCTCTGTCAGGAAGTGATCATTTCCCTTCAAACTGTGAGCTTTGAGTCATCTTGTTCCACAAAGGAGAGTTCATCCCCTGTAAGTGCCCACAAAGTTGTAAGTGTAAGGAGGAGAACTGAGATCTGCATTCTCAGCTTCACTGAGAAGGAGTTCACACCTGCTGAGAGGCAGGTTTCTCTTTCCTTAGTTTATAACTTATCTTCCTGGACCTGGCACAAGCAGCCCTGGAGGGCTGGGGCGAAGAAAAGCTGAAGGAATCCTCTGAGCCTGGACTCAGCACCGCTCTGCGCTCCCTGGGAACCCCGGACAGACACCGGTAAGAGGGGAGAACTTCGGGCTGGGATGGGCAGGGCAGTGAAGATGGCTGGGAGGAGGTGGTCGGGGATGAAGGTCAACATCTCAGGGGAAAAGGTAGAAAACCAGGGGTCGGATGTGAGGTCGATCGAACACACCAGTGCAGGTCAAGAGGGGAATGGGCTCTGCCAATCAAAGGAAAGGTCTGCTCACCTCATGTTCTTTTCACTGGAATTGTGAGAGTCTGTGAGAGAGGTTTTTGAAAGAGTTATGAGATCTTAAAAGGCAAAACAAAAATACAAATAGTTATGATTAATAATTCTGCTTTTATTGCTTCTGTTAGTACTATGATCATCTCCTTTCCTACACAGAAAAGACAGTGTGAGATGTGATTTCCTCTCCTAATTTTTTTTTCTTTTTTTTTAATATCAGGGCTTGAACTCAGGACCTTGCACTTGGGAGGCAGGCAGTGGAACCACTGATCTAAATCCCAGGCCTTCATCCTCTATTGTTTCTGGGCTACTGTGTCCTCTTTGGGCTGTGCCTCTGGCCTCACCGGGGAGCTCAGTGGCTTCACATTCAGTGCATCAAGCCAAGTCCTCTCCAGTGCACTGGGTGATGGTTTGTGTCAGCAATTTCCTCCACTCCTGCAAGCCCTCAGCTTTCCCCATGACTCTTTCCACACGTGGCTGTTACCCTTGCTATGCCCAGCCTTACCCACTGTAATGGAAACAAAGATCCCCACTGGAGTGCAAATCCTGTCAGCCTGACTCTCTGCAGGCTCACTGGAGTTATGTTTCCTAACTGTCGCTGTGCTGGAAACCCCCAGATTATTCATTGCAGCCTACAATTATCACCGGAATGATGATCCCACCTCTCCATTGCTGCCTCCTGTACACTTACAGTTTTGATTGCTTTTTACACAGTTTCTGCTGCAGTTTCTTCTTCTTCTCTTTATTCCTTTCTTTCTTTGCTGCCCCAGAAGAAAGAAGGGAGGTGTTGGGAGAATTAGTGTGTCTAGGATACTGGACTAGACCTGGGAAGGAATACATGCATTTATATTTCTTTCCTGCTTTAGAAATCTGTCTATGTTGAGATACTGACCTTTAGAATTTTGCCAACCTTTATTGCACTGTATTCACAGCATAAAACTACTGTCTCCTGTGTTCTAGGGAGCATCACTGAGTTTCATCCCCTTTCAATCATTGCCCATCTGTATCCCAAGATGATCTGTTTTGTTCTTAGGTCTTCAGGCCACCTTTGAGGTCCCCCTGAGAGCCCAAGCACTTCCCTTGCCTCTGTCTCAGGGATTGCAAAAAAGGAAGTCCTCCATCCTTTCAAACTCTTCTCATGATTTTACATATTTCATGTAAAGCCATTGTCAACATTTATTATATGGAAGTGATGCTGCTGCCTCAGAGAGAGTTAATGGTACTTTTGGGCGGGGGGGGCGGTGGGATGTGGGAAATTAAACATGGGGAGTGCTGATCTAATCTCTAACCTTTTTGATTCTTAAATTTTGAGGCAGGCTCTGGCTGAGTTGGCCTTAAACCTTCTTTACCAGCCTCCTGAAAGCTGGCATCATAGGTATGGACAACTATTCCCAACCTATCCTCAACTCTTTATTAATTTTTTAAAGATTTTGGGGCACATTCTCACTAAGCCTCCTAGGCCAGCCTGAAACTTGCAATCCTCCTGCCTCACCCTCCAGAGTACTTGGGATCATGGGCGTGTGCTAACGCACCAGTCTCCAGATCTTAGTTCTTTATTTCGGTCTTGGTTCCATGCCTAGGTTTTGTCTCTCCTTAAGATGAAGATTATGTAGTCACATAATAAGAAACCATACTTAGGTTGATGTTCCCTAACTCCACAGGTCTGTCGTCTGTGCCCTCCCTTTTGTGTCCCACACACACAGATTTAGTCCCTATGTTACTGATAACATGCATGATGGGCTCTCAAGGAATAGATGCCGTATTTTTCTGAGCAGTGAGCAGAGACTTGCAAGCTGTACAGCTGATGATAAAAGGAAAAGCAGATACGTTTATGGAGATCATGGGGAAGTTGTGCTTAGAGTGAGCAGATGCACGCAGGCAGAAACAAAACGCAGGAGGGAAAGTAGTGCTGGAGCGGCAGAGAGAAAAAGAAGGAATCTAAGTCCCGCTCTTGGATTTAAAAAGATGTGTGCTCTGCCTAGAGCATCTCTCGCTGGGTCTCTGGATATGATTGACGGGGTGCTGAGTCATCTCAGTGGTACGTAGTACACATGACTTTTCCATAATTCAGTTTTTATAAACACACGCATGACATGCGGTTCCCATGGATGAATGGTCAATGAATTTAGAGTGGAGAATGTCACTGTAGGTCATGCCACAGTGCCTCACACATGTGCTCTGGCCTGGAGCTTTAGAAATGTCCTGGGCTCCTGTCTCAGCCTCCCACAATGCTGGGATCACAGGCATTGCCTCTAGGCCCAGCTACGTTGAGTGCTTTGAACAACCAAGGCCTCTCTGATCTCCCAGCCCTGTCCTCTTCCTTCCTATCTTTAATTCTTTTTTTTTTTCATTATTTTTTGGTACATTATAGGCATACAATATAGTTATATTCATCATTGGGAACTTGTACCTTTCCGTGATATATCTTTGTTCTTACTTTTTCCCCATTCCCCGGCCCTTCCTTCAACTCCTCCACCCCTCCCTATTTATAGTGACTTTGTTTCTATTTTTTCCTGTTCTCATATTTTTTTTCTTTCTCTTCTTTCCTTTCTTCTTTCCCTTTTGAAGCAGAGTGGGGCTTTGTATGAAGTTTTCTCATCTGAACGAAAGTCCCTCCTGCAGGAATGTGATTGCCATGGAACCCGTCCCTGGGATCTCTTTGTAAACACAAAAGATTCACTCACCAGAAAGAAAGCCAAAGGCCCAAAAATACTGCCAATTTCTGTCCCCAAACTGGGTGCTTTTGCCCTATGAGAATTGTGCAGCCAGCAAGAAAACCAAGCGCCGATTGAGCAATGAAGCAGATGTTTATTCTTGGTCAAGAATAGAAGTGGGAAATAGACTTGTGAAATAAGCAGATCAACATCTTGACTTGGGGGATGCAGGGAATTATAAGTACAGGGTAAAAGAAGTGAGTGATAAGGAGAAGCTAATGAAGGGAAGGGGGACTTATGTCTCCTCTGGGAAGGAGCAGAGATTCAGAAACCGCTTTGTTTTGCTGCTTTTATGGTTCTTTCTGGTCCTCTGCACGGCAACTGTCAGCGGTCACGGTGCAGAGGTGTGCGCCATTTAACACGCAGGGGCAGTATTGTGAAGCTTTGCTTTACTTTGACTGGTCTGGTCGGATTTTATCCTGGGAACAGACTCCTGCCCTCACCCGGGCAGAGTCTGCATGGGGAAGAGGATGTAATGAAGCTAAGGAAGCTCTGGACGCTTGGGCAGAGTTCTTAGTCTAACTGGTGCTGGCTAGCCCAGCTGAGGAGAGACTTCTGGCCTGGAGGCATCCTGTCCTCAAAGAACAGAGTGGGGTAGAAATTCAGCTAGATCCCATAGGGAGTATAAGATTAGCAAGAGACTGTCACAAGCAACCGCCTATTCTTCTGAATTCTGAGCTCTTTTACCTGAGAGATTTTACAGTACTTTTTTGGGCGGGGGGAGATGACAGGGTCTTACTATGCATTCAGATTGTCTTTGAACTCACTATGTACCCAGAGTGGCCTTGAACTCACAATGCTCCTCCTGCCTAAGCCTCCTGAATGCTGCTGCGGTTAGAGGTGTGCCACCGTGCCAGGCTACCTGAAATATTTTATGTTTCTAGCAGATCAGCCTTTGTTTGTCAAGCAGCCACTCCCTTAAATCTCCCATAAGTGGACACCACTGCCCCGCAGAATCCCAATCCCTTTCTAGAGCTATAAATGTTATTTGCCCTTCACCCACCCGAGTTGCAGTTCTTATTTTTTATGCCTGCCATGTACATGCTGGTAAATAAATCTTTCTCCTCTTCATCTAGTTATTGTCTGTTTATTTCAAGGACTCAATGATGGAACTTCAAGGTCAGAAAGGATATTCCCTTTTTGTTACTAGGTTTGGGGCACTGGAATCTCCTTCTAGAGGTGGTTTCTAGGTTCTTTCTGTCTCGAGTGAAGAATTGGTTAAGACCAGTGCAAATGGTAGCAAGGTCTCACATTTATTAAAGGTAGGAAAAGAAGCACATCCTGCAGAGCAAGTCTGGGCTAAGTAAAAGTAGGAAAAGAATTACACTCTACAGCCTGATTGTGGACCACCCTGCAGGAGAGAGCACAGCTGTGAAGAGCCCAGTGGTGACTGTCCTTCTGTATCACCCACTCCTCAGGCCAAAGTCAGGTCCATTCTGTCCCAGGGAAAACTACTCGAGTTCTTGGAAGAAGTCTGAGTGCAGGGCTTGGGTGGGAAATGATCTGTGTGTGTGTCTTGGGATTTTTGTAATTAACAAGTCAGTCTACTTCTCAGCCAGCTCTACCGCACCCTAATCTGCCTCACTCCATTTAATAAACACTGTAGAGTTGTTTGTAGAAACTGGAGGCAGAAAATCAATTAATTTAGTGCTATAGTATAATTACAGTAAACTTAGCATCTTGCCCCATGAGACTTCTCTGAAAGGGCACAAACTAAGCAGCCTTAACCTTGTACAGAGGCTAAGCCACATATAAAAGAAAATAGCAAGCATGCCTTTTTCGGTGTGTGTGTGTGTGTGTGTGTGTGTGTGTGTGTGTGTGTGTGTGACAGACAAGGTCTCACTTTATAGTTTAGGTTGATCTTGAACTCACTGTATAGCCCAACTTGGCCTTGACCTCACAGAGATCCTCCTGCCTCAGGCCTTTTATGTGCTGGGATTACGGTGTGTGTCACCACGCATGACAACAAACATAACTTTAATGTGCGATGCATGTATTTCTCCCTAATAGCCTGTGACTCTTTTCTTGTAGTTGATGCATACCGACTTTCTTATCTCAGGCCTTTGGGGCTTCTGAGAGGACCAGAGTGGTGAACCGTGTCAAATTAAGTCCTTTAGTGTATAACTGTTGACATAACACAGGTGCTTTTGTGGGGTAAGCAGAGTGTAGATGGACTTAAACCTGCCTTATGATGCTTATTTTGATCATCCTGCGCCCCTCTCATATCTTCAAAACCTTACCAGCCATTAGGTCCTTACGCTCAGGTTTCTTTGCTTGCGACTGACCAAATCAAAGAAGGCCATTTATTTTGGTAAAAAAAGAAAAAGGCTTTATTCAAAGCTAGCTCTGAGGAGACAGAGGGGCCTTACTGCCCAAGTCATCATCTCCCCATGTGTGGGTAGGTGTGTTAGGGTTCTTTCTAGCAGGGAGCAGTGTGGGAGGGAATCCAGTGATCCGGTGAGAAGGTAGATACATCTAGGCCTGTTTCGTCCTCCTGGACCCAGCCTCTCCCTCCCTTGTCTGTGGTCTTTGACCTCCCAGTGCCTGCATCTGTGCATCCCGTAGATTCACATGGGCTGAGGAGATGTGATAATAGCTGTGTGTTAGGCCTGAGCCAGTTTGGAGAAGCCACTTCTCTTTACAGGAAAAAAAAAAATCTAACTTTTAAAGTTTCATTTTGCCCTTCTGGTTACAAAATCCTTATAAAAATCCCAGTCTTTCACCCTGACAGCATGGTCCTCTCTTGGACTCTTCTGCTGTTCTCTTGTCTACACCAATAAATTCTTAGCTTTTCTATGTTCTTTGCTGTTGGTGAATTCTCTTACCACCCATAGTACAGGTCTGGCACCCATGGTGCACCTTACATGCCATTGTTTTTATAAAAAGGGTTACAAGATGGTGATTCAAATCAGAATAGGAGTAAAATGGATTTAAGGGCAATTAGTAGAATGGCTTTATTGTAGCTCTGGCTTCCCCAGCATCTTCCCCTTTTTCGGATAGCTTCATGTTTCTTTGCCTTAGGGAACTGTCTTTCCTCTTTGGTGTGCAGTATCGGTGGGACTATCCATGAAGAAAAGACACCCAGTCTTCTCCCTGAACCAAGAAAATGTCGTGACATTTGGGCAGGATAACTGGGTATTATTGTAGGATACCAGAATAGCCTATGCCAACATGTGAGTGTAGGAGACCACAATACGCATCCCGAAATATGATGCTGAAAATAGAATCCCATCCTCAACAGTTTAGCATTACAACTCCTCTTCATCCTCACCAGCATTTGGTGTGGTCAATGTTTTAAAAAATTTAGCCATTCTAAGTGGTGTGCAGTAGCATCACATTGTTGATTTTTTTGTTTTTGTTTTTAATTAACATTATCGGTACATTGAAGGTATACAGTGTAGTGACATTCATCATTAGAAATTTGCACCTTCACATAATTCATCTTGGTTCTTATTTTTTTCCCATTCCCCTTCCCTCCCTTTGACCCCTCCACGCCTCCCTACCTAAAAAGACTTTGTTTCCATTTTTTTCTCATGTTAATTCTATTCCCATCTTTCTTTTCCCCTACCCCTCCCACTTCCCCTTCCCCTTTGCACCTTTTCTTCCTATTTCACATTATCTACTATACCTTTTAGTCCTTATTTACACTTTCAGTTTCTCACACTAGAGAAACTATTCAGTATTTACATATATGTGTCCTATTGTCTCAGAAACTCATAGACTGAAAGTTAAAGGGTGGAAAACAATATTCCATGTGACAGGGACCCCCCCCCAAAAAGCAGGAGTACCTATCCTATTTGCAGATCAAGTGGATTTCAAACTAAAACTAATTAAGAGAGACAAAGAAGGCCACTACATCCTTGTAAAGGGAACAATACAAGAGGAAGAGATGATAATCATAAATATATATGCATCAAACACAAGTGCATGCAACTATATAAAACAAATACTAATGGACATGAAAAATCATATAAGCGCTAATATAATAGTAGTGGGAGACCTCCGTACCCTACCATGACAAACATATAGATCAACCAGACAAAAAATAACAATGAAATAGTAGAACTCAATCAAACTCTTGAACAAGTGAATGTAACAGGTGCTTACAGAGTGTTCCTCCCCACAAAATCTGAATACATATTCTTTTCAGCTGCACATGGATTGTTTTCCAAAATGGACCACATACTTGCTCATAGAACATGTTGATTTTTAATTTGCAGTTCTGTAATGATATATTGAAGTGATTAAAAGTCACCAAATGAATCAAAATTATTTGAAACCTAAAACATCTGAATTGCTGATACACAAACACACACACACAAGCACACATACACATACACACACTCTCTCTCTCTCTCTCAAAACACCACTATCTAAACTTCTTAAAAATTCAACTGCCATTGACATTGTAAGAAATTTTTCAGAGACAACTGCCCCTTAGCATTCAGAAGATTCAATACATCTATAAATCCCTTACAGGGAAACTTCCACTTAAGAAGAAGGACTTTTGTTTAGCATAAAAATCTGTTCAGAGCCAGGCATGGTGGTGTTCCCCTCTAATCTCAGCACTATGGGAGGCTAAGGTAGGAGGATCACAAGTTAGAGCCTGGCCCAGGCAGTGTAGAAGTTTAGTGAGACCCTGTCTCAAAAATAAAAAAGGGGCTAGGGATATAACTCAGTGTGAAGATCCTGAATTCAATCTCCGTACCACAAAAATAAAAAACAAAAATGAGAATAAATTTTTCATACTCTCCCATGGAAGCCCTAAAATATATATTTTTTTGTTTAGTTGGTATACAAATTTTACCTCTGGCTATTTTGTTCAGTACTCATTATGGAGTTCTATGTGCATGTGTAAATAAACTTTGTCTTTTCTGCTGTTAGTCTGCTTTGTCTTTCTATTAATTTGTACTCTGTGCTAATCTTGTACTGTCTAGGTGACCTAGCTCACGTACAATCTGTATATTTTCTCTGGTAAAGTGTCTATTCATATATTTTGCCCATATTTTAAAATGTGAATATTTATTTTCCTATTGTTGGCATTTAATAGTTCTTTATGATGTCATATAACTGTCCTTCATCAGATATATCTTGCACAAATATTCTGTTCCTGATTTGTATTTTCAATCTCTAAACACTGTTGCAGAGTAGGAATTTAAATTTTTTAATATATTTTATTTTGTCAATATTTCCTTTTATAGATTCTGCTTTGAGGTTTATATCTAAAAATTCATCACCAAATCCAAGATGGTGTGATTTTTTTCATTTGCTGTCTTATATATATATTTATTTATTTATTTTGAGACAGGGTCTGCTTATGTAGTTCCGGCTGCCTTAAACCTACTACATTGTCCAGGATGGCCTCAAACTTGCAGTAATCCTCCTGCCTCAGCTTACCCAGTGATGGGATTGTAGGCATGCACCACCATGCCTGTGGCTCTCTCTCTTCTGGAATTTTTATGTACTCTTTCACCTTTAGGTCCATGAAACATTTTGTGTTCATTTTTGTGAAACATATAAACTCTATATCTATAGAAATATACAAGATATTGATCTATATAAAGATTTTTTGGCATGTAGATTCATGGTGGTACCTGAGTTTATGAATTTAATTTGTTTAATGATTTTAGGGAAGATGGTTGTGTTTGTGTTTTTGTGGGGAAGATTGTTATGGTCATATTTGCCACTAAATGCAGAATTTGTGAAAAGAAACAAAATTTTGCTTGCCACTTTTGTTTGCTAACCGAATTGTACACAAATGAATTCATAAACTGAAGTATTACTGTGTAGTCGTTTTACTACCATTAGTCAAAAAGACTATCTTTTCCTAGTTTAATTATCATTCTTCATTGTTAAGTTCAGTTCACTGTGGGTTCATTTCTGGGCATTCTGTTCTGTTCTACTACCCTATTTGTTTATTCTTTCACTAATATCACACAGTCTGCTATAGTCTGGAACTTGACAAAGGCCCTTGTGTTGAAGGCCTGGTCCCCAACCTGTGCACCACTGGGAAGTGTTGGAACCTTCCGAAGGTGGATCCTAGTGGAAGGAGATAGGTCACTGGGAACATGAGTATAAAGGGGAAAGAGGCTAGATCCCAGCCCCTTCTTCTTTCAATTTCTTGGCTTCTTGGCAACCATGGACTATGGTGGGTAAAATGTTGCTCCACCACATGCTACTGACCATAAAGAAATACTTCATTCAGTTATATTATTTTGTTTTTTTTACTTTTTTTCTATATGATCTGTCTATTTGTTCCAGTGGGGTGTTGAGGTCACCCACTGCAATTGTATTAGTGTTTATTTCATTTTCATACTCATTAATATTTGTTTTGTATAGTTGGGGGCACTAGTATTTGGTGCATATATATTTATGATTGTCATCTCTTCCTCTTGTGTTGTTCCCTTTGCAAGGATGTAGTGGCCTTTTTTGTCTCTTCATTAGTTTTGATTTGAAATCTACTTTGCCTGCAAATAAGACAGCTACCCACCTCACCACCCCCTTTTTCTGGGCTCCTGTCTCATAGAGAACTGTTTTCCATCCTTTTACTATCAGTCTATGAATTTCTTTGTGGATTAAGTGGGTTTCTTATACATAGCATATTGTTGGATTTGGCTTTTTAATCCATTCTGCATTTCTTTTGATTGGTGAATTCAGGCCATTAGCATTGATAGTCATAAGCGATCATGTTATTTTTCATTTTCATGTTATTTTCCTGTGGTTGAATCTTTTATTTTTCCACCCTCTCCCTCTAATTTCTTGCCTTGCTATTTGCTCTGTTGGGCCTTATGGAATGTTGACCTTCATTGTCTTTTTCCAGGATATTGTTTAGAATTGTTTGGCATGCTGGTTTGGTGTTCATGAAATTTCTCAGGTGTTCTTTGTCATGGAAGTATCTTATTTCCCTGTCAGTTTTGAAAGACAGTTTTGCAGGATACATCAGTCTAGTTTGGAAGTTGTTTTCTTTTAGGACTTGAAATATCTCACTCCAGGCTCTTCTTGACTTGAGAGTTTATGTTGAAAAGTCTGCTGTGATTCTAATCAGCTTTCCTTTGTATGTGAATTGTTTCTTTTCTCTAACTGCTTGTAGTATTTTGTTCTTCTGTTGGGCTTCTGGAATCTTGATTATTGTATGTCTAGGCATAGATTTTTTTTTTTTAAATCATGGCTAGTTGGAGTCCTATATGCTTCACTTATCTGTTCAGGAAGTTTTCTGTCATTAATTCTGTGAACAGTTTTTTTATGTCATTGGTACTTTCTCCTGCTTCTGTCAATCTTTTGCTACTCTTTGCATCATCTAGTAGCTGCTGGCTCAATTTCTTATGGTCCCTTAGTATTTTTAAGAGATCTCTCTTTTCTTGGTTACTGACTGCAATCCTGTTTTCTATATCTGATATTCTGTCTTCACAATGGCTCATTCTGGTGTGATTACTTTCAATGGAGTCTTAAATTTCCTGGCTATCTGTTTGAATCTGTTTCATGGATTCCATTTCTTTCTTATATTTGGCATTCATGGTTTCTTTCCTATGCTGGTGTGTGTGGCTTCCAGCATGGTCCGCAGTTCATCTATTTTTTAAATCTGTTTCTGTTCTAGAGTGTCTAATCATGTCTTTCATTCTGCTCATCATCTCTGTAGTTATCTGGGAAATTATTTCTGTTTAAATCTTTTTTAGAGCCTCATTCATCTATTTTGTTACCCGCTGTGCTCTCAGTTAAGGGTGTCCAGGTGGTTGATTGTCAGACTTTTCTACCTCATTTCCCCCAGAATTTGCCTTTGATGAGCTGGAAGTCTGTGTTTGCACCTTGCTTAGGTGTCTTGTCTTTTCTATTTCTGTTGTTGGTACTGTTTTTGGTTTGATTATTCAGTTGATACTTCAGTATTGCTTATTGCAAATATCTTTGTTGCTTGTATTTACAACCATTTCGATATTATTACTTCTCAGAGGTGTCTTCTAGATATAGCTGGTCTTTAGGTTTTGATTCTCTAATGACTCTTAGGTGATCTTGTTTTCAGTATGGCAGGAAGAACAACTGATTAGATCAATCACAGCACCTTAACCCAAGTGGTACAATGAGCATCAACAGTGGTATTAAGCACAGTTTAGAAAATGGTAATTTGTGATAGCTATCAATCTATCACTTTTAATCATGTGAATTAAATCAAAATCAAGGACCAGCCTAACATATGTATACAGTGAATAAACTCTTCAATGTAGCAAATTTGCCCTTTGGAATGGAGACTTAGAAGGAGTTACAGAGGGAGGGATAGAAGGGTAGAAGGAGAGGAAAAGTTTAGAAGTAAGGCCAGAGGACACAGGAAGGAAAAGACACAAGAGGGAAAGACAGGATGAAAGAATAAAGACAAATACAGAACAACCTAACAGGAATAGGGAAGCTAGAAACTGTATTCACTTTCCTTTGAAACTAATGAAAATTGACAGAAGGGAAAAAAAGAGAAGAAAAGAAAAAACAAAGGAAAAAGAAATTCAAATTAGGACAGGAACAGGAACAAAAAGTGAGAGAGATGAAGTACAAGGTGGGAGGGAGAGAGAGTGATTGAGAGAGCAAATGAGAAAGCAAAGAAAAAAGAAAATAAATTTGAAAAGAGAACAAATTTTTAAAAATAAAAATTTAACTGAAAAAACTTTGAAAATAAAAAGTAAAAAATAAAAATAAAAATAAAGGGCTTCCTTCAGAGTATGTCTCTGCTGTCCCAATAGACAGTGTGGGCAGCAGTGTGCAGGTTTAAGTCAATTAGTCTCAGCAAGCCAGCAACTGTCTCCTGAGATTTAGGTTGATTTCTGGCTGCAAGGCCCAAGTTGAGCTCCCTGACTTCTTGCTGGTTTGATCTCTGCAAGGTTCTACTGCAGGTTCCTGCTGCCCTTTCCGTAAAGTTAGTCCAGGTTCCAATTAGAGGTGGTTATCCCTCTGACTTACCAACTATGGTGGTCTGGTGTGCCTTTATTGCAGAGATTTTCTTCACTTTTCTTATGGGCTTCAGTTTTCAAGAGGTGCCTGAGAGAGGCCTCCTTTCTGTTGTTCACTTCTGCTCTATCTTCTGGAGCTCAGAACAATGGCCGTATGAGCCCTGCACCTCTGCGGTGTGGGTCCAGGCACCAGTGTGACTGGTGGCCAGAGGTGGTGGGAATGGTGGTGCTGCTGGTACCTGTGCAGTTCGGCTCCTTAGCTCCTCAGTGGCCCAGAGGGGCTGTGCTTCCAGTGGTCCACACAGCTCGGCTCCTTTGTAATGTGTGTTTTCTATAGCAGGGAAACAGAGTTATAAAAAATAAATTCCAAAACAGGGATTTTGGTTGTCTTTCAGGTTAGTAGGTCCCATTAATAAATCTGAAGAATGAATTAGGTATTTAGCAAGTAGACATTCTGTATTTCTGCTCAATGGACTTGTGTTGCTAAAATGTGATTAAACATGAGAAAGTGAACACACATCTTCAAGATGGAAGGCTACATTGCCAGTACAAATTATACTTCAGGAGAATGTGAATGAAATGAAAAGGTGTCCCCTTTATGTTGCTAAGAAAAAAAAGAAAATCTTAGATTAATAAGTATACTACCATATATTTTAGCTTGCAGTAGAGTCAGAAAATGTACTGTTTGGAAAATTGTGAAAAAGAAGAGTGTTTATCTTTATCTGGGGTGGTAGCAGCTAACTTGTTTCTAAACGTTTTGTATTTAGATTTGTGGTTTTAAAAAAAATTTCTTAACATTTATGCACTGAAATATGTTACTTCTGTGATCAGAAAAAATTAATGTTATTTAAAAGATTGATTCCCTAAATCAAATGTTCTGAGCTCTTTTTCAGCCTTCTGTGCTCCTTCTTCTTGCTACAATATAGATGAAACACTCACCTAGAACTATGGGTTCTTTCTCCAGGAATACTGGGAATCCCAGGGCTTGCTCAAAGAATTTAGGACTTTTGCTGTGAGTTATATCCTTAGCCCACTTATTTATTTATTTATTTATTGATTGATTGACTTTTGAGACAGAGTCTCACTGTCACTAAGTTGTCCAGGCTCTACTGGAAATCGTGATCCTCCTGCTTCAGCTTCCCAGAGTTCTGGTATTTATAGACGTGTGTCATCACACACAACTATGCCTAATTTTTTGTTGTTGGCTTTGAGACAGGGCCTCACTATGTAGTTCAGTCTGGCCTTGAACTCACTGTGTAGCCTCAGCCTGGCCTGGAACTTGTAGCAATCCTCCTGACTCAGCTTCCCAAAATCAGGGATTACAGGTTTGCATCACCACACCTGGCCTACTTTGCCTAGTGGGGAAGATTCACTTCTTTATACCCAAGCATTTAGATAATGAATTCACTATTTAGATAACGGATTTTCTCTTGGTTGTCTTTCAGATGCTTGATTAGTAACACATTTTCCGGGAAGCCTCTACTTTTGAAATAGTATTTTTCTAAGAATCATCAACACTGACTTCTCCCTTGATTGCCTGCCATTTTTTCTTGAGAAAGTGAAGCTTGATCTTGGGAAAAAAGCATAAGCTGTAGTACATAAAAACAATACAAGAATGTGAAAAGGCTGATGCTTTTAAACTATAGAACCTCAACAAAGTGCTTGTTCCCTTTGAGCCATCAGGGGGCAATGCAGGGAACCTGTACAGTCTTAGCCACACATAGACCCTTGCAGACCAAGTTCTTCAGTGTGGAAAAGGTGAAGCAATCTGTTAACTGATACTGCAAAGAAATGAAAGATCAAAGACCCAGTCCAGTCTACTTTGCCCCACAAATTTATGAGGAATCAAACCATATATACAGGATCACATTGTGTGATGGAGCTAACATCACAGCTGCAAGAAAGTGTGACATTAAAATTCTTAGACAACAAGGCTAAGCTTGTTGCCAGATAGAATACATTTTTACTCTTTAGAGCCTATGGGAAAAATATGAATTTTTCTTTTCTGCAGGATTAGGGAACACAGGGAAGTAAATACAGGCTATGACCATATTCTATGGTGAATAATTCTCTTTAAATCTACCATGCTCATTCTCAGCTTCAGTTTAGATAAGAGTTCACAGAAGAAAGATCTATGCATATTCACCCACATCTTCCCAGCACCTGCATCTTGTTTGACACAAGGTGGGAAGGGAGCTGGTGTTTATGGTGACTGACAATCTCTTCCTCAGTCTCAGAGAAGTAGGAATAGGATGTTTCTACTAAGTAGTAAGACTCCTGAGAGCCTCTCTTCTATTCATTGCTTAGATTTAAAAGTTACTGTGACACAGATCTTTGTTACTAGGGAAGCAAGATAATTCTATGAGAAAATGGGATATTTCTGTTAGAATCATTGGAAAGTAAGTTAGGCTGTGTTGTTTGCCCTCTGTACTATATATGATCTTGAATTCATGACATTCCCAATTTCCCTGAAGTAGAGTTCTGCAAAATCCAACGCACACCAGGGTCATCATTCTCTAAAATCTGAAAGACAATTAGGCAAAAGCATAAAAATTTGGAAAGATGCCCTCATTGTGTCCAAGCCAGAGTCAATCCAGGTCATTGTCTCCAGAATGTCTGTTGTGCTGGGGATTTAGCTCAGTGGTTCCAGTGCCTTCCTCACAAGCTCAAGGACCCGAGTTACATCCCCGGTACAAAAAAAAAAAAAAGTCTGTTGTCCCTAGGATGTCCAGGGCATCAAACATTGTTGAAGACAGAGATAGGCTTATTGCAATAAAATGTGAGCAGTGTAATGGGCATGAAATATTTGAAAGGAAGAAAAGGAGCAATGTTTGGTTAATGAGAACAGGGATTTGTAATACACCAAATTTGCTGAAAGTCATTGTACCACTCAGTTTTTTATTGCGGGACAAAAATACCTGACATGTACAATTTAAAGGCGGAGAGATTTCTTTTGGCTCATGGTTTCATGGGATGCAGTCCATGGCTAGCTGGCTCCAAGGCCGGAACATCATGACAGAAGTACACAGTGGAAGAAAGCTGCCCAACTCATGACATCTAGGAAGCAGGAAGCAAGGGAAGAAGATCAGCGCAGCAATGACCAGTGACCAGATAGAATTTGCAACATTATTGCAGCCATGACCCACTTCTTCCAACCAGGCTCCAGCTTTGAGTAGCTCATTCAGCTATGAACTCCATGTTTAACCCATCGATGAGGTTAGTGCCCTCACAGTCCAATCAACTCTCTAGGACTACCTTAATCAAGCTGATGGTCAACATTAACCAACATAGTTATTTAATGTATAAGTCAGAATATTATACAGATTATAAACTGTACTATGTTCTGCTCTATCCTAGTGATCATCTATTTAGCTTTGAACTCCAATTGTCCCCTGGGACTGACACCATGGTCAGAACCCTAGAAATTCAAATCTCTTACCTGTGCTTTCACGCACAGGGCTGAGTCCTATTTCCCACACCCTTTAGCTGCTGACAAGGCCCTTTTCTAAATACACAGTTCATGAAGACATCATCATACCTCCCAATGACTTACAGTGTTGAAAATTCCCTGAGGTACCCACTTTCCCCTAGGTTGGCTCTTCTAAACTTCTGACATCATCCTGGACCAACTGAGCATGCTAACTTGGACCCCTGGCCTCCTTCCTCAGGAGCAGGTTGTTTAGTCAGTTCACTCCATGCTATCAAGGACTGGCTTTTGTAAAAGAAGTGGCCTGTCTTGGTAGTTTCCAAGTCAAGTGGGATATGACAGAAGGAGAGCTGGAAAATGTGTTTGTAGGTGTCTTAGGTATCCTGATAAATTCTCTGGAAACTGCTGGTGTGTTGGGACATTTGAGCCCAGTCCACATTAATGCTCAGCTAACTTGGTGAAGAAGGCTTAATGAAGGGCAATCTGAAAAGTCACTAGGACCACTCAGGGAAACTAAAATGGAACCAACTCCCTCATTTGGTTTGCATTTCTTTTCTTCTCCTTACTTTAAAGTTCTTGAACTCTCTTTTATCTTAGAAAATCAGTATTGCAGGAGTGATCCCACTGAAACTGTAAGGGAAAGAAATGGGTCAGATAAGTTTACTGATTCAAATTAGTCAATAATTACATTTCAGAAAGGTTTCAAAAGAATAATGAAAGCAGTCCACAAGACTGTTCAGAAGAGGTAAAAGTAAATAAAGTCACCTCTCCCTTTGATCTTCATTTTTTTCTTTTTTTGTTCTGCTAGTGACTGTTAAGGGTATGTAATCCCTTACAACTTAGAGGATCAGTACAGCATAAACATTACCCTACTAAATTCTCTGTTGAGGCAGAAGAATGGCTCCTTTACATCAAACTTTAGAGAATCTGCTTACAATAGTTGCTCCAAGACATTTACAGTGCATGTTGGAGTAAGAAAAGCTCTGAAGTAAATTCTGTTTAACTTCCTTTTTATTCCAAAATATTTGAGCCTGAGAACCATTTTTCCCATAACTACTGATAAACTTTGGGAAATGCTCTTCAACACTGTATGGCTCCCGTGGGAGCTGGAGTTCTTCTCCTTCCCATATCTGCTCTTCAGTGTTGATACACTTTTTGTATCAGAGCAGGTAGTGAACCTGAGCAGTAGAAGGACCCATTGTTCTGAACAGACTTATGCTATCAACAGATCACAGAATCTGTGCCAGACAGAAGCTTTCAAATATCAAGTGGGAAATGAAGCCTTTTACCTTCACAGCACAAAGACCCACAAGAAGAATGTGAAGAAACTCCTAGCTTTCTCCATCCTTAGGATAAGCACAAAAGCTCTCCTTCCCTTCTCCTGATAAAGGCCTGTGCTGCATTTCAGAGGGGGATTGCTGAGGTGACAGAAAGAGGGAGCTGGTCCCTGCCGTCATTTATCATGGCCTGTGCAGTCAGTTTCACAAGAGCACAGTCTGTGTTCTCTGGGTCAGTGGGCACCGGGTGAAGCCTCTCAAACACGTGACAACTTGTTCTCAGGATGGGTTAACCGGATCCTATCAATGCCACAGATGTACACGTGCCCTTGACTTATACCCAGCCTTTCTTCTCATTCTCTGCCCTTGGAAAACGCTGAAACTGCCCCTGTGCCACTCTAGCTCCTGCTGTCCACAATGGTTCTTTTCTCCTAAGGTCACCCATTGCACCTCCCTTTTCTGCAAGCTCCAGCCATAGAGCTGAGTGAGGGTGAGGTGTTTTGCAAAGGCCCCTTGTAAACACAGAAGACTTTCTGCACCTACGGTCTGTCAGCTATAGGAAGACATTGCCAAGAGATTCCTGTCTACCTGGTGAGCACCTGCTCATATTTCAAGCCTCCATTTAAGTATCAAATACTTCATGGAGCCTACTTCAGAACAATTTGTATTCCTTCCTTTATATTTATTTCGTAGTTAAAACTTTATGGCTTGTCTCCCTACAGAGACTACAAGTCCTTGGAGGGAAGGGGTCATGCCTTATTTATCTTTGTACATTAACTACATTGTAAATAATTGTCAAATGAATTAAAGGGAATATCTATCATAAACAAACATAGCACAATATTTCTTTTATTAGTTTTCTCCTAATTTGGGTGGTGAGGTGTGACATATTCATAGAAGGCGGCAAATGAAAGGCAAGGCTGAGAAAGTCAAGTCTGTGAAGAGGACCTGCACATTCAGGGCTGAAAGGCCTGAGCAAGACCCCTGGGTGGTCCTGGGTGTTTCAGTGAAATTTAGGAGCCGACAGGACTGGATAGGTGGGAAAAGGTACCTTGGATAGGCAGCAGAAATGACAAAGTGATTCAAAAGGAAAATTTGGACAATGGTAAACAGATGTATTTGGCTGAAATAGCAAGTTTAACATTGTTGCAGTACTTTCATTGATTTTATGGTTCTTGTTCAGAATTCATGAGTGACCAAGCACTATTCATTGTAATCTTTTCCTCTTCTTCTCCCCTACAGGTGTAAGCCAAGAGTCAGTGTTACATTTGGCTGCTGGGACTCCTTAGCCACCTTTAATTTGGGACAGTTCCACAGTGTCTTTTTTGGTGTTTGAAGTTTTTGGAGAAATCAAGAAAGGGAAGACCTTCCCTCCTTGTTTTAAATTAGACTTTTTTTTTTTAACAGCAGCTTTAGGTTCTCAGCAAAATTCAGCAGAAAATATAAAGTGTTCCCATGTATACCTTGTCCCTCTGTACCCAGCCTTCCCTTTATCAACCTCCCCCACCAAAGTGGTATATTTGCTAGAGTTGATAAATCTGCAGCAGCACAACATTATCACCAAAGTCTAGACCACATTAGGTGTCATTTCTGCTGTTTTATATAGTAAAGATTTCAGCAGACTTGTAACAGCACACATCTACCATTGTAGTATCATTCAGAATAGTTTCACCGCCATAAAATTATGCTCTTTGCCTATTCATCTCTTTTCCCCCACAAACAGTGGTCTATGTATGGTCCCCTTAGTTTTGCTCTTTCCAGAATGTCACATAGTTGGAACTGTATAGAAGGTAACCTTGTGAAATTGGCTTCTTTCACTCAGTAATGTGCACTTATGGTTCTTCTTTGATTTTCTTTAATGGCTTGATGGTCATTTCTATCTTGGATTCTTTCAAACTTGGATAATTATAAATAAAGTTGCCATTTCTGTGTCTTTGTGTGGACATGAGTTTTCAACTCATTTGAATAAATACCAAGGAGTGGTATTGCAGGATCACATGGTGAGAGTGCTTAGTTTTGTAGAATACTTCTTTTGTTGTTGTATTTTGATTAACATAAAATAATAGTACATATTAATGGGGTACAGTGTGATATTTAAACACACACATTTAGCATGTACTAAGATATCAGCATTTTTCTCTCCTTTTCATTTCTTAATGTTTGGAGGCTTTTAACTATTAAGAATTCATGAGGCCATACAAATAATAAATATAAATAAATAAATGTGAAAAAGAGAGGGAAGTCACTCACAATAGAATGTTGAGGGCAGAATATTAAATGTGGAGTTGAAAATTTGACATTTTGCCACTATTATAAAAATGAAGATTAAACAATTATCGATGGATGCTAAATCTGGAGGGAAATTTTGAAAAGAAACAGGATATTTGGATGATCTTATTGCATCTTTTCACAAACTGCTTATTAATTGAAATGGAGAAAAATATCAACCATATAAGAGACAGTTCAGACCTTGCCTGGGTGATATCATTTGACATCACCTGTGAGGGACAGAGGGCTGTCTCCTTCTTGAAATGTATGTCCTCAGAAGGACCAGCATCACCTTAGTGCTACTCCAACACAGATTGTACAACCTGAATCTAATCACATGAAAACGTGGGGCAAACTCAAAGTGAAAAATGTGCTAATAAACAAGGAATCAGGGGACCTCCATTAAGTACAATAATAATATTGTACTGAACTATTTGGGTGATCAAATTGTCCTAGTATTGCATCCTAGGATTCCTTTCTGCAGATGTCTGTGTCTCTGAGGTATGCTATCCTTTCTGGTTTCTTAACATTTCATTACTTTCAAGCATAACAATATGTTCCAGACTCATCTTGCACCTGCTTTGCCTTAGTCCTAGAATTAGCCAGCTCCCTGAGGTTCCCTGATTCCTTTAGTGGGAAATGGTATTCGAGAGCAGTATCTCAATGAGAGGTGTGCTCATTGCTACTGGAGTGTCTGCTTCTAGGCTCTTGCAGTGAGCGAAGAAATGTAAGTGTGCATATAAATAATACAAAGATGCGCACACATATAAATAAGTATATACAGGCATGCAGACACACACACATACACACACACACACGCACACATGCACATGCACATAATTTGGAAGCCATGAGTTCGTTCAAACACTTTAATTTAATCCATGCCCACAAGAGTTCCTTTCTGTTTTCCTCCATTCCATCTATGTATGCCCCTTCTTCCACCATGTGAAACTCAGTTTAACGACATTAATTTCTGTACTAATTTGCTTCCTCTTACAATAAATCTAGACTACTTCAAGAATTGCTTTACCCATACCACTATACTAAACAAGGTTACTAAGAAAGAAAAACATTCACAACATGTGCAAATTCTCCCCTACCCCTACTTTACCTTGCTTGAGATGGAAGGTTTACACCTAAAACACAAAATTAGGAGAGGTAATAAATGTACTGATGTTTAATGTGTTACCTGACCAACACAATGTTACTGGCTTTGAGTTATACCATTGCCTTGCAGCTCAAACTGATGTTCACGTCCCCCAGAGGCTCTACTCTATTATGCTCCACAAAATCACAAATGAAAAATTATGTGGGCACAGAAACAGAAACAGCAGGAAGTGATTCAGAGACTGAGATGATTAAATACAGATGAGCAGCCAGATACTTCAGGCCACACTCTATTTTCTTCTCTTAGGCCACTGAGCATGATGGACAAATGACAAGGAACAAGTTCTAAGGAAGGGCAGTGATAGTTTCTTGCATACTCCACACCTCCCGCCAATAGCAATATTCCACATTCTACTACCAATTCAATTTTGAGTACTTTTCTTGGGAAGGGAGAATTTCCTGGAATTGGAGAAATCAATAGCGGTTCAGAAATGTTAAACAAGTGCCCCACTGTTTGCTGAGAACTTAAGTCAACAATGATTTCATTCTTCAGGCAAATCAGAGCTGCAGCCCCAGCCCTCTGTACCAGCTTGCAGCTCTACAAGGGCCTTTGCCACACTCTGTGCTTCCGGGGCTGGGACACACGAGGGAGTTCTGAGGCTGCTCAGTGAGGCTTCCCCAGAGCCTTCCAGGATTAAGGGTTGAGAAGAAGAGCAGGGGACAGCAGGCAACAGTACAGCTGCTCCCCCACTTATGCCCCTCCTCTTGTTGGCCTCCATCTGCCTCCCCCACGGAAGGTCAAGCCATAGGCAACCCTCGGGAAATGGAAAAATGCTTTGCTACCAGACCCTTCTTCCTCCACTTTCATGACAATGTGACTTCTCTGGGTTGTAAAGCAGTGGCATGAGTCCCACCTGCCAAAAGGGCGAACAGCTGGCCTGTAAGGTTCTGTGTGCTTTGCCTTTGTGATTGTGGGTTGTGTGTCAGCCTGTGTTCCCAAGGGACTCTCGTCTCCGAGTGACTATAGAACCCTTTGCTGGAACAAGATGGGCATGCTGCAGAAATGAGAAATAGTTTCAGCCATTTTTTTCTTTTGTAGTAGTGGGGATTGAACCCAGGGAATACTTTTTATTATTTTATTTTGAAACAGGGTCTCACTAAGTTTCTTAGGCTGACCTCAAGCCTGCAATCCTACTTCCTCAGCCTCTCAAGTAGCTGAGATTATAAGTATGCACCATCACACATGGCCTTCCCCTGAAATTTTGAGGGTTTGTTACTGCAGCACAACCTAGCCTATCCTAACTGATCCTCATTTCATGTATTTTCTTTGCCAGCTTGGCACTCATACACTGTACATCTATTCTTTTAAATACTTATCTTACAAATTTCAAAATGCTTATTAAACATATAAAAGCTTTAAATTAATTAATACTTTAAAACATTTCTTGAATACTTTATTTGATTTATAAAACTCAGATTATGTTATTGATGTATATTAAAATTTAATGTTTTTAATACCACAAAACATTATTGCATTCAAAGTCAATTTTTTACATTTTTATGTTTGTATCATGTTTTTTGGTTTTTATTCTCTCCTGAATTTCACATTTCTATCTAATAGCTTTTCTTTTTAACCTAAAATACAAATTTTGAGGCCATCGCTCAAGTGCAGGGAGGTAGCCTGGGCCCCGATCCACCATGGGAAGGAGAGCCACCATTGCTCAAGCACTGGGAAGGTAGCAGTGTCAGCACCCCTGAACCCCCATAAGTTGCCCCCCCTGCACTCTCAGACCTCCTGACTGTGCAAGTCTTTGGACCCACTCTGCAGAGGCAGAGGTGGTCATCAAGGGTATTTTTCTGAGTTCCCAACTTTGAACATCTTTAAAGAAAGGGCGTGGGAAACCTGTAATAGAATGTTGTGGAGTTCAACCATTCAGAAGGTTGGGGAACTCAATCTGGGCCTTGCAGCCTGAGGTCAGTCAGCATCATGGGGTTCAGCCATCAGCTAACTGAGAACAGGGGTCTTGCATCCTCGCTCTGTCTGAGCCATTAAATGGTAAATACACTATATTGAAATTTTGTTCACTGCAGACATGTTCTGGACTGCTCCTTGATTTCAATTTAATTCAAATGACTTAAGGGTGATAGACTAGTGATTATCACAGGTGGTCAGTATCCAAGTTGTGCTTGATCTTAATGTGTTGCTGATTGTATCAGTTCGGATAAAGCATGGCGATCGATTTGATGAGCTGTTTCTCTGATGTTATGAAGATGAGAATGTCTGTGGGTTGTTAGAGACACAGAAGTGAGGGCGCAAATATATCAGGAAGATTTGGGTGATAACCCAGAGATTAAAGCAAGGACAGTCTGATAACAAAAATAAAAATGAGAAAACACTTAAGCAAGATACAAGGACAGACTTCCAGTTCACCAATGGCAAACAGTAGGGCAAATGACCAAAAAGCCTATAGTGAACCACCAGGACACCCTGAACTTAAAGCACAGGAAGTAACAAAACAGATCAATCGGGCTCTAGAAAAATTCAAAACAGAAATAATTTCTCAGATAACCATAGAGATAGTGAGCAAAATGGAAGTTGTGATTCGAGACTCTAGAGCAGAAACTGACAAAAAAATAGATGAGCTCAGGACCATGATAGAAGCCATGAAGGCCCAGCATAAGAAAGAAATGGAAAAAATAAACACCCAACATAGGAAAGAAATGGAGTCCATAAAACAGATTCAAACAGGTATCCAGGAGATTAAACACTCCATAGAAAGTGTACACAACCGAATAAAAGAATGCAAAGAAAGAATCTCAGATATAGAAGATAAGATGGCAGTCAGTGACCATGAAAAGAGAGGTCTCTTAAAAACAGTAAGGGATCATGAGAAATCAATCCAACAACTCCTAGATGATGCAAAGAAGAATAACATAAGACTGATAGGAATCCATGAAGTAGCAGGAGAAAATACAAATGACTTAAAAAGCTGTTCACAGAATTAATGACAGAAAACTTCCCAAACAGAGCAAAAGAATTTGACATTCAGATAAGTGAGGCATATAGGACCCCAACTAGCTACAATAAAAAAAATCTACACCTAGACATATAATAATCAAGATCCCAGAAATCCAGCAGAAGAACAAAATACTACAAGCAGTAAGAGAAAAGAAACAAGTCACATACAAAGGAAAGCCCATCAGAATCAAAGCAGACTTTTCAACACAAACCCTTGGGGCAAGGAGATCCTGGAATGAGATATTTCAAGTCCTAAAAACAGAGCAAACTCCAACCTAGACTGATGTATACTGCAAAACTCTCTTTCAAAAATGGATGGGGAAGTAAGATACTTCCACGACAAAGAACACCTGAGAAACTACATGAATACCAAACCAGCACTACAAGGAATTCTAAACAAGATCCTAGAAAAAGACAATCAAGGCAGCAACACCATGAGGCCCAACAGAGCAAATCAAATAGGCAAGGCAAGAAATTAAAAGGAGAAGGTGAAAGAGTAAAAAGAGTCAACAAAAGGCCAATAACATGTCAATAATAAGTCAGTACATATCAGTTATAACCAGCAATGTCAATGGCCTCAACTCACCAATCAAGAGAAATAGACTGGCAAAATGGAATAAGAAGCAAACTCCAACAATATGTTGTATACAAGAAACACACCTAGTGCAAAAAGAAGCCCATAGCCTGAAAGTGAAAAGATAGAAAACAATTCTCCATGTGACAGGAGCCCAGAAAAAAACAGGGGTAGCAATCTTATTTGCAGACAAAGCAAATTTCAAACCAAAACTGATTCTAGTATTGTTGATGTAGGATGGTACTGTATCACACCTCTATGAATGTAAAATACCTTATACCTGCTTTATGATACATAGTAGGGACCGTGCTTTATCAGAGCTACATTTACTGATATTACTCTAGAATGTTCTCTTTCCAGATGATGATTAAGATGCTAACAAAAAAATGGTGCCAGGTACCACAACAGCAACAGAACTTTGCTGTTTTCTGGATAGTATTCTTTTCTTTGTTTCTTTTTGTTTTGTTTTGTTTTGGTTTTTGTTAATAGAATGTGCTAGATGTCTATAATTTTGTTCAGATGACTGCAGAACCTGGAAAAGCTGTTGCTGCTATCGATGCATAACATACTATTATTAGTCTTTTTATATAAATATAAATAT
>NW_022900929.1:42998911-43013979 GCF_012274545.1 Fukomys damarensis
ATATATATAAATTGAATTTTGGGAAACTTTAATGGTGCTGCTAACTTTGGAAAAAGTCATCCCAATTTACTGTGTTGAGTTGGCATTGTACAGAAATGGACAGCCATATTGGTCTAGAAATGTTAATTTTTTAAATTTTTTTTCCATGTATACAGGGGTAACACATCATACTAAATATGTAAGGTCATATCTACGTGGGTTTGATTACAGAAACTAATAAAGTATTCTCTAAATAATGAAAAAAAGGATAAGATAAGACTATAAGAGCAAGAAGCAATTTACATATGCTCAGGGACCATTTCTATCTGCAGAATTAAGGATTATTTTAATGTTACATCATTGCCTTTTCTCTTTTACTTTCCTTTTTAGTTTTATTTTAGGATTCCCTATTTGTAATGTTCATACAGAGATTTCTTTAACTGAATAGTTTCTATGGTGTGAAAAACTATAATAGTTCACAGGATCCTAATGAGATAATTAATAATGTGAAATAGGAAGTAAAGGGCTAAAGGTGTAGGGAAAGTGGGAAGGGTGGGGGAAAGGTAAAAAGGGAGAGGAAAACATATGAGAAACTGAAAAAATGGAAATAAAGTGTTTGTAAATGTGGAGGGGAGGAGGGGGTGAAGGGAGGGCAGGGACAAGGGAAAAAATGAGAATCAAGACCTATTATGTAAAGGTACAGAATCCCAATGATGAATGTAACTGTATTGTATACCTGGATTGTACCAATAAACTCAATAAAAAGAAAAAAATGCATATTTTGAAATTTCCTTTAGTGAAAGGTCATTAGTTACAACATTCACTGGTTTTTATATTTTTGTCTGAAAATGTATTATTTGATCTTCATTTTATTTTTTAAATTTTTGTTTTTTTGAGACAGGGTCTCACTATGTAGTTCAGGTTGGCCTTGAACTCACTACAGGCAATCCTCCTGCCTCAGCCTCCCAACTGCTGGCATTATAGGCATGCCTCACCATGCCTGGTGACCTTCATTTTAGAGTAACAGTTTTAGATAATTCTAAGTTGGCAGTGCTTTTCTTTCAGTGCTTTAAATAAAATAGCCCATTTTTCCTGGCTTTCTCTGCCAATAAATTAGTTGTCTGTTATTCATTTGAAGGTAATCATAAAAAATTTAGTCTATCTTCCTCATTATATTGAATATTCTCCTGTGGTTTTTGTCTTTGTAAATGAATCACCTAAGCCAGAACCCCTAGGGTCATCATTTCCCAAGATTTCTGAACTCCCTCTGTTTGTGAACATTACATTAGAAACAAAGGAGGGCCTGGATTTAGCTCAGTGGTTTCACCACCTGCCTCTCACAAGTGCAAGGACCTGAGTTCAATCCCTGGTACCAAAAAGAAAGAAAGATAGAAAGAAAGAAAGAAAGAAAGAAAGAAAGAAAGAAAGAAAGAAAGAAAGAAAGATCCTGAAAGTTTCCTTACTCACCCTTTCATTGTGATCTGTGATTCAAATGTTGATGTTTTTATTCACTTATGAACATCTAACCACAAAGACTTGAAACTCAGAAAATAAGTAGAATTGTATAATTTTAAGCAAGAATTAATATACTAAAATTATTTTTATGCCTTATATGTGATGTGTGAAAATAAATACCCAGTCCACTGCATTTTAGTTTATTTGGTTTGAATATCAAATACATTACTTTCTAGCCTGAATTCTGACAAGTTACTTAACTTTTCTGAATTTGCTCATTTCTAAAGTAGACATAATAACAGCATCTATTTCTATTTAAATTAAATTTTTAATTTAAAAATTAAATTGCTGTGTAGGACAGTGCAATTCTCTATTCTACTTCTTTCCTTCTCCCACTGCCCTAAACCAAATCAATCACCAAGCTATGTGGATTTTCCCTCTTTCATATCTCTTTCTACTGCTTTTCATTCCCACTGCTTATTTTAGACCATCATGATTTCTCCTAGGTTATTTACTATAACTGCCTTTTTGTAATGTCCCTGCTCCTACACTGGCCCCATTTTATGCCATACCTTGATTTACTACTGCCTGAGTGATCTTTTAAAAATTATAAACCTGATGTCATATTTAAAAGCCTTTAATCCTTATGATTAAATTCAAGTTTACCCTCTTCCTTGACCCAGTCTTTCCGTGCTTCCTTTCCCAGTGCCTCTAGCCTATGACTTGGTTACAGGGAACCAACCCTTCAAGGATCTGAAGTCCCAGCAAGACCTGCCCTCCCTGTACAAATCATTGCATCACTACTGCATTTTCTTGGAAAACTCTTTCCCTCAGAATTTCTTAACTCTTGCTCATCTCTTGGGTCCACACTCAAACTTGTTCTTGGAAAACTGTCTTAAGTCTACCAGAGTTGAGTAAGGTAGTCTAGTGATCTTTGTCATATAACATTATAATTTTCTGTTTACTGGGTTGTATCTCATCAGTGTATATTTAAGCATGCCTTGGTTCTTTCCCTGGTGAGGTGACCCATTCCTACATTCCTGAAGGTTCTGGCCCATTTGTTATTCTTCCTGGATTGGGTTGTTGAAGTTTCTCACAGATCTTAACAACAGGACATGTTAACATTAGGAGGCATGCTAAGGAATCTCCTACACTCTAAGTATATTCTTCTCTTCCTCCATTGTGCAGTGATAGTCTAATTTACCCTTGATGGTCTGAGCTTGTCACCCCTGCTAACACTGTAACCCCCACTTTAGCTTGTTTACTCGGGGGCACGAGGAGCCCAAAATAATTAGGGGGACATCTAAGCTTCCAGTTCAATGGTATCATTTCTGTGCTTGCTGGTACACACTTCCTCCTTCTGGAACTAAGATTCTAGCTAACAGTAAATTCATGGAAACAGGGAGGAGAAATTTTGCTAGTGGATCGCTATGGGTAGTGATGAGTATTAAAAATTTCTGCTTCTATCCCTTGATTCCTGGCCCCATGAATCCTGGCTGTGGGAGAAAGCACCACATAGTGGACACTGGTTCAAGACACAGACTATTGAAGATGTAAGATAACTGCCTTGATATGGCTGTCACCATTTTGATTAGTGACTGCCATTTTATACCTTAAGTTTCCATTTCCTACATCACGCATCATCATCTGTAAGTGAAACTGATGCCCAAGCAAGGCTTGTTCATATAAGGAATGGATCACAAATAATGACCCCTGAGTGGCTGCCCGCACAGCTGATGCAACTCTCCGACCTGCTTACACCAGCCACATGCTAGCTATATAACCAACCAAGCCCTTTCCATCCAGATCTCTCTCTCTTCTTCTTCCTCCTTTGATGAGTAGGCCACTGTGATGCAGTGGCTCTACAATAAATATCATATGAGCTCTGTCAGTGTGTGGAGTGATTTTTGGTAGGTGCCAGTTCCTTTCAGAAGAACATTACCCCAGCCCTACAAACTACTGATTGGCCCTGTAACTGCATCTGAAAAAGGCCATCCCACCTTTCTGTCAACAGTGGCTTCTGGATGATGAGGAACGTGATAAGACTGGTGAATTCTTGAGCATGAGCCCATTGCCTCACTTATTTGGCTATAAAATGTGTTCCTTGGTCAGAGCCAGTGCTGTGTGGAATACCATGATGGTGGATAAGGCATCCTGGATAAATCCACATCCAGAATATGTCTATGCCAAGGACAAAGTGCTGCCCTTTAGATGGTGGAAGCAGTCCAATATAATCAACCTGCCACTAGGTCACAGGCTGATCATCCTGGGGAATGGTGGCATATCAGGGGCTCAGTGTTGGTCTCTGCTGCTGGCATATTGGGCATTGAGCATTGGCTGCAGTTAAATCAGCCTGGGTAAGTTGAAGTCCATTTTGCTGAGGCCATGCGAAACCTTCACCCCTGCTACCATGGTCAATCTGTTCATGAACTCATTGGGCAATGACAGGAGTGACTGAAGAAAGAGTTTGACTGCTATCTACAGAGCCAGTCATCCTTTTCATATGGTCATATCACCCCAGGGGCAGAGCAGCCTGCACAACAGCCTGGACTTGTTGCAGAGCCTTCTCTTGTTCTGAGTCCAACTCAAAACTAGCAGCTTTCCAAGTCACTTGATAAATGGGCTGGAGTAAAACACCTAAGTGAGCAATGTTGCCTCCAAAATTCAAATTGGCCCATGAAGAGTTGTGCCTGCTTTTTGTTTGTAGCAGGAGCCAGATGAAATATCTCATCTTTTACTTTAGAAGGGATATCTCTACATGCCCCTACACCACTGAATTCCTAGGGATTTCACTGAAGTAGAAAGACCTTGAATTTTCTTTGGATTTATTTCCCAACCTCTGGGTTGCAAGTGCTTTACTAACAAATCCAGAGTGGTTGCTATTTTCTGCTCACTTGGTACAATTAGCATAGTATCATCAATGTAATGGACCAGTGTGATAGCTTGTGGGAGAGAAAAGTGAATAGTCCCTGTGTACTAAATTATGAAACAGGGCTGGAGAGTTAATATAACCCTGAGGTAGGATAGTGAAGGTTTATTGCTGGCCTTGCCATCTGAAAGCAAACTGTTTCTGATAGGTCTTATGGATAGGAATGGAGAAGAAGGTATTTGCCAAATCAATGAGTGCATACCAAATACCAGGAGATGTGTTAATCTGCTGAAGCAAGGAAACCACATTTAGTATAGCAACTGCAATCAGATTCACTACTTGATTCAGTTTACAGAAATCTACCATCATTCTCCAAAACCCATGTGTTTTGTGCAGAGGCCACGTGGAAGAATTAAATGGAGATGTGATGGGAACCACCACCCCTGCATCCTTGAAGACTTTGATAGTGGCACTTATCTCTGTAATCTCTCCAGGGATGTGATATTGTTGTTTGTTTACTCTTTTATCGGGTAAAGGCAACTCTAATGGCTTCTGTTTGGCCTTACCAACCATAATAGTTCTAACTCTACAAGTTAATGAAGCAATGTGAAGATTCTGTAAAGTACTAACTATATTTATCCCAATTATGCATTTTGGAACAGGGGAAATGATAGGATAGATTTGAGGACCGCCTGGACCCACTGTGAGTCTGAACTTTGCTAAAACTTTGTTGATCGCTTGACCTACATAAACCCTTACACTTATTGGAGGGCCAAGATGATGTTTTGGATCGCCTGGAATCAGTGTTCGTTCAGAACCAGTGTCCAGTAGTCCTTGAAATATCTGATCATTTCCCTTCCTCACCAGTTTTACTCTGGTAGAATAAGCCTTCTGTGATTTGACCCTGGTTAAAAATCTAGAAGCAAAAGTGGGTGATGAGGGTTAGTCCTGAGGAGTGGTAGCTTCATCGTGGTTGGGCAACATAGGCTTAGTTTCCTCAGGTATAACAGGAGAGGCCAACAACATGGAGGGGGCTTCACAACTGTGAGTGGGGAAATTTCTTCTGAAAAAATAATCTCATTAGAGTCTAGGAGCTCAGCATCCTTTGCCTCATCAGGATCTTCCCAAATATCTCCATCTCAGTTTTTGGATCTCATTCTTTACTGATCAGTGCTCTCATCTTTACTTCAGATACCCTTTTAGGCTGATCATTAAACTTACACTGTATTTCAGCCAATTGAGTGGGCCCATGTTTGGGTGCTGTGGCTAAAGGAAATGAGGTTCTCTTTCAGGACACACTTAAAAACTTTAAAGTTATTTATGTGTATTTGGAGCTGGGAATTTGAATTGTTGAGCTCCTTATTGTCCTTTATTAATTTTTCCTCATGTTTAGAAGACTTTAGATTTCCTATGGATGTTTTTCCTCCACTAGTTTGTCCAGAGATGCTGAGTGCAACCAGCATCCTTATATTTCCCACTGTGCCAAAAATATTAAAAAATATTATATATGGAATCACTAAATTCCTTACATCTCACAAGTGGTGAATTAGGATAATCAAATGGATCTACATTGTGTATAACTTTAAATAGTTCACACCAAGGACTATCAATGTTTCCCCCAGTATCCGGAGAGACCATGGCATCTTCAGTTCTCACCAAATTTAGCCAGCTCCAGGAACCACTTAAGCCATTAAAACATTTTTATCTTTACCATTCTGTTTCTCTAGAGTCATTCCTGATACCAAAATCTCTATCAGTCAAAAATGTATCAGTCAGTGCTTATTAGAGAAACAGATTCAATGCAAGACATATAAATATATGAGAATTTACAAGATTGGCTTGCAATGTTTGCCCCTTCAAAGTCAGGTGCGAAAGAGTGCAAAAGGTCTGTCTGAGCACTGACATCCAAAGGATCCAATAGAAGACCTGGAGCTCACTGGAGTGTCCTGTGGGAGTCCATCCATATCAGGAGGCTGAAGGGTCTGTGCTGGAAGCCAGGAGACAATGTTCAAGGTGAAGGTGAAGATTGTAATGCCTCTGAAAAAATAGAAATGAGCCTTCCCTCTTCATTTTCCTTTGATTATATTCAGTCAGTAAGACCCAGGGTGGGTCGTCTGTCTTCAGTAAATCCCCTCAGACACACCCAGAAATATGCAGATCCAGTTTAGCTGGGCATTTCTTAGTTAAGTTGACACAATCAGTTAACCAACACAGACTTGTTTTTATCTCCTCTGGCCCTTTGACAGGTCAGAACACCTTTTATACCCTAAGCCTGAGGAAGTTTAAAGAAGTGGCTCTAAAGAAAAAAATTCTAATTTTCAGATTTACATTTTGCTTTACTAGTCACAGAAATAAAGTCAGCAAAGAGAGAAGCTGTGGGACCTACAACCACCAGAAGTGCTACAAGGGCAGAGACACCCACCCAGACCCTTTGGAGTTCACATTTTGCTATAGATTTCTGGAGATGTTGGACACAGAACTACAAGACCTAATGTTTTCCCTACTGTATTTTGTACTTGCTTTGTTCCCATTCCTTCCTATTCCCCTCTTTGTGCCTTTTGGAATGAAAATTTGTCTTGTACTATTGTATCTTGGAAGTGTTTAACTTTCTTTTCATTTTACAGGGGCTTGCAGCTAACAACTTGCCTTAAATCTCAAAGGGGACTTTAGACTTTGACTTTTCAGCAATGCTGAAATTGTTAGGACTTTAACAAATCTTGGAGCTGGACTAAATGCCTTTTTCATAAAAGAATGTGCATGAGTCTTTGGGGATCCAGGGGTAGAATATGGTGGCTTGTGTCTAGATATCACTCCAAAGCCTCAGGCTTAGGTGGGGCTTTTTCAGAGGTGGCTGGATCTAGAATGTGTGATGCTAGAATCAAGGGTGTATGATTACTAAATTAGTTCGCTGATTGGTTTGGCACATGCACTAAGCTGGTCATCCTAAATAGAGTATAAAAGAGAAAGAAAGAAATTACTATCATCTCTTGTAGCTTGCTGCCATGCTGACTTCTGCCTTCAGCCTGCTATGAACTGTTTCTCCTCTGTGTTGTCCTTCTGCCATACTACCCTGCTACAGAGCCAGCCAACTATGAACTCTACAAACTGTGGAGTAGATAAATCTTTCTTCCTTTAACTTTGAGTGTCAGGTTATTTTGTCTCAGCATTGAGAAAAGTAACTAAAATAAGCAGAGTTGATGGATCCAGACAGAAAGATTCATTGCATGGCAAGTACAGCAGTTTATCACTGGTCTGAAATAGAGACTTCAGCCACCTTCCCCATAGGGAGGGCAGCAGCTTTTAAGCCTGGGGTAGAGGATGAAGCTTGTGGGAATAAATTAGGAAGTTAGCCAACTTTCAATCTGGAATCAAAGTTAAGCTGCTGGGGAGGCTTTAAACTAAATATCTCAGACATTTGTTACAGAGATGTGTGGGGGAAAGGTGGGAAAGAGAGAGAAATAAAGAATGGGGGTGACAGGAAAGATTGGAAATAAGCCACTGTATTCTTTTGGCTATTTTCTGCTGTGTTGGAGCATTGTTTAGGGTTACTGAGTATTTTCTCCCTGGTGAGGGATTTGTTGGTATCTGATTGATTGATTGATTTTTAGCAGAAGGAAGTTGTCCACCTGGCTTTGGGTGGGGTTTTGTATTATTGTTCTGATGAAGTACATCATAATGTGGAAAGGAATGGTCCCAGTGGTCCTGGATCTTGAATCCTGTTATGAGGCTTCCCTGAGGCTTTCCTGTTGGTTCTGTGATAAGCTTTGGGAAAAAGAAAGAGAAGCGCTCAGTTTCCTCACCCAGTGGGCACTTTTGAGGGTAACTTTAATGTTGTTAGGAGAGATATTAGAGTGACTACCTCTTGGCAAATGTAGTCAGTGATGGGGATAGGAAGGGATTTGCTGTAGGGTGCCACATTGATATTGGGGGACAAATAGACTAAAGTATATGTCCCTGTTTAATTAATAGGCAGGCACAGGTAGGATTGATGGCCACAAAGAAAAAAATGTTCCTGATTAGAAAAGGCAAGTTGTGAGATACAGTAAGGTTTGTTACACATCATAAGTCCCTGGAATGAAGGGTTTAGCTCATTTTTCCAGATCAAGATGGAACCAGTCAAGAAGCCCCTCATAATAGACTGATTGATAGTTATTGGAGGGTGAGATGTTAATGAGGTCTTATGAGAAGAGCTTATAAATAATTAGATCTGCAGAAGAGATTGAGACTGTGAGTGGTCTAGAGAAAAGGAGGTGGAGTGAAATTTTCATTTGTCTCAGGTGAGATGCCATAATTGAACTAATGAAACTGAGATTCTTGGGGGCTCTTGATAGATTTTGTTACATTTAGAAGTGTTTTCCATGAAGGGGCTGATAGGTGTTGCCTCACAGTAAATGTGGAGAACCACTGCCACTAAAATATGGTGATAGCCCGGCCTCCCCAGAACCATCTTGTTTAACTGTTTTTGAGAAGTAGGTTAGAGGTTATATTTTTGTGCAAAGAAGTTGAGCTAGGAGACCAAAAGTAAATCCCTTTTTGGAATTTACATATAGGTGGAAAGGTTTATTGTGGCTGGAGAGATTGAGGGCTGATGCAAAAGTGAGGATTGATTGGTGTTGGTTAAGAGAAGAAGACAGAGTGGAAGAGGAGACTACAGAGTGACTGTATATAGGGATGACTCATATAGGGATTTAGCTATGAAAACACAGTTCAGGATCTACAGCCAAGTGTAATTAGTGATCCCCCAAAATGAAAGGAAATCAGATTTCATTGGGGTGAGGGGATCTGAGAAGTGAGGGTTTTGTATTCTTGCGTGATTCCCTTAGGAGTAGGGGGATTTCAAGTCTAAATAGGTATTCTCAATCTGAAAGAACTGGTCCTTGTCTGCAGATGCCTAGTATCTCTCCATTGTTAGGAAGTTTAGTAATGGAACAGTGTCTGCTATGTACAGACTTAGAGAAGAGCTATAGAGTAAAAGGTCATCAACATACTGGATAAGGTAGCTAGGGTTTAGGTGAAGATACAGGAGGTCTTTGGCTAGTGTTTGCCTTAAAAGGTATGGGCTGTTGTACAATCCATGGGGGAAGACAGTTTAAGTAAGTTTTTGGTGTGGGGATCTGTTTAGGTAAAGATAAAAGGATCTTGGGAAATGTGGTCAAGAGTAATGGTTTTTAAAAAGTATTTTTGATGTTAAGAACTGTGAAATGAGAAATATCTGGCAGTATTGAGGAAAGAATAATGTATGGATTATACACAAGGGGGTGATGGGTAGGAAGTCTTCACTGATAGTGTGGAGGTCCTGGAATAGATAATATGTTCATTTGGGGGTTTTATTGCTAAGATGGGAGTGGGAACTGGTGGATTTTAAGAAGATGAGTTGGGGATGGTGGGTTGGGGTCCCCATGCAGCCTGTGGGTTAAGGGAATATTGTGTCTTGTTAGGGAAAGAGGTGGGTTTTTTGAGGGTAATCTTCATAGGTATGTGATGAGAAGCAGCTCAGGGGTTTTGGGCGACCCACATGATGAGGTTGACTTGGAGTAGAATGTGAGGAAAAGTTTGTGTAATCTGGGTTGGCTAAGGAGAAGATTGGGAAGCTCTGGATAATCGTGGCAGAATGTAATCTTAAAAGAATATCTGGTCCCATTAATGGGGTGGGACACGTTGGAGTGCTAGAAAGAAACGTGTGAAGATTGTTATTTTTAAGTGCAAGACAGAGGCTTGATATAGAGCAGTTTGAAGAAAATGCCATCAACTACCATGTACAGAAGCAGTTCCACATAATTCTGTAAAATGTAGTATGTTGTTCCCATATTCAAAAGAAAGAGATATTGGCTTACCTGCTAACTTTAAACAACCCTAGGTTCTGTTTTGTTGATGGAGGTTGCAGGAGAGAATTGGGGCCTAGTCTGTTGTCAGCTGCAAGTCCTAGCAGACTGGGAAAGGACAGGCTGGAGTTGGCCACGGATTTGCCAAGGTTGGCCCTGATCCCAGAGGCCTGGGGACAATCTGTTTTGGGGGAGGAAAGGATGGTTTTTGTATTTATTTATTTTTTTAAATTGAGTTTATTGATACATTTTAGGTATACAGTACAGTTCCATTCATCATTGGGATCTGGTACCTTTACGTGACAGGTCTTGGTTCTCATTTTTTCCCCTTGTCTCTGCCCTTCCTTCACCCCCTCCTCCCCTCCCCATTTACAAACACTTTTTTCATTTTCTCATATTTTTTTATTTTCCCTTATTATGTTTCCCCTACCCTTCCCACTTTCCCTACACCTTTAGCCCTTTTCTTCCTATTTCACATTGTCAGTTATCTCATTAGGATCTTATGTACTATTATAGTTTTTCACAACAGAGAAACTATTCGGTATTTACAGATGTGTGACTTATTTATTTCACTTAGGAGTATATCCTCAATATGTATCCATTTTCCTACGAATGAATCTAATTTCTCATTCTTTATGGCTACAGTATTCCATTTTATAGAAAAACCACATCTTCTTTATCCAGTTTCCAACTGATGGGCAAATGGGCTGTTTCCATGTTTTAGCTATTACAAACTGTGCTACTATAAACATAGGTGCACATATATCACTGTGATATCATTCTTTTAACTCTTTTGGAAAGATACCCAGCAGAGGGATGGCTGGATCAAATGTAACCTCTAAACCTAGTTCTTTGAGATATCTCCATATTGATTTCCATAGTGGTTGCACCAGTCTTCACTCCCACCAACAATGGAGAAAGGTTTCTTTCTCCCCACAACCCCTCCAACATTTGTTATTGATTTCTTGATAGCAGCCATTCTTTGTGGGATGAGGTGGAATCTCAGTGTTGTTTTCATCTGCATCTCTCAAATGACTGGTGATGTGGAACATTTTTTCATATATTTACTTGCTGCTTTTACTTCTTTGTCTGAGAAATGTCTGTTCATTTCAGATACCCATTTTTTAATTGGGTCTTTTATTTGGGGGGCTGATTGTTTTGAGTTCTTTATATATTCTTGATAATAGTCCTTTGTCTGAGGAGCAGCTGGTAAAAATTTTTTCCTACATTGTAGGTTGACTCTTAGTTCTGTTGATGGTTTCTTTTGAAGTGAAGAAGCATTTTAATAAGATGAGATCCCAGTTGTTGATTCTTTGTGCTAGTTCCCATGCTACTGAGGATTTGTTCATAAAGTATTTTCCTATGCCAATGTCTTCCAGAATTTTGCCTAACTTATCTTCCAGCAAGTTTAGTGTTCCTGTTTTAATATTTAGATCTTTAATCCACTTGGATTTTAATTTAGTACATGGTAAAAGATAAGGGTTTAGTTTTAATCTTTGGCAGGTTGATTTCCAGTTTTTCCAACACCATTTTTTTTGTGTTTTGTTGTTTTTAGTTTTGAGACAGGGTCTCACTATGTAGTTGAGACCAACCTGGAACTCACTATGTAGCCCAGGCTGGACTCGAATCCCCAGAGATCCTCCTTCCTGTCTCAGCCTCCTGAGTGCTGGGATTACAGGCACGCGCCACCACGCCTGGTGTGGTTTATTAAAGAGGCTATCGTTCCTTCAGTGGGAATGGTCAGCTCCTTTGTCAAAGATAAGGTATCTGAGTACATCTAGAGTTGTTTTTGTGTCTTCCAGTCTCTTCCACTGATCCTCAGGTCTGTTTCTTTGCCAGTACCATGCTGTTTTTATCACGGTGGCTTTGTAGTATAGTTTTAAATTGAGAATTATTATGCCTGATGCCATGTGTCTGTTGCATAGGATGGCTTTTGCTGTTCTAGGTCTCTTATGGTTCCAAATGAATATTTGGATTCTTTTTTCTAGTTCTGTGAAATATAGTGTTGGAATTTCAATTGGCATTGCATTGAATCTGTACAGTTTTGGTAGTATGGCCATTTTCACTATGTTGATTCTTCCTACCCAGGTGCAGAGGATATCTTTCCATTTTCTTATATCCTCTTTGATCTCTTTTTTCAGAGTGCTGTAGTTTTCAGTGTAGAGGTCTTTTGCTTCTTCTGTTAGACTGATTTCTAGATACTTCATTTTTTTGGATGCTATTGTGAAAGGAATTATTTCCCTAATTTCTCTCTCAGTGAGACTGTTATTTGTGTACAAGAAGGCTATTGATTTTTGGGTGTTGACCTTGTATCCAGCTACTCTGCTGAAAGTGTCAATTAAGTCTAGAGTCTTTTGGTGGAGTTTTTTGGGTCTTCAATGTAGAGTGTCATATCATCAGCAAATAATGAAAATTGAACTTCTTCCTTTCCTAACTTTATTGCTTTAATTTCTTTCTCTTGTCTAATTGCTATGGCTAATGTTTCCAGAGCTATATCAACGAGGAGTGGTGATAGTGGGCATCCTTGTCTTGTTCCTGATTTTAATGTGAAGGTTTTCAGTTTTTGGCCATTTAATATGATGTCGGCTGTTAGTTTTTCATAGATTGCCTTTATTAAGTTGAGATTTATTCCATCTATACCAATTTTTTGCAGGGTTTTTATCATGAATGGGTGTTGAATTTTGTAAAATGCTTTTTCTGCATCTATCAAGAAGATCATATTTTTTTTTGTCCTTGATGTTGTTAATATAGTGTATTACATTTCTTGACTTATGTATGTTGAACCATCCTTGCATCTCTGGAATAAATCTGACTTGGTCAGGATGTATGCTCTTTTTGATGATCCTCTGTATTCTGTTTGCTAGAATCTTATTAAGGATTTTTGCATCTATATTCATTAAGGAGATTGGCCTGTAGTTCTCTTTTTTAGTTGCATCTTTCCCTGGTTTGGGAATCAAAGTGATACTTGCTTCCAGGAATGAATTTGGAAGTACTGCTTCCCTTTCAATTTCATTGAAAAGTTTGAAGAGTAATGGCAGTAGTTCTTCTCTAAATGTCTTGAAAAATTCAGCAGTGAGTCCATCAGGAACTGGGCTTTTCTTTGTTGGTAAATTTTTAATTACATTTTCAATTTCACTGATTATAATTGGGGTGTTTAAAATGTTTTTATCTTCTTTATTCCACTTTGGTAATTCATAAGTATCTAGAAATCCATCCATTTCTTCTGTGTTTTCCATTGTGTTAGAGTACAGGTTCTCATAGTAGGTATTGACTATACTCTGGATTTCTGTTGGATCTGTTGTGACTTCACCTTTTTCATTCCTAATTGCATGGATCTGAGCCTTTCCTTTCCTTTTTTGATAATGTTCGCTAAGTGTTTATCAATTTTATTTATTCTTTCAAAAAAACCATCTCTTTGATTCATTTATTTTTTGTATCATTTTCTTAGCTTCCATTGCATTGATTTCTGCTCTAATCTTTATAATTTCTTCTCTTGCTTGAGCTTTGGATTTTTCTTGTTTTTCTAGGAGTCTAAGATTCATCATTAAGTTGTTTATTGAGCTCGCTCTGTTTTCCTAGTGTGGGCATTTAGTGCTATTACTTTTCCATGTAGAACTTCTTTCATTGTGTCCCATAGATTCCTGTATGTTGTACTGGTATTTTCATTTATTTGTAAAAACTGTCTGATTTCTTGTTTAATTTCCTCTGTGATCCATTGATTGTTCAGGAGAGTGTTGTTCAATTTCCATGTGTTTGAGAAGTTCCTATGTTTTCTTGTGCTATTGATCTCCAGCTTAACTGCACCATGATAATAAACAGGGGATAACTTTGATTCTTTTGCATTTATTCAAACCTGTTCTGTGAGCTAGTATGCGGTCTATCTTGGAGAATGACCCATGTGCAGCTGAAAGGAATGCATATTCTGATTTTGTGTGTGGGGGAACACTCTATAGATATCTAATAAGTCCATGCCTTCAAAAGCTTGGTTCAGTTCTAGTATCTCATTGTTAATTTTTTGCCTAGATGATCTGTCTATTTGTGATAGTTGGATATTTAGATCCCCCACTACAATTGTATTAGTGCTTATTTGGTTTTTCATGTTACTTAATGTTTGTTTTATATAGTTGGGGGCATTAATATTTGGTGCGTGTATGTTCATGATTGTCATCTCTTCCTCTTGAATTATTCCCTTTACAAGAATGTAGTGGCCTTCTTTATCTCTCTTGATCAGTTTTGGTTTGAAATTTACTTTATCTGTGAATAAGATTGCTACCCCTGATTTTTTCTGGGCTCCTGTTGCATGGAGAATTGTTTTTCCACCCTTTCACTTTCAGTCTATGGGCTTCTTTTTGCACTAGGTGTGTTTCCTGTATACAACGTATTGTTGGAGTTTGCTTCTTAATCCATTCTGCAAGTCTATTTCCCTTGATTGGTGAATTGAGGCCATTGACATTGATGGTTATAACGGATATGAACTGACTTATTATTGTCATGTTATTGTCCTTTTGTTGACTCTTGTTAATTTTTGCCATCTCCTTTTAGTTTCTTGCCTTGCCTATTTGATTTCGTCTGTTGGGCTTCATGGTGCTGTGATCTTCATTGTCTTTTTCTAGGATCTTGTTTAGAATTCCTTGTAGTGCTGATTTGGTATTCATGAAGTTTCTCAGGTGTTCTTTGTCATGGAAGTATCATTTCTCCATCCATTTTGAAAGAGAGATTTGCAGGATACATCAGTCTAGGCTGGAGGTTGTTTTCTTTTAGGGCTTGAAATACCTCATTCCAGGCTCTCCTTGACCTGAGGGTTTGTGTTGAAAAGTCTGCTGTGATTCTGATGGGCTTTCCTTTATACGTGATTTGTTTCTTTTCTCTTACTGCTTGTAGTATTTTGTTCTTCTGTTGGGTTTCTGGGATCTTGATTACTATATGTCTAGGTGTAGTTTTTT
>NW_022900929.1:43014098-43027178 GCF_012274545.1 Fukomys damarensis
CAGCTTTTTTAAGTCGTTTTCATTTTCTCCTGCTACTTCATGGATTGGTATCAGTCTTATGTTATTCTTCTTTGCATCATCTAGGAGTTTTTGGATCACTTTCTCATGATCCTTAACTGTTTTTGAAAGACCTCTCTTTTCATGGTCACTGACTGTAATCCTACCTTCTATATCTAAGATTCTATCATCACATTCTTCTATTCTGTTGCATACGCTTTCAGTAGAATTTTGATTCTCCTGGGTATCTGTTTGAATCTGTTTTATGGATTCCATTTCTTTCCTATGTTGGGCATTTATTGTTACCATTTCTTTCTTATGCTGGGCCTTTATGGCTTCTATCAAGGTCCTGAGATTATCTATGTTTTGTCATTTTTGTTTCTAGAGTCAGTCTCAAATCATGACTTTCATTTTGCTCACCTACTCTATGGTTACCAGGGAAATTATTTCTGTTTTGAATTTTTCTAGAGCCTGATTGATCTGTTTTGTTACTTCTTGTGCTTTGAGTTCAGAGTGTCTTTGTAGTTCACTATCAGACTTTTAATCCTCATTTGCCCTACTGTTTGCTATTGGTGAACTGGAAGTCTGTCTTTGTGTCTTGCTTAAGTGTTTTCTCATTTTTATTTTTGTTGTTGGGTGGTCCTTGGTATAATTTCTGGGTTATTACTTAAACCTTCCTGATAGAGTTGTGCTTTACCTTTTGAGTCTCCAATGACTCGTAGATGTTCTCATTTTCATAATATTGGAGAAAACAACTCATTAAATCAATCACTATCCTTTATCCCACTTGATACAATCAGCAGCACAATAGGATCAAGCACAACTTGCAAATTAACTACTTGTGGTAGTCATTATTCTTAACCATGTGAATTAAGTTAAAATCAAGAAGCAGCCCAAAATATATTTGCAGTAAATACACTTTTCAATATAGCATCTTTACCATTTAGGATGAGGGCTTAGACAGAGTTAGGATGAGGGAAGTAGATAAGTAAAAGAATTGGAGAAGGTTTCAAGTGAAGCCAGAGGACATAGAATGACCACACAATCTTTAGGGAACTGTTAAATTCAAAAGGGATAGACAGAGCACAAGTATAAGGACAAGAATATATCCCCTTAACAGTAATAGGGGCTCACTTTCCTTTGAAACTATTGATCCTTGAGTGAGGTAAAATGATAGAAAAAAAGAACATAAATAAAAAAGAAAAATGATAAAAGAAGAAATCTGAGTCTGGGCAGGAGCAGAAACAAAAAGGGAGATGAGGGGTGATATGGTGGAGCAAGAGACTGAGTTGGTGAAAGAGGACAGAAAAAGAATTTGCAGAGTGGACTGAAAAAAGAAAGAAAAAAAATGACTTTGAAGGGCTTCTTTCAGACTATATCTCCGCTGTTATAATATACAACATGCACAGCCCTGTGCAGAACCAAATCCCCTGATCTCAGCCAGCTCATGGCAGACCCCCGCGATGCAGACTGACCTCAGGATGCAAGGCCCAAATTGAGTTTCCCGAACTCCTACAGGGTTGAACTCCACACAGTTCTACTAGAGGTTCCCCCCACCCTTTCTTTAAAGATATTCAAAGTTGGAAGCTCAGAAAATTGCCCTTTATAATCACCTGTGCCTCTGCAGAGTGGATCCAAGGACTGGCACAATCAGGAGGTCTAAGAATTGGGGGATGGTTCAGGGGTGCCTGCAAGGCTACCTTCCTTGCAATGGAGCAGCAATGGCAGAGCCTGCAGGAGAGGGCGTGACTACCCAGTTCCATGGACTAGGTCCAGGCAGGCTGGAGGAAGATCTGATGTCTGAGTGGCTTTCCCAAATCTCACCTTCCTGGCCTTTTGTATTTATTTTCATCTGTGTATTAGGATTTTTTTTTTTTGTACTGGGGATTGAACTCGGGACCCTGCACTTGAGAGGCACGCAGAAGAACCACTGAGCTAAATCCCCATCCTAAAATGCTTTTATTTATTTATGTATTTATTTATTGGTACCAGGGATCGAACTCAGGTCTTTGGACTTGCTAGGCAGGTGGTGGCACCATTGAGCTAAATACCCAGCCCTTTATTCCTTATTAGTGTGGTGTTTCATGGTTGTCCAGTAGGTGCTGGGCAGAAATGTGTCATCAGAGAAGTTTGGGTGCTGAGAATTTTAACTTTTTGTTACCATATTTTCCCTTATAAATCAGCAATGCCAAATCATTGACAAAGGATGAAGTGGTCACTTCTGTAACTTTTGTTGAGCCGAGTAGGGATATTGTTAGGGGCCTTTTTTGAGTTTGCTGATTATCAGAGATAGAGTGATTTTGAGTTCAAAGTTGAGAACTAAACTATATGATGAGACCAAATAGATTTTGGTAGGAGGTTTAGGCATTGGCCTGAGGCCTACTATTGAGAACTGTGGGATTCTGGAAGAAATAAATTGGAAAAGATAGTTGTACAAACATGAACCAAAGATAATTATTTAAGAATAATCATTAGTAACCATTTTCACAAGAAGAGTTTGAAAGCCAGACTCAAATACTATCTTTTGTGATAGTTACAGTCAGGCATAAGAACTCTTCTGTATAACCTCTCAGCTCTACTCATCTTTTGGTATGGTTAACACAAGTGATTCCATTTTTATTTCAAGAGCTTTCATGTTTTATTTTGTTTTTTAATATCCCCTCTTGTCCTGAAGACATTATTGATTTATCATCATTTATTACTGTTCCTCATGGCTGTAAAGCTCTTCCAGTTTTGGAGTGGAAGTAATTGATAAATTAGATTTAGTGTCATAGCCCCATTTAACAATATTTGAGCAACAGAGAGATTTAAAAGGAACAGATCTTAACCAAATCAACAACAGTCAAAACAGAATAGCCAAATATATATTTCTTTTTAAAAGCTTCATCTTCCACAATCTACTTGATATACTTGGCTGTCCTAGTTTTGATACAGAAAATATACTTTTATACCTACAATTTTCTTAATATACTTTTTGTCCCTTTAACTGTTTTTTGTTTTGTTTTTTTAACAAGCCTATAGCCACTTGGATTTCAAAATGAACCTGGTACATTTTTATCTCTGAGTTAACTCACAGGTGCTATATTTTCCTTAGAGTTGGCTGAAAAACAAACTTAAGTAAGCTTGAGCACTAGATAATGTTAGTGTCAGGAAAAAAAGTAGAAAGAAAAACAAAGATGTTACCTTTTAATTAGGGCTGACAGCACTTTAAGACGTTATATGACCTTGAATGACAAATTATCTTGGTACACACAAAAAACAACAAAAGAGTGAGTTGACAATTATGATTGTAGTTCAAGAATCATCCCAACACTGTTTATAAGAAATGTTCAAGGCACATCAATCAGATAAAAATATTAATTTAAACCACAGAATTGAAAGCAAATTTACCAATTAGTTAAGATATTTTCTTAATGGTCCCTCTTTACTTTTTATGGATGGTCAGGAAGTCTGTTTTCTCTTTTGGAATCCCAAGACAGAAGTATGTTTTAGATTGTTATTTGCTGGGACCCAGGATAGGCTGTGCATAAGCCGAGAGTCACTTTTTATCCAATATTTGGCCTTGAAGTTTGGCTTTAGGTTCCAGCTTAAACTCAGTCTGATGGTTTAGACTTTTTTTTTTCAATCTTTATCTTTTTGGCAATGTTTTTTCTTGACATTGATATGTTGGGTTTGTTTGTTTGTGTCCTTTATTTACACAGTATGGGCTTGGAGTTTGGAGTTAAGTCTCTGCTGCTGCTGCCATGGGTAGGAGCACACCTTGGCCATTATGATTTTGTACAGATATTTCTTTAAAAGTTGCATTGTTTAGTAATAAACTAGTATTTCCCCCAATCTTGGAGATTAGAGTCTCTGGGAAATACTGGAGAACCCACCCATTGTGGATAAATCTAAAGTAAACTGGTTCTGGCAGCTGCTTTTTCAGCCACAGAGTGAGTCTTGTCTAGAAGTTCCCCATGTCCAAGGTTGATTATGATATGCACGGATTAATATGCAGACAACAGACAAGACACATAAGACAATTATCTCCCTAGAAGGTACCACAGAACTTTTTTAGGTGAATCACAATAGAGATTTCTTATAATATTTCTGTTATTTCAACAGTATAGTTATGCCAATAAGAGTTAGAAGGCATAAAGGGCATTAGGATGTGGAGGAGAAAGGAGACTGAAAGGGGGTTATCTGATGGGAGAGATACTGGAGACTGAACTGGGGCCTGGGGATGGCCAATACCTAGGCTTTTTTTTTTTTTTTTTTTTTTTTTTTTTTTTTATTTTTTTTTTTTTTTTTTTGGTACCGGGTATTGAACTTGGGTCCTTGTGCTTACCAGGCAGGTGGTGGAACCCTAGGCATTTTTAATTGGGGAAAAGTTAAAAAGAGAGAAGGGAACATGAATGTGGATAATGCCCTCTGCCCCTGACACATTATGGGTGGGAGGACAGAGGCTGGCTGTGGTTCTGGTATGGGCACAAGAATGGGCAGTGGGCAGAGAAAAAGAGGGGGAAGAGGCAGGGATTAGGAGGAGGCCTCTGATGGAACAGGTAAAGAAGAAGCTGAGTGAGGGATCCATAGTGGTGGGTGGTTGTAGTCTGTGAAATCAAACTCAGGTTCAAAGATGGAATTAGAGTCAAGTCTAGGTTGATTGTGAGAAGAATTTGGAAAGTAGTACAGGACTGAGGAAAGTTGATTCTGACCATGCCCAGAAAAGTGAAGCAGGACTCAGCATGCACACACAAAAGCATGAGTGTGGAAACAAAATTGGACTTACTGGTGACAATCTATCTTTCACCTGTATTTGGTGGATTCCAATACTGAAGACCCTGGAAAGAAGCTACTCATTAAAAACACAGAGGGTGGCTAGGGATTTAGCTCAGTGGTGCCACTCCCTGTCTCACAGGTACAAGGGCCTGAGTTCAAGCCCTGGTAGAAAAAAAAAGAGGAACTCTGAAAACTAGTTCTTTCTTTTCTTTTTTTTTTGCTTTTGCTTTTTCTTCATTTTTGTTCTTTTCTGTTACTTTTATCTAGTTCTATTAATTTTCTTTTACTGCTTAATAGGATTCTTTATCTTACTTTCTCTCCTCCTTCTCATCTTTTATTTTTCAGACTTTATTTGTCTCCTTTCCCCTTCCCCAGTCCCTCCATTTTTTTCAGTGTCACTATTAAGCTTTATTAATCTTTAGATAGTTCATTGATTTATGCTGTTATTGTTGAATTGTTTTGTACTTTTAATGGTGGTATAATTGTTGCATATAGTAGATATTTACTGTCAGTCAATATTTGGTTTCTCTCTATATCTATATTATCTCTTTGTTATTGTAAAGGGTGGTACAATAGTACCTTTTATTGATTCTTATGGTATGTCAATATTGTTTGCTTTTGACTCTATTATTGTTGCTGATTGTATTTCTATTGCCAGCATGACATAGTTGTTGCTATCAGTTCATTTTGTACTGTATGCCAATATTGGTTGTGTCATTACAATACAGCATTTCATTTCTGGAGAACTGGTTCCTGGGTCAATTACACTACACTTTATCTTCCTCAAATTAATGGAAGTGGTCGTGTCAGAGGAAAGGTCTCTCATTAATCATGCCCAGAGCACATCGCTGGGAGGCACAAATCTCCATGCTAGGAACAAAGTCTCTCTTCACTATAATTGACCCACAAACTTCAGCATACACATACACGTGTGCGCACACAGGCCAACAGAAAAACATGAGAAAACAAGACATAAAAAGGCCTCCCCAAATGCCCATCTTTTCTAAAGCTGATCCATGGAACATTGATGGAAGAGAAAATCAAAAGCCAAACAGGTGAAGGGATGAAAGAGGAAACAAAAAATCAATAATGAGCTCAACAAGGTCAAAGATGATATAACTAAACAGATATTGGGCTCAATAAAACAATGGGCTAACAGAAGACAGTGATAAAAGGCTATCCAGTCTAAAAAAATGATACAAAACATGAAATATCAGTTTAGCAAAGAATTTGAGTCCATAAAAAAAACCAAATAGAATCCAGGAGATAAAACATCTCTTGAAAGTGTAAGACTTGTGTCTCACTTTTACTCCTGGAGCGTGAACAGCCAAGAGGCCTTCACGATGCTGGGCTCAGTAGCTCAGAGAGGCTCCAGGAGCTTGTCTGATAGCAAGAGTCACCCAGGAAGGAACACACCAGGCAAGTTGGCTAATAGACCTTTATTAGTCTGGCCAGACGGCACCTCCTAAGCCAAGTAGCTCAAGAAGGGCGGCTAGCTCAGAAACAGAGGCCATTTTATATAGGGCTGAAGTGGGGGGGTTTATACTTAAAACTTACAGAGAGAGGACAAAGGCAAAGAATCAGTTAATCTGAGCTAGTGGTCATCAGGCATATACTTGACCGTCACGTACTAATGATCAGCAGATTGATTATCCATTTTTCCATTTTCAACTTAGATTACAAAGTTCAGAACATTCCACTACAGGCAAGCAAGGAGTGGTGTGATTTATGTTGGGTCTCTGTGTTCACTACAGTTTCCATCTAGCCTCCCAGCTACTTCAATCTCCTGGCGGATGGGGGGGAGCGACAGTCTCTAGGTTGTTTGCTGGTCAACATGGAGTCGCTCTGGTTCAGTTAGGCTCCCACAAACGTATAAGTAACAGAAATGACCACTGTAAGCCGGGTGTGGTGGTGCACATCTATAATCCCAGCACTTGGGAGCCTGAGGTAGGAGGACCACTGTGAGTTCGAGACCGGCCTGGGCTACACAGTGAGTTCCAGGTCAGTCTCAACTACATAGTGAGACCCTGTCTCAAAAAACAAAACAAACAAACAAACAAACAAAAAAATGACCACTGTGAGGACAGAGGATCAGAACTAGAACATTAGGTTGACATGGGTGCTAGATAACACAGAGTAATAATCTGAGATTAATTGGAATTAGTGAAAAATGAGAAAATACACAAATGGCATAAAACATATTTAGAGAAATAATAGCAGAGAATTTTGCAAGCATGGGGACAGATTTTAACATACAGTTAAGGGAAGTATATAGAACCCAAACACTCATGATCAGAAAAGAATTCCAGGTTGGTGTGGTGGCACATGCCTATAATCCTAGCACTCCAGGGAATTACCATGAGTTTGAGGCCAGCCTGTGCAATGCTTTGAGTTCCAGGCCAGGCTGAATTGCACAGAAAGCCCCTATCTCAGAAAACAAAATATTTTATTTAAAATGTAAAACATCTGTATCAGAGAAAAATCCATTTATTTCAGTTTGACAGGAATTCAGGAGCCTCAGCCTCTAAGTGCAGGGATTACAGGCATGTGCCACCACAGCCAGATATCACTCTTCACTTTTTCATCTCACAGAAACAATACTAAGGCCAAGAGGGAACACATGAGCTGGCCCTGTCAACAGACTCAGATTGTGGAAGGGAATGTTGTGTGTGCTGCCGCAAATCAACCATATCCCTGCTGAGGCCGGGTTTTTAGCTCCTCTGTGAGAGTTTGAAAATGGCTAAGAGAAGAAAAGAAAATTGTAAGGTTGATTTGGGGGCAGAAACAGTAGAACAGAAATTAAGGATTGGCCCCTCCTGAGAAGTGAGAACCACATTCTGGGAAGGAAGTTAGCAACCTCAGGCTAGAATGAAGGAAGACATGAACTCCAATCCAAAACTCAAAGCAGATAATAACTCTTTAATTCAAAGCCTAAGCTGTATTGACTGAAGAAAGGCTTTACTTAGGTTGATGAGAAACTTGCCCCCTAAACTAGGTAAGGCTGGACGCCAATCTTCTTGTGTCTCCACAGACTCCCAACCCATGTGGCTTGTCCTTTAACAGTATTTGCTACCCCAAAGACAGAGGAGCAGGGAGCTGGGACCCATTCCTGCTCACCCTGCCTCGCCTCAACAGTAGCTGTGCCAGCAAAAGTGCCCAGATTGGGCCTCAATGCAAAACCACTGTTTGCTCCCTCTGCATGTCCAGTGGGAAGAGCTGCGGAACATCCAAGCTAGAAGAAGAGGTAGACTTCACAAGGAGAAGGCATTCCTTTGAGCATAGATTTCAGAGGCAGGCTAACTCCACCAAGGACACCCAGGGCGCACAGGCACACAAAAAGTGAGGGTGCTGCTGAGGACATCGGAGACCTGACTGGCTTGACTTCTGCTTCTGGGGCGCAGGCACTGTTTCATCTGTGCTACTCTGGTCTCCTCTCCTGTGTGGCAGAAGGACTGGAGAAAGTTGCCTCCAGTGTTTAAGTCATCGTTTATGTGTTGAAGTTCAAAGTCTTTTGTGTATCATTCAAGACACTTCTACTTTGCTTTTAAATTTTCACTTTGGGGGATCATTGCGGCCTCATCCTAGGTCACAGGGAGAAGCTTGCTCTGTTCCAAACACACCATTCTCACCTGGGGGCTCTGTGTCTCTTTCTGTTGTTGTTTTCTGTCTGAATTGCTCTTCTCTCACCCCTAGAAAATTATATCCTTGAAAGTCTTCCTCAAGGTAATGTTTTTGCTCTGAGGCCTTCCCTGATCCTTCCCAACTCCATTCCTTTCCTCCTATTGCTTCCTAGTAACTCTGTCCTCGCTTCTACCGCAGCTCTTACAGACTCTGGTTCATATTACAGTTCCATGGGCTCTTTCTGTTGCACAGAACTCTCAGAGCTTTGAAAGTCTCAGAATCCTGGATTTCACTGCTTCTCAGGAAAAAGACAAGGTGGCTCTGCACTCCCAGGTCCCTTAAGTGTCCTGCTTTCTCTTAACAACTGTCTTTTTTCACATAAAAGTCCTGTCAATATTTATACCTGAGTGATAAGCTGTCAGAGGAGCTGAGCCAAGCCAGCTGCCTCTCAGGTAAGGGTGGGAGGTACTGGTGCTGTCCTGGGAGAGCAGCCAGGGGAGGTTCTCCTAAGGTGGATGAAATCTATAGACCACTGCACTGCCAGCTTCAGAGGAAATGTGGTGTTCTCTTATTAAGACCCACAGACAGCCACATCCCTGTCTTTCCTCAGACAGTGTCAATACTTGATCTCCACTTAAGACAGGGCTGAGTACAGGGGTGGGAATGACATACGGAAAACAAGCCCTGTCCTTGGGACTGGGGAACACTGCTGGTGTTGGGAGGCTGGGATGGTGGTGCCAGGCAGGTGCAGGCTCTTCTGTGTGTTCTGGGGACTGGGCTGTTGACTGCACCTGCTGCACTAGCAGGCAAGTCAGGGCCACTTCTGAGAAAGTAGTACCTGTGCCTCTCTGACTTCAGCCCAGCACTCAGATTCCAGAGTCTCCTCTTCTAGGCCATGCTCTATGTGTGTTGGGGTGGGTAGAGAGAGAGAGATGGGGAGTCTTATAAAGTGGGAATAATCAAGCTGGATGTAGTGGAACCTGTCACCCCAGCACTCTTGGAGACTGAGGCAGGAGGATCAAAAGAATTTGAGCTTAATCTGGGCAATTTAGCAACCTACTAAGACTGTCTCAGTATAAAAAAATAAAAGTTTGTGGATGTAACTCAGTGTGAAGGTTCTGGATTCAACCCCCAGTAGTGCCAAGAGGGGTCGGGGGAAGAGAAAGGGTAGGGAAAGAGAAAGAAGGAAGAGAGAGAGGAGGAAGAAGAAGAGGGGGCAAAAAAAGGAAAAGAAGAAGAAATTAAAAGGAATGATATCCTTCAAGGGCTTGAACACTTCCTGTTCTTTTGTAGTTGTTGGCTTGTCACTTTCTGGAATCCCCTGGGCACCATCTCTTACCTGCCTGAAACCAGATCACTTTCCTTAACCTACTTTGCCACATTAGGACTCATCAACAGTCTCCTTGGAGAGATTTCAAGGAGAAAAGAAATGCTTCTCTCTCTTCTACAGAAGATAGTCCAGCTATGAGGTGTGAGCAAAACATAAGGTGAATGTCTAAATTTAAATTTTATCATAGTCAATTACACTTTGCTGTCAATCCCCCGCAAAATACTCTCCCCTCACTTCAAATACACTTATCTCATTATTCAGTTCTGGAAGTCCTCTTTTTATTTATTTATTTATTTACTTTGGCACCAGGGATTGAACTCAGGTCCTTGAGCTTGTGAAGCAGGCGCCAGAACCACTGAGCTAAATTCCTGACCCCTGGAAGTCCTCTTTCCTGCCTTAGCAGTCCTATCATGGCTCCTTTAATGTCCTGAATGCATTTAAAATGTTTACCTTTCACCCTCATTTTGACTTTGGGGAAGATCCATGGTGTCAAATCCAGTGAATAAGGTGGATGAAGATGCACTGTGATGTTTTTATGGGCCTGGGATCATACCTCCTAAAAATAGGAGAGAAGACCTCTAGAATTGGTTTAGAAAGTAGAGAGAATGAGGGGGTCGATGATTTTGAAGTGAGAGGAATTATTGGCAATGTATCTTTTGGGATTTGTGTTTGCAGTTTTTTGTTGTTTTGTTTTATATTGTTTTGTTGGTGTTAGGGATTGAACTGAGAGCAACTCCTATGCTAGGCAAGTGCTCTACCACTAAGCTACATCCAGGAGAGAGCTAGGAAGGGAAAGAAGCTTGTGAGTTATATGGAAGAGCTACAAAAGGAAAGCAGCACAGGAAAGAGGCTGCGACCTGTAGACAAAACACAGTTTTGCTGAAGCTGCTCCCCAGCCTTCATGCCTGTAAATACCCACAGACACACTGTCTTGCACATGACTGAGGATCAATCCTTAAATGTATCAGCCCCAAATTCTCTTAGTGTTGGAGGTCAATAGAGAGAGGGAAGAGGAACAGTCAGGTCTCAGACTGAAAGACCTTAAGATGGAGATGTATGGATAACAACATTTACACTCAAACTGATGTTCTTATTCCCTAAGGTCTGCGGAGCTCCTTCAGAGGAAATCTGAAGCTCAACAATATAATTTGAAAGTAGAAAAGCAATTGGGTCTTTGTCCATCTTCTGCTGAGTCAAACCACAGCCAGACCACAGAGCTGAGAAGCCATGGAGAAGAGCCTAGAGTGCAGGAGCTGCAGTTTAGGAAAAAGGAAATGAAAGACCAGGAATATTGGAAACAGTTAGAGGAAATATGCCAGCAGTACCACAGTGACATGCAGGAAATTAGGAAGAAGATGGGGAGAGAGTTGGAGGAGAGCTCCAAAATCAGCCACAAGACCTATCTGGTGAAGAAAAGTGCCCTGCCTGTTGACCAAGATGCTCCTGAGGGTGACGCACCTGTGCAGGACATTGAAAGAGCCTTGAAAAATATTAGGCTTGAGAACATAAAGGAAAGTGAGATTCCAGAAAAGAAATATAAAGCTAAGAGAGGGGTAAAGTTCAAAATTCATTTAGACGAGTGTGTATCTGATGGAAACACTGTCCAAGAAGAAGAGACAATGGACATACTAAATGAAACTTTGACCTTTAAGGACAGCATAAAGTTTAAGGGATATGACTGTGGAAAGGAGCTTGAAGATGACCTAGACAAAGCCTTGGAAAAACTCTTGGCCCAGAAGCAGAGCGTTTCACTCAGGGTGCTGCAGCTGCAGGAAACAGGAGGCAGTGGGATTGCAGAGCGCCTTGGACTCTACTGCAAATGATGGCAGCAGCTGACATTACTTCTACCTGCCCCACTGGTCCTGACGATGGCCAAGTTATTGTGATGGAAAGTATTCCAGAAAGTAGGAAGCAGTGGCAGCATGAAGCACCAGGAACCTTATTGAGTGTTTTGGCAGCAGCAGATCTAACAAGTAGCTCTTTTTCTGCTGGTGAAGGAGAACCTGTAAGAACATTGAAGCAATGGCTTCTGGGAGAAGATGTGGGGAAGGTAGAAATGGCTTCCTGCATTGAAGTAGCTGGGGAACTGCTGGAACCAGCATCTGATGATGATGATACAAATTTTGAAGAATCTGAAGATGAGTTGAGAAGCAAAGTAATAGAATCCTTTGAAAAACTTGCTACTTTCAAAGGAGGAAACATGGAAGAAATTTCCAGTATCTTTAAGGATGCTTCAATGTCAGGAGAGAGAAGGAGGTTAAGTGTAACAAAATCTGATGAATTGAATGAAGGTGTAGAAGCTGTTTCTAGTCCAGCTAATGACCAAATTTGTGTTGCTGATGAGGACTAAAGAACAACAACCTACTCTACCATAAAGAAAGAGAAACCTGAGTCATTTGTAGGAAAATGGATGCATTTGAGACCATAATGTTAAGTGAAATAAATCAGACACACAGGCTTAAATTGATAGAGAGAACTTTTGTAAATAACCAAAAACCTACAAAATGTTAGGAAAATGTAGAATGACTTCTGCTTTTCTAACTGAAATTGGCTTTCTTTAGTTCAAAATTAACAGGCACAGGGAGGCATTAACCATAGAATGGGAAATCTGGCCTCATCCTGAGATAACAGGGCACTTGAGACCCAGAGCTCTGATGTTTAATGAGCCACATGATTATAGGTTTTTGTTTGATTGTTTGTTTCTTTTTTTGTTTTTTTGAGATAGGTTGTCACTATGTAGATGAGACTGACCTGGAACTCACTATGTAGCCCAGGCTGGTCTCAAACTCACAGCAATCCTCCTGCCTCAGCCTCCTGAGTGCTAGGATTACAGGCATGCAATACTAGGCCCAGCTAACCACATGATTGTAAAAATATCAAGATGAAAAGAACAATTGTTCAACTTTCCTTTCCTGACCTTGAACACCCACTTCCTGTGGGCCAGAATAGGTAGCTAGGAATCTTAAAGGTAGACTCCCTAACTACAAAGAAATGCTGCATTTGGGCAAAAATTAACTGTCTTGTGGGGATTTTAGCTAAGTGGTTCCAGCGCCTGCCTTGCAAGTGCAAGGACCCAAGTTTGATCCCCATGTACCAAAATAAATAAATAAATAAATAAATAAAATAAAGAATAATCTTGATCTCTTCATTGTCTTAAAAAAAAGTTAACTGTCTTGTCACCATGATTTGTGCATCAGTAATGTAAACTGAAGAAATGAAATGTAACCACCTGAATGAGATCATGGTTGTAAAACCCTATAATAGAAGAAGCTGTATCCTAGTAAGGTTGTTGATCACTGGCACTGCTTTTATTTATTTTTTTATTGAGTTTATTGGTACAATCTAGGTATACAATACAGTTACATTCATTATTG
>NW_022900929.1:43027470-43027777 GCF_012274545.1 Fukomys damarensis
CTGTATGAACATTACAAATAGGGAATCCTAAAATAAAACTAAAAAGGAAAGTAAAAGAGAAAAGGCAGTGATGTAACATTAAAATAATCCTTAATTCTGGAGATGAAAATGGTCCCTGAACATATTTAAATTGCTTCTTGTTCTTGTAGTCTTATCTTATTCTTTTTTTTCATTTAGAGGATACTTTATTAGTTTCTGTAATCAAACCCACATAAATATGACCTTACATATTTAATACAGTGAGTTACCCCTGTACAAATGGAAAAAAATAAAATAAAATAAAAATTTAAATTTAAATTTAAAAAAA
>NW_022900929.1:43027897-43035391 GCF_012274545.1 Fukomys damarensis
TATGTTATGCATCAATAGCAGCAACAGCTTTTCCAGGTTCTGCAGTCATCTGAACAAAATGATAGACTTTCAGCACTTTCCATTAAAAAAAACAAAAACAAAAAAACAAAAGAATAATACCCAGAAAACAGCAAAGTTCTGTTGCTGTTGTGGTACTTGGCACCATTTTTTTTCTTTAGCATCTTAATCATCATCTGGAAAGAGAACATTCTAGAGTAATATAATTAAAAATAGCTCTGATAAAGCACAGTCACTACAACATATCATAAAGCAGGTACAAGATATCTTACACTCAAAGAGGTATGATACAGTACCATCCTACATCAATAATACTAGAATCAGTTTTGGTTTGAAATTTGCTTTGTTTGCAAATAAGATTGCTACGCCTGCTTTTTTCTGGGCTCCTGATGCATGGAGAATTGTTTTCCATCCTTTCACTTTCAGTCTATGGGCTTCTTTTTGCACTAGGTGTGTTTCTTGTATACAACATATTGTTGGATTTTGCTTCTTATTCCATTTTGCCAGTCTATTTCTCTTGATTGGTGAGTTGAGGCCATTGACGTTGCTGGTTATAACTGATATGTACTGATTTATTATTGTCATGTTATTGGCTTTTTGTTGACTCTTTTTACTTTTTCACCTTCTTTTAGTTTCTTGCCTTGCCTATTTGATTTGCTCTGTTGGGCCTCATGGTGCTGTTGCCTTCATTGTCTTTTTCTAGGATCTTTAGAATTGCTTGTAGTGCTGGTTTGGTATTCATGTAGTTTCTCAGGTGTTCTTTGTTGTGGAAATATCTTATTTCCCCATCCATTTTTGAAAGAGAGTGTTGCAGGATACATCAGTCTAGGTTGGAGGTTGTTCTCTTTTAGTACTTGAAATATCTCACTCCAGGCTCTCCTTGCCCTAAGGGTTTGTGCTGAAAAGTCTGCTGTGATTCTGATGGGCTTTCCTTTGCATGTGATTTATTTCTTTCCTCTTACTGCTTGTAGTATTTTGTTCTTCTGTTGGGTTTCTGAGATCTTGATTATTATATGTCTAGGTGTAGATTTTTGTTGATTGTGGCTAGTTGGGGTCCTATATGCCTCACTGTACGTCAAATTCTTTTGCTCTGTTTGGGAAGTTTTCTGTCATTAATTCTGTGAACAGCTTTTTAAAGTCATTTGTATTTTCTCCTGCTACTTCATGGATTCCTATCAGTCTCACGTTATTCTTCTTTACATCATCTAGGAGTTGTTGTATTGATTTCTCATGATCCCCTACTGTTTTTGAGAGACCTCTCTTTTCATGGTCACTGACTGCCATCTTATCTTCTATATCTGAGAGCCTATCTTCACATTCTTTTATTCTGTTGTGTACACTTTCAATGGAGTATTTAATCTCCCATATATCTGTTTGAATCTGTTTTATGGATTCCATTTCTCTCCTATGTTGGGCATTTATTGTTTCCATTTCTTTCTTATGCTGGGCCTTCATGGCTTCTATCGTGGTTCTGAGCTCATCCTTTTTTTTTTTTTTTTTTTTTTTGGTCAGTTTTTGCTCTACAGTCTTGAATCATGACTTTCATTTTACTCACCATCTCTATGGCTATCTGGGAAATTATTTATGTTTTGAGTTCTTCTAGAGCCTGATTGATCTTTTTTGTTACTTCCTGTGCTTTGAGTTCAGGGTGTCCTGGTGGTTCACTATCGGCCTGTTCATCCACATTTGCCCTACTGTTTGCCATTGGTGAACTGGAAATCTGTCTTTGTGTCTTGCTTAAGTGTTTTCTCATTTTTATTTTTGTTGTCAGGCTGTCCTTGGTTTAATCTCTGGGTTATCACCCAAATCTTCCTGATATAGTTGTGCCGTAGTTTCTGGGTCTCTAAAGACCCACAGACATTCTCATCTTCATAACATCAGAGAAACAGCTCATCCAATCAACCACAATCCTTTATCCCAACTGATACAATCAGCAACACATTATGATCAAGCACAACTTGGAAACTGACCACCTGTGGTAGTCACTAGTCTATCACCCTTAAATCATTTGAATTAAATTGAAATCAAGAAGCCATCCAGAACATGTCTGCAGTGAACAAACTTTTCATTATAGTATATTTACCATTTAATGGCTCAGACAGAGCTAGGACACAAGATCCCTGCTCTCAGTTAGCTGATGGCTGAACCCCATGACGCAGACTGACCTCAGGCTGCAAGGCCCAGACTGAGTTCCCCAACTTTCTGAATGGTTGAACTCCACACCATTCTACTACAGGTTTCCCACGCCCTTTCTTTAAAGATGTTCAAAGTTGGGAACTCAGAAAAATACCCTTTATGACAACTTCTGCCTCTGCAGAGTGGGTCCAAAGACTGGCACAATCAGGAGGTCTGAGAGAGCATGGTGGGGGATCAGGGGAGTTATGGGGGTTCAGGGGGTGCCCACATGGCTACCTTCCTGGCACTGGAGTGATGGTGGCTCGGGGCGGGGGAAGGCATGGCTCTCTTTCCCGCGGTGGATCAGAGCCCAGGCTACCTTCCTGGTGCTCACTGGCACTGCTTTTAGCATGATTGGCCTTTTGTCAACAAAATAAACCTTTTATTATTAAAAAAAAAAAAAGAGAGAGATGGAGGCGTATGACTCCCTTATGGCCAGTTTTGCTCCCTGGCCCATCACAGCTTAGCATTAACCAGGGAATGGCCCAAGACACAAAAGAGTCAGGGAAGAGGATCCTGCAGGCCAGGACTGAGTTTCTCCCTGTAGAGGAGGAGAAGTTAGAAGTGGAGGGAAAAGTACTGTTACCTCTCCTTCCACTCCCCATATAATCAGCCTTTAACAAATAATCTTAAATCCTATATGTATTCACATTTGGGATTTCTGCAGGGAAATGGTTGACTTGAGAAATGTTGCATTGGCTGTTACCCTATCTTATTCTTGCTTTTATCTGATTGGAACTCAAAATGCACCTCCTACTTTTCTTGGTAGCCATCCCCCACTGAAATCTGTATAAAGACCTTGCCCCAGAGACTGAGGGCAGAAACTGACCTTCCATTCTGGAGACCCAGGTAAGCGGCCCAAGTGGTAGTCTGAGGAGCTGCCACTGCTGTAGGGCAGGGGAGGAGGGAGCTAAAGTGGATGGTGCATTGAGAAAGCTTGGGCTTTCACTAGCACCAAAAATTCTTGGACTGGAGGAACATCCACTGGGGCAGAGGGGTGGGGGTTAGTGGGAATAGGCAGGTACAAAGAACTCATGGGCTGCAGGAGGAGCTTGCAAATTGAACAAAGTCATGATCTCTCTTTGGAATACAATAGAATTCTTTAATCAGCCAGTGTCAGGCACTAGACTGTGTTTCCCTTGTGCTCTAAGACAACAGGCTCTCTGTCACCCATCATCCTGGATGTCATGCCAATAACTCAGTAATAAAATTTGCCTCACGATTTGCTCAAAATAATCTTCTGATGGGCCATTTAAATTCTGGGGTAAAGTGTATTTTATTTTTCACATGTAGTTTAGATGAAAAAAATTCAGTATTCAAAAGAGGCACTGGCTGGGGATTTAGCTCAGTTGTTCTGCCACCTGCCTTGCAAATGCAAGGGCCTGAGTTTGATCCCCGGTACAAAAAAAAAAAAAAAAAAAAAAAAAAAAAAAAAAAAAAAAAAAAAAAAGCACTGTTAGTATTTTAGGTGGCATTAAGTTACTCCCAAAAAGGGACAATGGCTTCTCTCTAACTAGTGAGAGTGCAATGCACTCGGAGAAGGTTTCATGTGACTGTCATGACTTGGAAAATCTCTCTGGAAAAGACTTGTCTTTCTGGAAAGGGATACTGTGTGCCAGGAAGCAGCAGGTGGGAGCTACAGTGCAATCTCTGAAGGCCTGCTCTTCCTTCCCTTTCCCTTTCCCATTTAGGCTCCCCCAGGACAGTGAAGTCACCATGGCTCTGGGGAGGTCCCTTGTGCTATTCCCAATGCTCATCCTGGTGCTCCTGGGGCTGGTGTGGGTCCAGCCTTCCCTGGGCAAAGAATCCGCTGCCATGAAGTTCCAGCGGCAGCACATGGACTCAAGCAGTAACCCCACCAGCAATGCCAACTACTGTAATGAGATGATGAAGCGCCGGAACATGACACAGGACCGCTGCAAACCCGTGAACACCTTTGTGCACGAGCCCCTGGCAGATGTCCAGGCTGTCTGCTTCCAGAAGAATGTCGTCTGCAAGAATGGGCAGACCAACTGCTACCAGAGCACCTCCAGTATGCACATCACCGACTGCCGCCTGACGAGCAACTCCAAGTACCCCAACTGCTCCTACCGCACCAGCCAGATGGAGAGGAGCATCGTCGTGGCCTGTGAGGGGAACCCGTATGTGCCGGTCCACTTTGACGCTTCTGTGGACTCCTCCACCTAAGCCAGAGAGCGAGATGCCCATCTCACCCCTGCTCTTCACTTCAACACCCACCTTCCCCTCTTCTTTCCTTGTCCCAAAAGAAGTAACTGCAGTCAGGGCTCGGTCCAGCACACACGCTTCCCTCTCCTCAGTCCTGCTCCTTCATGGCTTTGGGGCTGAGGAGTGGGTGGCTAGGTGGGCCCCACATTAACTCCTTCACTGCTTCTGCCAATAAACACAGTTGCACTCACTTGACTTCTGAAGCATCCTTCCAAGGTACTGTTTCTGAGGTGACTTTCCAACAAGGAGTAAGTCATGGAAATCTGATTCCTTTTGGTGAACAGCAAGAGGGGAAATTAAATGACCCTCCCACTCTTGGATTTCAGGGCTGTGAGAAAATTTCCTTTCTTATGCATTACTTGATATTGAGTATAAAACTTTTAAATATATGATGTTTTTTATAAAAGGGAGCTAAAACTGGAGATATTGTAGTCCTGTATAAACTGATAGAAGTGACACTCAGATGCCATCATTCTCTAGCACAGAACCAGGGAAAGCATGGCCACAGGAAGACCCTGCATGGCCTCACCATGAAAAGGAGGAGTTTATGAAAGTATGATCCTAAATTCTATTTTAGTTTTTGTTGAATGAGCTACTTCCACATCAGAAAAACAATTCTTGGAAAGCCACAGAGCTGCAAGACCTTAGAGGTCATGGAATTGAGGGTTACCATATAGGTTTCAGCCTGAAGGTGGACCTCCATAAAACTAGGCGCTGGTGCATTTATTTGCAGACTTCTTAAAACTGTTTCCTGGTAGCCACTTTCCATGAGAAAAACTACATAGTTCCTCTGCAAATCATTCAGTAAGTTTAGATTTTTTTTTGTTTCTTTGTAGGTTTTTAATAAGTGTATATGGGAAGGTATCTTCTCAGATTCCATCTTTCATCATCATGTTTTTCCCATCTTCGTATTTTTTAATAGACTCTTTTGGAGAGCTTTTGAATTCACAGGCTGATTAACACAGTTGTCTTCATGGTCCATGATAAAGGAGTTGTTAATCTGCATGGTTTGAGAACACTGGGCATCTAGTGAGTGTGGTGGCAGTGTTTTAAAGCTCATCACACTCTTACTTTATTTTCTTTCTTGCTGCAAGTCTGGGCAGGACCTATGATGAGGATCAGTTTCTTTCCCTTTTTACTTACCCTGAGTCTGCATGTGGTAGATAATTTGGTGGGGGCCTGTGGTTGAGTCCTGGCCCTATTATAGCTCCCTGTGTCTCTGAGTAAACTCTGTATCCCTCTCTGAACCAGTTTCCTAATCCAGGGAGAGAGATTAAGTGATCCCAAAGTTCCCTTACACTTAGGATTTTCCAGTTGTGTCTCCACCCATGTTTTAGCTGGGCTGGGCAGTGACATGCAGATCCTAGCTATGTATGGTTAGGAATCTCTAGAAAAGTCACAGGTTGATATCTGGATTAGTTCAGTGGGATCCTTTCCACATAAAGCTGTTTTAGAGGTCTTGATCATCTTAGCAGATGTCAAATTCCTTGGTGGGGCAGATCTTCCTTGCAGATCACTTTAGACAGCCTCTGAGAGTCAAAGCTCTCAGTTTTCCTGTGCCTGGGCTCACAGGTCTCCCCCAGCCCTGAGAGCCCATGGGGACTTTTGCCTTGGCTCAGAGCTCCAAGTGAGGAGAGGTTGATGTGTAGGTGAGATCAGAGCAGCAGTGAGAAAACACAGAAGTGGGGTCAGGAAGTTTCCTGGCTTCATTGGAAACTTGCTTGTGAAGGTGTAGTGCAGGGCCACACTCCTGAGCAGGGGAGACTTTCCTCCTCACCTCTCTGTCCTTGCTCATAAACACCATCATATAATTCCTTAAGGGAAGGGCCCTGAGACATGGAGACATGGGATTGTTGTAACATAGGGAAAAAATATATTTGCATGGGACATGACTATGGGTGCCCAGACTATAGACCTGTGGAATTAAGGAAAATCAGTCTAGCAATAGCCGCTTGTCATCTGACAACAAAATGCATGCCTGTAGGCTGAAGCAGGAGGACTGCAAATTTCTGGCCAACCTGTGTAGCTTAGCAAGACTTTACTCAAAATATTAAAAAATTAATGCAAGACTAAGGATGTTTTTGTTATAAAGAATCCACTTGTCAACAAAAAATCAGGGTCTTTGTTATGAGAAAAAGAAAAGTTTATTCCAGTGAACAGGAACTAGAAAGCATGAGATTTTAGTAGGTAGCTAGGAAAAGCCAAGTTTATCACATCTGTGTCTGGATGGGCTGACAATGGGAGAGAGAGATCCTGGCAGCTAGCTGGGAGAGATTTCATCTCTGAGAGGATGGGCTAACACCAGGGGAGAGAGATTTACAATTAACTGGGAAAGGAATTAGGCTTATATGGGTATTGAACGGGCTAAGGAATCTGGGGTGATGTATTGATGATTTAGCTGCCCAAGGACCCTCTGTTCAGGTACATATATAATCATGGGACTGTTTGGTGCCAAGGGGTTGAAAGCCATATTAGTCCAATTGCCTTACTTACTGGGAAGCTGCTGGTATTTGCTAAAAGCAGCCTGTTTATTTTTCCTGTTGATTCAGGGCGTGCCTGATAGTTATGAGCATAATGATACATATCTGTAATCCCTCACTCAGGAGTCTAGGGTAGTAGGATCATTTGAGGCCAACTTGGAAAACTTTGCCAGATCCTATCTTAAAATAAAAAATAAAAAGGGCTGGAGATGTAGTTCAGCTCTCCCTGGGTTTAATTCCCAGCATCCCACCCCTAATCCAACCATTGAGGGAAAAAAGTACCAACACCCCTCTGTCTGAGGGTTCACCATCACTTTTGAATAAGTATAGACAATGGCTGCAAGGAAATAAAGTCATAAGGAGAATTTAAAGGGTTGGAGGACTTCCTTGCTTGCAGTCTCAGTGACACGGAAGCAAGGAAAGTGGCTGAGTTCTCAGGAAGACCTCAAAGGTAGTCTTGAGACCTAAGAACAAAGTAGTCCTTAGAATACTGGCAGGTTAGGTAGGGCCAGGGATTTAGCTCAGTGGTTTGGTGGCCTGCCTTGCAAGCTCAAGGACCTGAGTTCAATCCCCAGAACCAAAAAAAAAAAAAAAA
>NW_022900929.1:43035410-43064978 GCF_012274545.1 Fukomys damarensis
CTGGCAGGTGATAATCTGAAAATGGATAAAAACAGTTACACTCACTAGCATGCAATAGGAAGTGGTTTTATTGTGAATACAGTGTATTAAAATTTTGGCAAAAGTCCCAAAGGCTTATGTCCCTCTACCCCCTTTCCATATTTGCCTTGCTTCAACACAAACCCATCTCCAAAGCAAGAAAAATATATAAACATAGCTGGGCGTGGTGGCACACTCCTGGGCACTCAGGAAGCTGAGGCAGGAGGTTTGCTGTGAGTTCGAGACCAGCCTGAGCTATGTAGTGAGTTCCAGGTCAGTCTCAACTACATAGTGAGACCCTGTCTCAAACAAACAAAAAAACAAACAAAACAAAAATATATAAACAGACATACTATCCCCATTTCTGGTATCTGAGGCACTCCTATCTTCTCAACACCTTCCTTCTTTCTTCAGAGGGAGCAAGGACATCAAATAAGAAAAGCAAAAGCAGAAGAAATTGTAACTGAAACTGTGTCAAAAGAAAGGGAATGTAACCAAAACCTTAGACGATCCCATCTAGGTGTACAGGAACCAATGGATAGGGAGGGTCATTCTTCCGAGGTGGTTCACAGGCCACGATGTAGAATGTGAACTGGGCAGCATCTTTGTAGCCACAGTGAGGATACTTTCCTCTGGTGAGCCTGCATTTAGTCAAGTTGACAGGACTTGCACTCTGGTGGCAGTTTTCCTGACCGTTCTTGCAGGTGATGTTGGGTGACATGCAAGAATGGCTCACATTCTGGAAAGAGTCGTGAAGAAAGGTATTTGTAGGCTTACAGTGCCGGGTATAATTGTTGACACCACTCATTGCCCTTTCACACTGGAGAGGACTCAGGTTTATGTGCTGGATTTCAAACCACTGAGCCTTGGTGAGCTTCTTAGGCAGAGCCCACAGTGGACACAGTAGTACCAATAGCCCAAGCAGCAGTAGGAGAGGAAATCTCACATCTGGTGCCATTTTTTTTCTGTGTAGAAAAAGGAAAGATCATGATAATAATGGAAGCAATAAGAGCAAAATTGTTAATCATAACCACTTACATTCTTATTTTGCCTTTAAAAATTTCACAACTCTTTAAAAAATCTCTCACACAGTCTCATAATTCCAGTGAAAATAATGTGAGGTCAGCATCTTTCTCCTTTGATTGCCATCTCACATTGTTCTGTTTGACCTGTACTTATGCATGCAGTAACCCTCATAACCTGGTTGTTTTACTTCTTCCCTCCTGAGATGTTAACCTTCATCTCTGATCATCTCCTCCCAGCTATCTTCACTGCCTTACTCATCCAAGCCCAAAGTTGTACCCGCCTACCAGTGTCTGTGCTGGGTTCCTGGTGAGCTCAGAGCAGTGCTTAGTTCAGGTTCAGAGGATTCCTTCTGTATTTCTTCTCCCCAGCCCACCAGTGCTGCTTGTGCTGGGCAGAAGAAGATAGGTTCTGAGTACCAGAAAAGAAAAGCCTGCACTTTCCTGATCTGAACTTCTTCTGCAGTGAGGATGACAGTCTGGGTCTTTTAAAATCTCCTCTTCAAGGTCATATCATGATCACTATTTATAGATGAAGAACTCTCATTTGCAGAACAAGATGACTCAAGACAGTTTTAGGGAACTGACCACTTCCTGATAAATGTTTAGTGCTTCCTTCTTGTTTGGCATCCTGAGTTTTTTGAAGCTCTATGATTTCAGTGTCTTAAGAGAAAAGGTAAATGTGATATAGCAGGGGTAATGCTGTGAGTTCCAGCTATAGATATGAATGAACTATTCATTTATGTGTGTATTTATTGGGCCAGATCCTGGGCTACTCACATTCAGGAGTTCCTGTTCCAATGAAAAGACAGTTGGGGAAGTAGACAAGTGTGTTATACATACAAAGATAAAGACAGATGGCATTTACAGGGTGACAAAGGACACTGCAGAGGCTGTGGGGAGACTGTGGAGAGCAGGAATTATTGGGACGCAGCACCTGAGTTGAATTCTGAGGAACAATCAGATGTCAGTGAAGAGGGTGATACGGCCTACAAAGAGGAAAATGTGTGTGAAGAGACCTATAAGAAGAAAGGAGAAAGGCAAATCTAGGGCATTTGCCTGTGAATCTGTTCTTTCCTTTCTACTGGTGCCACAATACCTTCATTCTAAACCAGATTTTCTCCTGGACATCTCATATAAAGCCCACCACATGTACTTCCTGCCTCTAGCCTCTCTGGAGCCCAATCAGCTTCCAGATCAGTCTTCTTCCAGCAGAGTTATAATAAATATACTACTCTTGTCCACTGCTTTTAATGGTTCCAAATTTCCACAGGGAATAAAATAATATCTGTGGTTTACTTGCTCTAAGGTTGCTTACAAGATACAAGTTTAATATACAAAAATTAATGCTGCTTTTTTGCTTTGCTTTGAAACAGGTTTTCACTATGTCACTGTGTAGCTCAGGCTTGTATAGAGTCCAGAGCTCACTAAGGTCCTGCTTTAGCCTCCTGAGTGCTGTAATTACAGACATGAGCTACTATGGTAGAACAGACATGAGGTAACCGTGGCCAACTCAAAATTCAGTTCCAGGAAGCCTTGCATGAATGTCAGCAGCAGCCCCACTGGACAATGCCATGCCATGCATACTACAAACTATCTGAATCAGGACTGCAGAGGTGTTGGGGGAGGGGGACATAAAGGCCATAGTTATGAGCCCCAGAAGATAGAGCAGAAGTGAACAACAGAGAAGGCCTCTCTGAGGCTCCTCAATGAAAACTGAAGCCCACCTGGAAAGTGAAGAAAATCTCTGCAATAAAGGCACACTGGACCACTGTGGTTAGTTAAGTCAGAATCAGCACCTCCCATAGAAATCCAGACTCACTTAGAGGGTAAGACAGTTGGAACCTGTTTCAGAACCTTGCAGATTTTAATCCTGCAGGAGAGCAGGGATCTCAGCTTGGGCCTTCCAGCCAGAAATCAGCCTGACTCTCAGTAGACTACAGCTGGCTTGCTAAGACTAATTGACTTAGACCTGCACACTGCTGCCCATGTTATCTACCAGAACAGCAGACAAATATCCTGAGGGAGGCCCTTTTCTCTCTCTCTCTTTTAAATATATATATATGTTTTCTTCTCTATTTTTTCTCTCTCCTTTCCTGTTCTGCATTTCTCTTCCTTTATTTTCCTGTTCCTGTCCCATTCCAAATTGTTTCTCTCTTGGTCCTCTCGACTGTCACTATTCTTATAGCAAAATGAGTACAGTTTCTAGCTTACATATTGCTGTCAATTTGTTTGTTCTGTTCTTGTCTCTGTTCTTTAGCTCTGTCTTTTTCATTTGTCTTCAACAGTTTTCCACAATTTGTGTGGTCTTCCCGTGTTCTCTAGCTTCACTTGTAACCCTTTCCTTTCCTTCTATTTCTCTGTCCCTCCCTCCCAACCCCTTCCTTGTTTGTTGTTGTTTTTTTTTGTTTTGTTTTGTTTTTTTGAGACAGGGTCTCACTATTTAGTTGAGATTGACCTAGAACTCACTGTGTAGCCCAGGCTGGTCTTGAACTCACAGTGATCCTCCTGCCTTAGCCTCCCAAGTGCTGAGATTACAGGCATGCATCACCACACCCAGCTCCTCCCAATCCCTTCTAAACCCTTATCCTGAAGGGTAAATTTGCTACAGTCAAGGGTTTATTTACTACAAACATATTTTGCTTTGGCCCTAGATTTTGATCTAGCTCACTTGGTTAAAGGTAACAGATTAATTGCTCCCACAAATTGTCATTTTCTAAGCTGTATTTGATGCTATTGTTGATGCTGATTGTGTCATTTGGGCTAAGGTGTCATGATTGATCTAATCAGTAGTCCTCCCTGGTATACTGAAAAACGTGATTGACTAAGAGTTATTAGAAACTCAAAGCCCAAAACAACCAACTATATTGGAAAATATCCCTGAGAAATAGTCACTCCATAAGGGCTCTAATCAGAAGTAATAAAGATACATTAAGAAATATTGAAGTATCAGCCAAGGAATTAAAGCAAAAAACAGTACGAACAACAAAATTAGAAATGAGAAGACACCTTAGCAAGGTGCACACTCAGACTTTCAGTTCACCAGGCACTTCTGGGGGAAGTGAGGTGGAAAAATCTGACAATCAATCACCTGGACATCCTTAAAGTAACAAAACAGATGAATGAGGCTCTAGAAAAATTCAAAACAAAAATAATAGCACAGGAAGTAACAAAACAGATGAATGAGGCTCTAGAAAAATTCAAAACAAAAATAATTTCCCAGATAACTACAGGGATATTAAGCAAAATGAAAGACATGATTAGAGGCTCTAGAACAGAAGTAGATTTAAAAAAATAGATGAGCTCAAGACCATGCTGGAAGCTATGAATGCCCAGCATAGGAAAGAACGGGAAACTATGAATGCCCAACATAGGAAAGAAAAGTAATGCATTAAACAGAATCAAACATATCCAGGAGATCAAAAACTCCATTGAAAGTATCCACAGCAAATTGAATGAATGTGAAGATAGAATATCAGATATAAAAACAGGATTGCAGTTAGTGATCATGAAATGAGAGATTATTTAAAAATACTAAGGGACCATGAGATATTGATCTAACAGCTACTAGATGATGCAAAGAAGAATAATATAAGACTGACAGGACTTTTCTTTGTTGGTAAACTTTTAATTACACTTTCAATTTCAAAGAAGTAAAAGTATCAGGTAAATATATGAAAAAAATATTCCACATCACTGGTCATTCAAGAGATGCAGATGAGAACACTGAGATTGCACCTCACCCCACAAAGAATGGCTGCTATCAAGAAATCAACCAATAACAAATGCTGGTGGGGTTGTGGGGAGAAAGGAACCTGTCCCCGTTGTTGGTAGGAGTGCAGACTGGTGCAACCACTATGGAAATCAATATGGAGATATCTCAAAGATCTAGGATTAAAAGCTCCATTTGACCCAGCCATCCCTCTGCTGGATATCTTTCCAAAAGAATTAAAAGAATCATATCACAGTGATATATGTACACCTATGTTTATAGCAGCACAGTTTGTAATAGCTAAAACTTGGAAATAGCCCATTTGCCCCTCAGTTAGAGACTGGATAAACAAGATGTGTTTTTTCCATAAAATGGAATACTACTCAGCCATAAAGAATGAGAAATTAGATTCATTCATAGGAAAATGGATACATATTTAGGATATACTCCTAAGTGAAATAAATAAGACACACATGTGTAAATACCAAATAGTTTCTCTGGCGTGAAAAACTATAATGGTACATAAGATCCTAGTGATATAATTGACAATGTGAAATAGGAAGAAATGGGCTAAAGGTGTAGGGGAAGTGGGAATGGTAGGGGAAGAGTAATAAGGGAAAAGAAAAAAATGAGAAACTGAAAAAATGGAAATAAAGTATTTGTAAATAGGGAAGGGAGGAGGGGGTGAAGGGAGGGCAGGGATAAGGGGAAAAAATGAGAACCAAGGCCTGTCATGTAAAGGTAAAAGATCCCAATGATGAATGTAACTGTACTGTATACCTAAAATGTACCAATAAACTCAATGAGAAAAAAAAATAAGATTGACAGGAGTCTACGAAAAAGCAGGAGAAAGTACAAATGACTTAAAAAAACTGTTCACAGAAGTAATAGCAGAAAACTTCCCAGAGGAAAACAAATTGACATACAGATACATGAGGCATATATAACTCCAACTACCCATGATCCAAAAATATCTACACTTATAATAATCACTTATAATAATCAAGATCCAGAAACCCAACAAAAGAACAAAATCCTACAAACATATAGTGAAAAGAAACAAATCACATACAAAGGAAAGCCCATCAGAATTACAGCAGACTTTTTGACAAAAACCCTCAAGTCAAGGAGAGGCTGGAATGAATTATTTCAAGCCCTCCCAACCAAGACTGTTGTATCCTGCAAAATTATTCTTCAGAATTGATGTGGAAATAAAATACTTCCATGAAAAAGAACACTGAGAATTTTATGAATACCAAACCAGCACTCTGAACAATTCTAAATAAAATCCTAGTAAAAGACAATGAGGATCACAACTCCATAAGGCCCAACTGAGTAAAGCCATCAGGCAAGGCAAAAACTAAACAGAAAGGGGGAAAAATAAAAGAGCCAAGAACAAAGAAGCATCATGACAAGGATGAGTCTATATTTGTCAGTTATAACCATCAATGTTAATGGCCTCAATTTATCAATCAAAAGAAATAGACTGGCAAAATGGACTAAGAAGCAAAATCCACCAATGTGCTCTGTACAATAAACATACCTAATTAAAACAAAAATTCATAGACTGAAAGTAAAAGGATGGAAAACAGTTCTCCATCTGACAGGAACCCAGGAAAAGGCAGGGGTAGCTACTTATATGCAGACAAAGTACATTTCACACTAAAACTAATTAAAAGAGACAAAGAAGGACACTACATCCTTGTAAAAGGAACAATCCAAGAAGAAGAGATGACAATCATGAATATATGCACTAACTACTAATATCCCCAGTTACACAAAACAAATATTAATGGACATGAAAAACCAAATAAGAACTAATAAAATTGTAGTAGGGGACCTCAATACACCACTGTCACAGATAGACAGATCATCTAGACCAAAAAAATCAACAAAGAAATACCATAACTGAACCAAGCTTTTGAACAAATGGACTTAATAGATGTCTGCAGAGTGTTCCACCCCACAAAGTCAGGATATATATTCTTTTTGGCTGCACACAGGTCATTCTCTAAAATAGAACACATACTAGTTCATAGAACATGTTTAAGTAAATGCAAAGAAACTGAAGTTATCCCACATATATTATCAGACCATAGTGCAAATAAACTGGAGATCAATAGCATAAGAAATCGCAAAACCTCCTCAAACACCTGGAAATTGAATAACACTGTCCTGAACAACCAATGGGTCACAGAGAAAATTAAAGAAAAATTTAGACAGTTCCTACAATTAAATGATAATGCCAATACAACATATAGAAATCTGTGGGACACAGTGAAAGCAGTGGTATCAGGGAAATTCATAGTAGTGAGTGCTTCTACTAGGAAAACAGAGAGAACTCAAATAAATAGCCTAATGCTGAACCTTAAGCTCCTAGAAAAAGAAAAGAAAGACAAACCGAAAGCTCATACAAGGAGGAAATTATAAGGAGCAGAGCAGAAATCAATGCACTGAGGACTAAGAGAAAAATTTAAAAAAATCAACAAATTTAAGAGTTGGTTTTTCAAAAGAATAAATAAAATTGATAGACCCTTAGCCAACCTTATCAAAAAAAGAAAAGAAAAGGCTCAAATATAAACAATTAAGAATGAAAATGTTGAAGTTACAACAGATCCAACAGAAATCCAGAGGATCATCAATACCTACTTCAAGAACCTGTACTCTAATAGGAAAGCACAGAAGAAATGGACAGATTCCTAGATGTATATGAATTACCAAAGTTGAACTAAAAAGATATAAAAATTCTAAGCCCCTCAATTACAGTCAGTGAAATTGAAAACATAATTAAAAATTTACCAACAAAGGAAAGCCCAGATCCTGATGCTTTCACTGTTGAAAGCTACAAGACATTTAGAGAACTGTTGCCTCTACTCTTTAAACTTTTCAATTAAATTGAAAGGGAAGCAATACTTCTAAATTTATTATTGGAAGCAAGTGTTAGTTTGATTCCAAAACCAGGGAAAGAACCAACCAAGAAAGAGAACTACAGGCCAATCTCCCTAATGAACATAGATGCAAAAATCCTCAATAAGATAATGGCAAACAGGATTTACAAAGGGTCATCAAGAAGATCATACAATCTGACCAAGTCAGATTTATCCCACAGATACAAGGGTGGCTCTACATACATAAATCAAAAAATGTAATACAGTATATATTAACAGAGTCAAGGACAAAAACTATATGATCATCTCAATAGATGCAGAAAAAGCATTCAATAAAATCCAACACCCATTCATGACAAAAATTCTACAGAAAATTGGAATAGATGGTCTTTATCTCAACCAGATAAATGGTATCTATGAAAAACTAACAGCCAGCATCATACTAAATGGTCAAAAACTGAAAACCTTCCTGCTAAAATCAGGAACAAAACAAGAATGTCCTCTACCACTACTCCTGTTCAATATGGTTCTGGAAACATTAGCCACAGCAATTAAACAAGAGAAATAGATAAAAGGAATAAAGATAGGAAAGGAAGAAGTTAAACTGTCATGATTTGGTGATGATATGATACTCTACATAGAAGGCCTAAAAAACTCTGCCAAAAGACTTCTAGATTTAATTGACAGATTCAGTAGAGTAGCTGAATACAAGGTCAATACTCAAAAATCAATAGCCTTCTTGTACACAAATAACAGACTCACTGAGAGAGAAATTTGGGAAATAATCCCTTTTACAATATGAAATATCTATGAATCAATCTAACAAAGGGAGCAAAAGACCTCTACATTGCAAACTACAGCACTCTGAAAAAAGAGATGGAAGGGTATATAAGAAAATGGAAAGACATCCCCTGTTCCTGGAAGAACCAATATAGTGAAAATGGCCATACTTCCAAAACTGCTATATTGATTCAATTCAATCCCAATTGAAATCCCAATAGTATATTTTGCAGAACTAGAGAAAACAATCCAAAAATACATTTGGAATCAGAAGAGACCTAGAATAGTAAAAGCAACTCCAGAAACAGAGACATGACAGGGGTATCACAATCCCCAACTTGAAATTGTACTACAAAACCACTGTGATAAAAAAACAGCATGGTACTGGCAAAGAAACAGACCCTTGGGTCAGTGGAATAGATTAGAAGATGCCAACACAACTCCAGATATCCTCAGCCACCTCATCTTTGACAAAGGAGCCAACCATCCTCACTGGAGGAAAGATACCCTCTTTAATAAATGGTGTTGGAAAAACTGGATTTCAATTTGCCTAAGATTAAAACTAGACCCCTATCTATCTCCATGCACTAAACTAAAATTGAAGTGAATTAAAGATACAAATATTAAAACAGAAACACTAAACTTGCTGGAATATAAGTTAGGTAGAACTGTTGAAGACATTGGCATAGGAAAAGACTATGAACAAAACCTCAGTAACATGGGAACTAGCACAAAGAAACAACAACTGGGATCTCGTCTTATTAAAAAGCTTCTGCACTGCAAGAGAAACCATCAAAAGATGTAAGAGACAACGTACAAGGTGGGAAAAATTTTTTTACCAGGTGTTTCTCAGACAAAAGACTACTATCTTGAATATATAAAGAACTTTAAAAAAAATCAGACCCCCAAATTTACATACACAATTCAAATATGGGCATCTGAAATGAAAACACATTTCTCAGAGAAAGAAGTAAAAGCAGGAAATAAACATATGAGAAAATATTCAACATCACTGGTCATTTGAGAGATGCAGATGAAAACAACATTGAGATTCCATCTCACCCCAGAAGGAATAGCCGCTATTAAGAAATCAACCAATAACAAATATTGGTGGGGTTGTGGGGAGAAAGGAACCCTTCTCCATTGTTGATGGGAATTCAGACTGGAGCAGCCACTGTGGCATTCAATATGGAGGTACTTCAAAAAGCTAGGATTAGAGGTTCCATTTGACCCAGCTATCCCTCTGCTCGGTATCTTCCTAAAAGAATTAAAAGTTTCATACCACTGCAATATATGGGCTCCCATGTTTATAGCAGTACAATTTGTAGTAGTGAAAGTTTGGAAACAACTTTCAACTGCCCATCAACCTGGGACTGGATGAAGAAGATGTGGTTCAGTTTGATCCCCAGTTCAAAAAAAAAAAAAAAAAAAAGATGAATTTTATTCTATAAAATGGAGTACTACTCAGCTATAAAGAATGAGAAATGAGAGACATTTATAGTTAAAGCCACTATGTGGGCTACATTGAGGCCATACTTTCAAGTGAAATATGTAGAACACACGTGTAAATATTGAATACTTTCTCTGGTGTGAGAAACTGAAAGTGTAAATAAAGATTAAAATGAATAATTGATAATGTGAAGTAGGAACAAAAGTTGCAAAGGGGAAGGGGAAGTGGGAAGGGTAGGGGAAAAGAAAGAAGAGAAAGGAAAAAATATGAGAAAAGGAAAAAATGGAAACAAAGTGTTTGTTAATAGGGAAGGGTGGAGGAGTTGAAGGGAGGGTAGGGGACTGGGGGAAAAATTAAGAACCAAGATTTGTCATGTAAAGGTACAAGTTCACAATGATAAATGTAAATATATTGTATACCTAAAATGTACCGATAAAAGAACATAAGGGAAAAAAGGTCAGTTGCAGCAATGAACAATGGGGATTTGAAATTATAAACACAATAACTATTTTCTTATACATGTGTCTTAGCCTGTGCCCTTTATTAAATTAAGGCTGCTTAGTCTGTGCCCTTTCAGACAAGTCTTGTGGGGCAAGATGCTCAGTTTGTTGTAACTATAACATAGCCCCAGATATCTCATTTTCTACAAGTTCAGCTTCCACAAACAACTCTACAGTGTTTAGTAAATGGAGTGAGGCAGATTAGGGTGCGGTAGAGCTGGCTGAGAAGTAGACTGACTTGTTAATTACAGAAATCCCAAGACACACACACAGATCATTTCCCACCCAAGCCCTGCACTCAGACTTCTTCCAAGAACTCGAGTAGTTTTCCCTGGGACAGAATGGACCTGACTTTGGCCTGAGGAGTGGGTGATACAGAAGGACAGTCACCACTGGGCTCTTCACAGCTGTGCTCTCTCCTGCAGGGTGGTCCACAATCAGGCTGTAGAGTGTAATTCTTTTCCTACTTTTACTTAGCCCAGACTTGCTCTGCAGGATGTGCTTCTTTTCCTACCTTTAATAAATGTGAGACCTTGCTACCATTTGCACTGGTCTTAACCAATTCTTCACTCGAGACAGAAAGAACCTAGAAACCACCTCTAGAAGGAGATTCCAGTGCCCCAAACCTAGTAACAAAAAGGGAATATCCTTTCTGACCTTGAAGTTCCATCATTGAGTCCTTGAAATAAACAGACAATAACTAGATGAAGAGGAGAAAGATTTATTTACCAGCATGTACATGGCAGGCATAAAAAATAAGAACTGCAACTCGGGTGGGTGAAGAGCAAATAACATTTATAGCTCTAGAAAGGGATTGGGATTCTGGGGGGCAGTGGTGTCCACTTATGGGAGACTTAAGGGAGTGGCTGCTTGACAAACAAAGGCTGATCTGCTAGAAACATAAAATATTTCAGGTAGCCTGGCACGGTGGCACACCTCTAACCGCAGCAGCATTCAGGAGGCTTAGGCAGGAGGAGCATTGTGAGTTCAAGGCCACTCTGGGTACATAGTGAGTTCAAAGACAATCTGAATGCATAGTAAGACCCTGTCATCTCCCCACCCCCGCAAAAAAAATACTGTAAAATCTCTCAGGTAAAAGAGCTCAGAATTCAGAAGAATAGGCGGTTGCTTGTGACAGTCTCTTGCTAATCTTATACTCCCTATGGGATCTAGCTGAATTTCTACCCCACTCTGTTCTTTGAGGACAGGATGCCTTCAGGCCAGAAGTCTCTCCTCAGCTGGGCTAGCCAACACCAGTTAGACTAAGAACTCTGCCCAAGCGTCCAGACCTTCTTTAGCTTCATTACATCCTCTTCCCCATGCAGACTCTGCCCGGGTGAGGGCAGGAGACTGTTCCCAGGATAAAATCCGCCCAAACCAGTCAAAGTAAAGCAAAGCTTCACAACACTGCCCCTGCGTGTTAAATGGCGCACACCTCTGCACCGTGACCGCTGACAGTTGCTGTGCAGAGGACCAGAAAGAACCATAAAAGCAGCAAAACAAAGCGGTTTCTGAATCTCTGCTCCTTCGCAGAGGAGACATAAGTCCCCCTTCCCTTCATTAGCTTCTCCTTATCACTCATTTCTTTTACCCTGTACTTATAATTCCCTGCATCCCCCAAGTCAAGATGTTGATCTGCTTATTTCACAAGTCTATTTCCCACTTCTATTCTTGACCAAGAATAAACATCTGCTTCATTGCTCAATCGGCGCTTGGTTTTCTTGCTGGCTGCACAATTCTCAGAGGGCAAAAGGACCCAGTTTGGGGACAGAAATTGGCAGTATTTTTGGGCCTTTGGCTTTCTTTCTGGTGAGTGAATCTTTTGTGTTTACAAAGAGATCCCAGCGAAGGGTTCCAGGACAATCACATTCCTACAGGAGGGATTTTCCTTCAGCTACAGAAATTTCAGAGAAAGCTCCAATCTGCTTCAAGGGAAAAAAGAAGTCAGGGCTGGGAGATCAGAGTGGCCTTGGTTCTCCCACTGTTCCAAGCACCGAGGACAGCTGGGCAGGTGGCACATTCCTGTAATCCCCGCTCTCTGAGAAGCTGAGGCAGAAGCCCAGCCTGGGAAACTTAGCAATGTGGGGAGACTGTGAAAATAGAGAAGGGCTACTGATACAGCTTTGTTCAAGGACTCTGGGCTCAACTTCTAATAATGCAAACAAAACTCACTGAAAGAAAAAACAAATGCCGCAAACCCTGAGTATACCAAAGCATCACACTTAGAGTGTCATTTTCTGAGACCCAACAGTATTTGAGTCTAACTTCAGGCTGTGATTGAAAATAATGGATTCACCCCTTGAGTGCAAAGCCAGTAATCATAACAGGGAGATAAAGGAGTCTAAGTAGGGAGAACACTGAAGTTACTTTGTAAAGCATTTCCTCCCAAAAGCAGAAATCAAGGAGCCCTTCCAGAAAAAACAACTTTGAAAGCATGAAAACAGCCTTCTAAAGGGCAGCAGTCCAGCCCTTCAGAGTATAGGAGCTTGCTGCAAAAAGTGCCCATCTTGCCTAACAACTAATCCTCCCTCATTTGAGTTACTTATTCTTGATTTTTTTTTCTCACCTTTATAGGAGATACACATGTTAATAAATTTTCATAATCTGATTTTCACTATGTGGACCAGAATTGAAGCAAGAATCTAGAAGGGTAGAAGGAATCCTTCTCTCTACTGCATTTACCGTTCATTTAGCAGCTGGGTGTGGTGGTGTGGGACCCTAGAATTCTGGCCCAAGACCCCCACTTAGCCTAACTGACTGCATTTTGAGCTGGGAGCCACCCGGTGTCAGGTCTGACCTCTAGGTGAACTCAGGCAGCAGGAATTCTGCTTAGTTTACTTGGTAAAGATAAGAACAGAGAAAGGGGGCTGGAGGACAGCCATAAAACCATCCTAACCTCAAAGACAAAAGAACAGGAGGTTCTGCATAGATAAGAAGAGCACACCACATTCCTCAGTGCACTGACCTCTTCCTGACCAAGCCCCCTCCCCGACCTGAGGTAATTTTCTTCCCCCTTTTGCAAGAGCCCCTGCAACATCCAATAGATTTAGAATATTAGAAAAGAAGCCAATGGAATAGAGAAAATTTCAAGCCTCCCTAACCCTATAAAATGAAGCTAAATAGGTGGGTCGGGGCTTCCAGTTTGTAGCCGCTGCTTCGGTGACACTGGAGGTTCTGCCTCAGCTTGCAATAAACTCGTGCATTTACATCAGAAGAGTTTCTTGGTGATCTTCTTGGGGATTTCGCGACTTGGGCACAACATAGGTATTCACCTATAATTCCAGGTTCTCTGGAGGCTGAAGCAAGAGGATCCCCAATTCAAGTTCAGGCTGGGCCACTCAATAAGACCCTATCTTGAAGATAAAGAAAAAAAAAAAGGCTAGGGATGTTCTTTTGTATTTTCTGTGTTCAGTCTCCAGAAAAACACACACTCACACCCCCCCACAGCATTTACCAAGTGAAAAGAAAAATCAGTATTCCTGATATGTAAATTGATCATTGATGAAGAACTAATGGCTTAAAACTAATCTCTTGATTCTGATTGATAGAGGTCATCATCTTGGCCAACTCATCCTGAAGTTCACTGAAAAATTACAAAGCTGAGGAACTGCCCTGGGAACATGATGATCAACCTAGATATACGGCCTTCAGCCAGGGGCCAGAGTTCTAAAGTGTGCAGTCATCTAATTAAAAATATGGATACCTTGGTCTTTGCTTCTGACTATTTAGAGGTCAGGGTCATGCAACATTGTTGAGAGCAAAGAACATAAGGTACTTGAATGCTTGCAATTTATCCTGCCACTATCTTCCCTAAGCAAAGTTGTGTAGAGAATTGTTTTCTGACTGTATTTGTCTCTTTCAGGATGCAAAAGAATTCATGTGGACTCTACATTGTAACTCCAACATTTCCTTCTCCTCTTTATGTCCTTATAACAAAATATCAGTCTCATTCTTAAGGAGTTTAGTGTTTACAAATCTTCCAGCCCTACCTATTTCTCTAAGAGAAAATGGTTATTATCAGATAAACTCCCTTTTTTGCTAGTATCTTCTACTTTGTGCTTTCTTCTATAAGGCAGGAAAAGAAATGCCCTGACTCATCTAAAATGAATTGGCATTCTTAGAAACGCTCTTCATGCATAAGTCCAGTAGGGGCATCTGTCAGTCTGTGGTTAATTGAGAAAGGTTTCCTTTTGATCTTTACTAAGATACATATTTCCATACATATGACAGCCTTCTGTAGTTTTAGATTAGAAATACCCATGTTGCCAGGCATGGCAGTGCTTGCCTGTGATACCAGCTCTGTGAGAGGCTGAGGCAGGAAGATTGTAAATTCAAACCCAGCCTGGGCAACTTAGCATGTTAGCAAGACTCTGTCTCAAAAAATATTTTTTTATCTTAAGGCTGGGAATGTGGCTCAGTGTGAAGACCCTAGATTCAATCCCCAATGGTAGAAAAAAGAAAAGAAAAGTAAAGTTTTCATTCTTATGGAGTGAGGAAAAGCAGAAGATTGGTGAATATTTGTCATGTCTATCTTATCAAAGCCAAATTTAAAATTCCAAGACAAAAGATGGAAAATGAAAAAGCTTCTGCCTCTGCCCCTGATATGGGCAGAACTAAAGATGCCATCACATTCAATGCCTAGGTCAGAACTTGTCTCCCAGCTTAGCATGTAGACAGTTACATCCCCATCAGATATATAAACATATCACATACATTTAGAGCCACACATGAAATGCACCTTAAACATGCATACAACTATATTAATTACACTTTACATCACATCAAATACATTGCTCATTACCAAAGACATAGCACAAGCTCTGCTCAGTGTGTGTTTATATCTCCCACGTATTAGAACAACGTGTTTTACAGAAGGAAAAGGTGGTTCAGTTGTGTGGGTATAATGCTGTCAGTATCAGGAAGTGCCCAAGATTAGCTGAGAATGCTGAGTCTTTTAAAAAATGTAGGAGTAATTAGGACAGAATATTGCTTGATGCAGAGAACAGCACAGGATGTTCTTGAGTAAAATCAAGAAAACACGTCGGTGATCACTTATTATCCCAGAACTCAAGAGGTTGAGTCAGGAGGACTGGGAGTACGAGGCAAACCTAGGCTACACAGTGAATTCAAAGCCAGGCTGAACTACATAGTGAGACACCATCTCAGGAAAAAAAAAGAAAAAAGGATGAAAGAAAGAAACTACGTGGTACATAACTCTAAATAATTGGAAAACATTGACACAGAAATGCAAACTGGGGAGTGGCTGGTTATATATAGCAGGAGGCAGGACTGCTACTTGAGACCTAGCTGTCAAAGCCTGGGGAGGGGGTAGGCTTGCTAGTTGAAGATGGGCTCTATGAGCTTCATGTCTTCTATGCTGTCAACATACCCATTTATGTTACAGTGGAATTGAATATAGTTGTAACTCCTGCTCTCTCTGTAGCTATCTGTGAAACCCTCCCAGTGACACTTGAGTACTTTGATTGGCACCTGGGCCCATACGTATACATTCCTGTAGTGGTCATTCTTGTTGCCACTGTAGCATATGTGCTCGACTTTGTACCATGAGATATAAATGAACAGGTGAGGAATCTTGTGCTTCAAGGCTTCTCTTTCTTTCATGAGGAAATCACATTTATATGCACTGAATTCTTGGCTTGGACTTAGGTGGTGCTTTTCCATAAATTCCCGCCTGGAAATGTCTTTGCTCTGTGCAAGCAGTCCACATCGGAGGCAGAGAAGGGTCAAGAGAAGGCCCCAGACCTTCAGAGAGGACATCATCTCAGTGACCAGGGCCACCTGTGTGTGCACAGGGAGAGGAAAATATTAATGAGATGGTGCCCTGAGGCCTGAGGTCTAATTGAAAATTCCTAGCCTAATTTTACTACAGTATTTGGTTCTCAGACCAGAAGGTAAAAATTCTCATTAGATAATAAAATTAGTGGAAAATAAAGATATGTTGCAGACTGAGTCAGCCAAGAACAAAATTGGGAAAAAGTAGATGAGGTTTATTTTAAGAATTGTAAACACTTCCTATCTGGCCTTCTTCCGGTCAGCTTGAGGAACCCATTTCCTCTAGTTAAATGCTCTTCCCCAGTGTACTCTGAGGACAGTATGTGCCCAAAAGAAAGTGGTATTTCAAATCCTATGTCTCCAAAGTCGAAAGGGTTATTACTCTTTTTTGTAAGTTTTTCTGATGTGATTTAATACTTTTATACATTTACAAATACTGTTATTTTAATCATGCTGTGATTTTTAACTGTGGCTTTACATTGGTATATAATAAAATATTTTTTTCACTGAGTTTATTGGTACTTTTAAAGTATACAGTACAGTTACATTTATCATTGGGATCTTGTACCTTTACCTTACAGATCTTGGTTCCCTATTTTCCCCTTACCTCTGTCATCCCTTCACCTCCTCCCAACTCCCCTATTTACAAAGGCTTTGTTTCCATTGTTTGCTTTTCTCATATTTTTTCTTTTCCCTTAGGAAATAAGGATTATTACTTTTTAAGGGAATATAGAAGATGGGTAATTACTTGGGAGGTTTTTTTTAGGTTGGAAGGATTTGGATACCTGAAATCACCCTGTCATCCCTTCACCTCCTCCCAACTCCCCTATTTACAAAGACTTTGTTTCCATTGTTTGCTTTTCTCATATTTTTTCTTTTCCCTTAGGAAATAAGGATTATTACTTTTTAAGGGAATATAGAAGATGGGTAATTACTTGGGAGGTTTTTTTTAGGTTGGAAGGATTTGGATACCTGAAATCACAGCCCAGGCTGCAATTACATTGGTGGTGCATGATGGTGTTTTTCTGGCCTTGACTTCCATACGACAGCTCCTTAGAATCTGGGTAAAACACACTATCGCTTCTAAACCAACTACCATATTCCTTCTCAGGGGCCATTTCTCTGCCATCATTATAAACGATCTTGATTTGTCAACTGCTTATTAAAAGTATCATGATGAAGGAAGTTCAGGGTTTTCTTTGTTTGTTTGTTGGTCCTGGGGACCGAACTACACTGAGCTACATCCCCGGCCCTTTTAATTTTTTTATTTTGATATAGCATCTCATTAAATCCCTAAGTTGCTAAGGCAGAACTCACCTTGTGATCCCCTGCCTCATCTTCCCAGACTGCTGGGACTCCAAGTGTGTACCACAGCACCAGCTGGTACTTCCATTTTGAAATATTCCTCCAGTCAATCAAATACCAAAATAAAACTGCCTTTCTGGGATTAACTTTGGCTGTAGAAATGGGAGTCAAGTTGTTTGAAAAGCTCCCCCGTAAACTAGGTCTCTGCCCTCATTTACGTGAGCAGTGTACTTGGCCTTATTGAACTTCTCACCAGATTTGCTACTCTGAATATCAAAGTCCTCAGGTGGGCCTAATAATGGCTCCACCACAGGACTGGGGGTCTACTAATACACAGATATGCTTTGGAAGGCTGGGGTGGAAGAGGGAGCAATAGGGAAAGGCTACACTATTGGGATTAATGTTGAGTTGAATTCATGGCTTTGTTTTCTATAATTTACATATAATTTTTTATTCTTTTTTTTTTTTGTACTGGGGATTGAACTCTGAACCTTGTGCCTGTAAGGCAGGTGGCAGCACCATTTAGCTAAATTCCTGGCTCTGAATTATTTATTGTTTTTTTGAGATTGGGTCTCACCATGTAGTTGAGACTGACCTAGAACTCACATGTAGCCCTGGCTGGTCTTGAACTAACAGCAATTCTCCTGCCTCAGCCTCCCGAGTGCTGGGATTACAGGTGTGTGCCACCACACCGGCTTTCTGATTTTTTATTCTTAACTGTACTAACAGATCAGGCAAGCTCTTTCCAATGCTTTTCTACCTTTCATCCAAACGTCAGATGCAACAGCCCTTGCAACTTACCTTATTCAGATTTGGCATTCACATCAGTGGTTGTGGTGGGTGTGCCTGTGGATCTGCAAAGCAATCTGTGTCCTTCTCTCAGTTCCCAAGAAGTCTATAGCAGTGGAGAAAGGAATGACATGGATAGTATAGCAGTTTTTGATGATTTGTGGAGGTGGTGGAGTAGAAGGAAGGATCAGGACGTCTTTTTATATGAACTTGTTCTTATATCTTCTCATGCAGAACACTTGCGTCCACTCTGAGCATAGCCTCAAGCAAAGGTGACAAACATCAAAGAATGATCTGACCCTGGGTAGAAGGGAATTGCAGGACATTTGAGAGAGGTGGTCCCAGAGAGGGGCCATCTGTAGTTTTTAAGAGACAATCAGAGATCTGGTTTCTCAACTCTTTTCCTAATAAATTTCTGGGGAATAATCTATGAATGGCTGGACTGTGTTCTTTGAGAACTTCAGTGAGGAAACTACCTCTGGAGGTATGGACTGTGGGACCAACATGGAGAAGTGAAAGAGTATCTATTCAGAGGTGTGATTAGCAGATAAACTGAATATGCTTTCTGTCAACAACTTCTGTTATGGTTTAGATCTAAAGTGTCCCTGAAAAGTTTCATGTGTTCAGAGGTGGGGCTTTTGATGGTGATTAAATCAGAGGACATTAAATTATTATTATTATTATTATTATTATTATTATTATTATTATTATTATTATTTTGGTAATAGAAATTGAAGTTAGATCCTCATGTTTGCCAGGACAGAGAACATTAAATTCATCAGTGGATTAATCCACTGACGAGTCCTATAGTTGAATGTTCAGTCAGGAGGTTCAGACTAGTTGGAGATAGGTCACCGCGCATATGGTATATTGTTGTCTCTCACTCCTTTCTTTTCTACTTCTTGGTTGCCATGAAATGAGCAATTTTCCTCTTCCATGCTTTGACATGCTGTTTGTGCCTTGGAGACAGCCACCCACAGACTAAACCCTCTTTAAAAAAAAAAACTCATGAGTCACATTAAACCTTTTCTCATTTAAGTTTTGGGTGTTGGGTAGTCGCAGCAATGATTTCACTTCTCTGGTACCAGTTCCGTGTTAGCCAGCAGTCCCTTTGCTGGGACTCAACTTCTGATGCACACAACTTAAAGGAGGAGAGGTTTGATTCGGCACTCAGTACTAGATGGTTTGGTCTATGGTTGGCCGGCTTCAAGGCAGAAATGGCCTGCTGGAAGGCATGGCTGAGAAAAGCCATTTACTTCACGGCAGTCATAAAAGAAGGACTGAGAGAAAAAGTAGGAGGCGGAGCCAAGAACAAGAACTTATTCTTCCAGGTCAATCCCCAGGGGCCCCCCTCCAATCAGACCCTCCTCCCAACAGCACAATCAGATACAAACCACCAGTGGACTAATTCATTGATGAGAACAGTACTCCCATGATCCGATCACCTCCCAAAAGCATCACCCCTGAAATGGAATTTTGGGGGACCCTTTAGATCTCAATCACAGTATTCCCATCTGACCCTCAAAAGGCTCGTGTCCGTTTCATCATGCAGAATGGATTTAGTCCATCTCTAAGAGTTGCCAAGGTCTTAAAAGTTCCAGAATCACTGAAGAGTCCAAATCCAAAGTCACCTCTGAAACTCAAGGCAAGCTTTATTTTTTGGTACTGAGGATTGAACTCAGGTCCTTGTGCTTGGGAGGCAGGCAGCAGAACCCTTGAGCTAAATCCCCGGCCCCATCAAGGCAAATTTTAAATTATGAGCCCTGTGAAAATAAAAAACAACGTGAAGTACTTCCAACACACAATGACAGAGAGTAAACTTCCCTATTCTAAAAGGGAGGAGTAGGGAAATAGAAATGAATTGAATCCGGACAATACCAAAAACTGGCAGGGCAAGCATTAAATTTTGTAGCTCTCTGTCCAGCACTGGGGCAAGTTGTAGTGAGAGGTGAGCTCCAAACAGCTTGGGCAGCCCTTATTAGCTCTGCTGCTTGGGGCCCACACACTTCTGTCTTGGGCTGGCTGCTCTCACACCCTGAAGCTTTCCTCAGCAGATGCTCCACATTCTTAGGGTATCCAACTTCCTTGGGTGTCCCCTGCACCCTTGGCTTCATGAATACAGCTTCATTCACTGTTTTCTCAGGAGCACTTTGGCCATTAATAGTGATGTGTCACCCTGAGTGGATTAAGGAAGGTCTGGTGGATTAATAAAGCACACTTTTGGATGTGTCTGTGAGGTGTTTCCAGAGACGATGGGCATGTATGCCAGGAAACCGATGGGTAGACCCACCCTGACTATGAATAGCATCCTTCTATAGACTTGTGGCTGGGATGCAATCTTCTATTGCAAAAAGGGAGGGAGCTGGTATGTATTTGAAGAGTTCCATTCTGCTTGATCAGGTGCAGCTTTTAGAGCCACTGCCTATGGATATCAGATCAGTTTCTTCACTCTTCCAGTGCAGACTCATACCAGTAACTCTCCAGGCAGCTTCCAGGCCTTTGGTTTCAGACTGGTGTTACATCCTTGATCCTTTCTTTTCTATGTCTCTTAGCCTCTTGGACTGGATTCTTGGGCTCTCCAGTGAGCACATGGCCATGTGGACTCACCTGCTTTTGATCCTGTAAACTTAGCTAATAAATTCCCTTGCACAATTACATAAACACACACATATATGTAACATATATAATATATATGGAATTATATAGTATATTATGAATATAAAGATATATATATATATAAGTGTTGCCAGACGATGGGCATGTATGCCAGGAAACCGATGGGTAGACCCACCCTGACTATGAATAGCATCCTTCTATAGACTTGTGGCTGGGATGCAATCTTCTATTGCAAAAAGGGAGGGAGCTGGTATGTATTTGAAGAGTTCCATTCTGCTTGATCAGGTGCAGCTTTTAGAGCCACTGCCTATGGATATCAGATCAGTTTCTTCACTCTTCCAGTGCAGACTCATACCAGTAACTCTCCAGGCAGCTTCCAGGCCTTTGGTTTCAGACTGGTGTTACATCCTTGATCCTTTCTTTTCTATGTCTCTTAGCCTCTTGGACTGGATTCTTGGGCTCTCCAGTGAGCACATGGCCATGTGGACTCACCTGCTTTTGATCCTGTAAACTTAGCTAATAAATTCCCTTGCACAATTACATAAACACACACATATATGTAACATATATAATATATATGGAATTATATAGTATATTATGAATATAAAGATATATATATATATATAAAATTGTGCAAGTGGGTTTATATTATATACATATAATGTGTACTATATGTGTGTGTATCTATTGATTCTTTTCCTCTAGAGAATTCTTACCAATACATCTTCAAAATCCACCAATAGCTAAGCCACTTTGAAGTAGTTTCTCACTGGGTTACCCTGTTATTTTGTCAAAATGTTCACTTTATATCCAGAAATTATTTTCAGACTCCATCTAATATTAGGCATTCAGGGACTAACAGGGAGTCATGTGCAATAGGCTGGATAGAGGTGCAACTCAGAGTACACTCTGTACATCCTCTTACTGACTTGTTCTTTGGGTGACCGAGGAGAGCAAGGAGAGGACTAAGGAAGGAAGGCAGCCATCACACAGATGTAAGACTTGAGTCTCACTTTTACTCCTGGAGCGTGAACAGCCAAGAGGCCTTCACGATGCTGGGCTCAGTAGCTCAGCGAGGCTCCAGGAGCTTGTCCGATAGCGAGAGTCACCCAGGAAGGAACACACCAGGCAAGTTGGCTAATAGACCTTTATTAGTCTGGCCAGACGGCACTCCCCAAGCCAAGTGGCTCAGAGAGGCGACTAGCTCAGAAACAGAGGCCATTCTTTCTAACAAGACTGTGCTATCTACTGAATAATTCAATTCAAGTAGTGATATAATGAGTGTAGACAGGCTGTAGAAGCCACCTGGACCAACATTTGAAGAAGCTAATAAAGATGTCTATAGTCCTTCAAGGCGCCATATCTTACGGTATATTATAGAAAATTAGCAAGTAATCTTGAAAATTATAAATGAATGCATATGAAAGTAATTTTAAATAATAAAGTTAACTAGTTAATCCAATGTTTGTGGAGTGTTACCATCCAAGTGTATCCTAGGTCTTCCAAAGAACCCACACTTCACACCTGAAGAGGTGATTTCCCTCACGTGCAGGAGGAATTACTTCTGTTTTTGCATAGCACAGTGGGGCAACTTTTGGTTAAAACAGTCTATGATATAATGCAAAATGCTAGAAAATAAGTATTAGAGATTCCCAACACTGAAAGCCCCTCTTACTTTTAGCAAGTCCAAAAAGCCCACCTGGAGGATGTTATTTTCCATGAAGGCTCCACCTCACTGTAATACACAGATGTCTCGATCTTCTGCATGCCCTAGCACACAGCATGTGAGGAATGCAAGGTACACTTAGCTCTAGGTCATCTAGTTTCCAAAAGGAATCACAACTAGCAAAACCCCAAGTATACTTAGTCACTTAATTTCAGGAACTAGACTGCACTTAGATTCAGAATACATACGAGACATCTTATAATTTTTCAAAACTAAATCTCAGTACTTAAAATTCCAGAGAGAGCTTGTGACAAGGTAACAGGCTGGAAACGCAGGGCTCCATAAGGCATGCGGATAACCTTCTCCGTGACATCTGACACTCCGTTCATGTAAGGGCGTTTACTTGTTGGTTTAGTTTGTGTGGTTAACTTCCACCTTTCCCTCCTTTGATAGAGATCTTTCCCTGGAAGCATCATTGACCAACCACTGAATCAAGCTTATCCGTCGTCTCTGAGATGGACGGATCCTATGTTAGTGGATAAATCTTTCGCAACAATGAGTTTGTATTGAGAAAGAAAACCAACTGTTCTGCCACACCTGAGCAATAAGGAGAACAAACTGTCAGGCTAAGAGCGCATGTAGGTTATCGCTGAATTCAGTTTTTGTGTTTCGTGGGCATTGGCGATCATCTCCAGACACTGGGATGGCGTGACTCAGCAGTTATGTATCTGGAAATTTGACAAACAACAAATACAAAATCTGCCTGGGGATGTAGCTGGCAAGTGCAAGGTCCTGAGTTCGACTGCTGATACTAAAAATTAATTAATTAATTAATAAAAAAATACAAAATCTAAGAAGTACAACATGGAGTAAAAGTAACAGCAATATTGGAATTCCAGTTTGCCAAATGGTTTTGAGCTGTGGACCCAGACCTGAAGATAATCAAATTACTATGTGGAATTTGGTGAGACCTAGTGTGGCCGTATACCTGTTCTCCTCCTTTGCTTAAGAGTCTCAAATTCCCCAGAGAAATTTCTCCAGGGGTAGCATGTAGTATTACTGATGGTGCAGACACCTCTGTTATGGTTTAGATCTAAAATGTTCCCCAAAAGTCAGAGGTGGGGCTTTGGAGGACATTTAAATCATGAGGCTCCAACCTCATCAGTGAGTTAATCTATCGATAGACTCCCAATTTGATAGCATCATTGAGAGGTGCTAGAACTTAGGAGGTGAGCCATAGGGGATGACCCTGGGGACAATATCTTGTTTCTGGTTCTTCCTCTCTGTCTGTCTGTCTGTCTGTCTGTCTCTCTCTCTCTCTCTGTTTCCTGGCTCCATGAAGCGATCAATTTTCCCTTACTATGCCCTTCCACGATGATGTTTCTGCTTTGCCACAGGCCTGAATGCAAATAGAGCCAGCTGACCACGGATTGAAGTCTCTGAAACCCTGAGCCAAACAAGTCTTTCTTCATTTATTTTTTTATCAGGCAGTGGAAAGCTGACTAATACAACCTTCTAGTTCAGCTTGTAAATAAGAGAAACTCTTGTTACCTAAGATTATTTCAGCAAGGGAGTATGGTGAATGCTTCTGGGTGGAAACAACCTCTGCAGTAGAATCTGCAAGGACAACTAAAAGAGTAGACAAATTAGTAATCTTGTATTCATTAGTGCTGACCCTGAACCAGGGCAGAGGAGACTTATCAGAAGTAAAAAATTCAGACTTATACTTATTAGGTAAAGTTCTTCTAAGGTAGGATAGAAAAAGATACATACAAAGAGAAAAAGAAAAATTATAACTTTGAAATTGTATTTTAAAGATAACTGCAGCTCTACAATTCCAAATTACCCAAAGTGCAATGTTTGCTTGTTTGTTTGTTTGTTTTTGCCCCTAAGCTTATTCTTTTCTTTCCAGCTACTCACTCTTAAATTCCCAAGAGTCTTGGCCCTGGGATTTAGCTCAGTGGGTCTGGCACCTGAATTGCAAGGACCCGAGTTCAATCCCAGTTACAAAAAAAATTAATAATAATAATAATAATAAAATAAAGTAAAAATTCCCAAGATTCTTAAAAGATACAATAAGCCTGTAACTTGGGTCTGTGTTTTTCTTCTGATACAATATATTCGTGAATTCCATAGATTTTTCTCTCCCACAACCACGTAAATACTCCTACCCTCAGACCACTTCATGCCTCACCCTGAAAAGGCCTGCACTCCTTTCTGAGTGTGCACTTCTTTGATTCTGCTTAGCGAATCTGCCCATACTTCTCACGCTTGTGTCCTGAAAGGCCTTTTTGTGACTAAAATCTGCGACTCCATTCCATGGAGCAGGTGAGGGGTGGTTGTGGTGGTGATGGTGTGAATCAAGGTCCCCATCTCCTCTTCGAGGGAGCCTCCTTGGACCCTGTCCAGTGATATTCTTCAGCAAGCCACCAGGAGGTAAACTGAGACAATGACTTTGGTAAACGCAGCCAAATGCTTTGCTTTTCTTTTAACTCTGCTTCCCCCAACTCTGCAACTCAGGTTTCCCTTTTCAACAGCCAGAGGCTTCAAAATCCCTAGAAAATGAGCACCTATCTATAAAAACACTGAAGACAAGGCATTTTTTGCTCCCTCTAACCAGAGATGGAAAGAGGTGTCAGGAGGTATACAACAGGGTGTGTAGCAGCCTCAATAGGGACCCTCTTAGGTCAAAATACTCCATTCTTGGGTTAGATGGAACTAAAAACTTGCCTTTCAGGGAGCAAAATATAAGGATTGCTCATCATGCCTTGAGCAAACCTCACACACGAGTTTGAGTTGGACTCAAACCAAGGAGAAACTCATTGATTTTTTTCTTTTTACTTTTATTTCTCTTTTTACTTTTTTTCCCCTTAAAACTCCCCTTCCTCTTTCTCCTTTTTCTGGTTGTTTCTATGGGGAGCACAGAATTAGACCTTATAGAAGATCTGCTCTTAAGTGCCCCAAATAGAGCTCCCAGATGCTTCAAGAAGTGGCAGAATGGGAACATGGCATTGCACAAGTACTTAATTCCTTCTCCATGACTGATCTGGATCAATGTAAGCAGAAATTGGGACAATATTCAGAGAACCCAAACAAATTCATAAGTGAGTTCCTGACTTTGAGTATAACATTTGATTTAACTTGGGCTGAATCTTTAAGTACTATTTTCTCCCTTCCGCACCTCTGAAGAAAAAGTTTGTAAATAGGCAGTGACACAGGCTTATACTAATAAAGTTCATGCCTGAGATCATGCCAAGAATGCTCCTCACCAAGTTCCTAAAACAAATGAGGATCTTCATGAGTACAACCATATGATTACTTGTCTGATTAGGAAATGAAAAATGCATATATAGGGCAGTTAATCATAAAAATACTAGAGAAATCACCCAAAGCATGGAAGAACATCCTGTGTCCTTTCTGAGATGTTTAGCAGAAGCTCTCTAAAAATATACTAATATTGATCTTAAGTCATATGCAGGGAAAATATTATTTGGAACATATTTTATTAGCTAATCTGCTGCAGACACTTGGAGAGAATATCAGAGAAAACTGTGGGTCCTTAGACCTCTATTAATCAACTTCTGAAGTTTGGCTTTTCAGGTCTTCAGCAGGGAAAAAGTAGAAGGAACTGCCAGGGCCCAGAGGAAATGATGACAGGTGCAAGCACACGCCTAATCGATTGCTTTGATATTAGAAAATAGAACTCTGTTGGCAAACTTTTAATTACATTTTTCATTTCACTGATTGTAACTGGGGTGTTTAAATGTTTTTATCTTCTTTGTTCAAATTAGGTAATTCATAAGTATCTAGAAATCCATCCATTTCTTCTGTGTTTTCCATTGTATTGGAGTACAGGTTCTCAGAGTAGGTACTGACAATCCTCTGGATTTCTGTTGGCTCTGTTGTGACTTCACCTTTTTCATTCCTGATTGCATGGATCTGAGCCTTTTCTTTCCTTTTTTTTTTTTTTTTTGATAAGGTTAGCTAAGGGTTTTTTGATTTTATTTATTCTTTCAAAAAACAACTGGGATATCATCTTATTAAAAAGCTTTGCACTGCAAAAGAAACCATCAACAGAATTAAGAGACAACCTACAATGTGGGAAAAAGTTTTTACCAGCTGCTCCTCAGACAAAGGACTATTATCTAGAATATATAAAGAACTCAAAACAATCAGCCCCCCGAAATATAAAGATCCAATTTAAAATTGGACGTCTGAAATGAACAGACATTTCTCAGACAAAGAAGTAAAAGCAGCAAGTAAATATATGAAAAAATGTTCCACATCACTGGTCATTCAAGAGATGCAGATGAAAACAACACTGAAATTCCATCTCACCCCACAAAGAATGGCAGCTATCAAGAGATCAACCAATAACAAATGCTGGCAGGGTTGTGGGGAGAAAGAAACCCTTCTCCATAGTTGGTGGGAGTGCAGACTGGTGCAACCACTATGGAAATCAATATGGAGATATCTCAAAGAACTAGGTTTAGAGGTCCCATTTGACCCAGCCATCCCTCAGAGGCTGGATATCTTTTCAAAAGAGTTAAAAGAATCATACAACAGTGATATATGTGCACCTATGTTTATAGCAGCACAGCTTGTAATAGCTAAAACTTGCAAACAGCCCATTTGCCCATCAGTTGGAGACTGGATAAAGAAGATATGTTTTTTCTATAAAATGGAATACTACCCAGCCATAAAGAATGAGAAATTAGATTAATTTTTAGGAAAGTGGATACATATTGAGAATATACTCCTAAGTGAAATAACACACAGGTGTAAATGCTGAATAGTTTCTCTGGTGTAAAAAAACTATAATTGTACGTAAGATCCTAATGATATAATTAACAATGTGAAATGGGAAGAAAAGGGCTAAAGGTGTGGGGAAAGTGGGAAGGGTAGGGGAAGAGTAATAAGGGAAAAGAAAAAAATATGAGAAAATGAAAAAATGGGAATAAAGTGTTAGTAAATGGGGAGCAGAGGAGGGGGTGAAGGGAGGGCAGGGACAAGGGGAAAAAATGAGAACCAAGACCTGTCATGTAAAGGTACAAGATCCCAATGATGAATGTAACTGTACTGTACACCTAAAATGTACCAATAAACTCAATGAGAGAAAAAAAGAAAGAAAATAGAACTCTGCCTCTTCAGAAAAATCATAAGGGTCCTTATATAAAGGAGAATAATGGTGCATGCCTGTAATTAATCCCAGCACTCAGGAGGCTGAGGCAGGAGGATCGCTGTGAGTTTGAGACCAGCCTGCACTACATAGCGAGTTCCATTCAGGTCAGCCTGAACTACATGGTGAGACCCTACCTCAAAAAAAAAAAGGAAGGAGAATAGTTTGAGACCAGATGGTTACTACTACTGTGGAGAGCTTGGACACGGGAGTAAGATTCCAGTAAGTGGAGTCCTTCTTCACCTGCTATATACCTCTCTGTGAAGATCAAAAACACTGGAAGTAAGACTGTTCCTTTCTTTGAAGAGGGGGGAGCCATCTGTTCCCATCATCGCTGCCCTGGAAGACTGAAATGATTTTCTGTGACAAAAGTCTAGGAATCTGCTGGGGTGAAGATGGGGCTTGGGAGGAGAAGTTGATGTCTTTATCTCCTCTTTGGAGGAAGCTCCCAGGACCCCATTTGATGACATTTCCAGGTCTATGGTGAAGCAAGACAGAGCTGATCTCCTAAACTGTTTCAGGTTTGTAACATACTGGCATGGGGACAGTCAGACATCCTAAGTCACATTGGCCCCTTACTTCCCATTTGTTGAGACAAGGACTTGCCTGTGCATGTGGCAGCCACTAACTTTTCCCACAGATAAAAATATCCTGGAAGGCCATGATGTACAATTTCATTAGGAGTCTCTGTGTATTGTTGAATACAAGTGGGAAAGCATTTTCAATATTTAACCAAGGCAGTGCTATTGAATTATCAAACTGTGGGATGTTATCAGTAATTTGAGGATTAGGATTTTAAGAGTGCTTGCAAGCAAATTATTTATCTCTTTGGTTACTTTCAGTTTGCGTGATAAGCTAGCTGCAAAGCCTCTCTATAGATTCTGTGTAGCTAAATTTAGATAAGGAATATGAGTAAGTGGAGTCAAAAGATTAGACTTTAGAAAAGACCCAAAGAAAAATTTGAACAGGTGTTAGAATTGGATTGGGAATAGCAGAGAAATGTATTCTAGGGTAAACTAAATGGTCACTAGGATTGAAACTGTTACTTCTCAACAAATCAAGTTCCTGGACCTGTGAATAATAAAGAATGAACCAAAGGAGGAAGTTAAGAGAGTTTATTGGGAATAATAAAAGGAAAAAGTACATTAACAGGCTATCCAGAGGAAAAACTTTCTTATGTGCAAGTTTGGGTTCTATGGTTGGGGCCTGTGAATCAGCAGGGGACACATTAAGAGGAGAAAGTAGTTCTATTCATAACTTGTGGAAACAGGATGAGAAGGCTCACTGAACAGCTAGAGATGGGAATTCTATGCCAACAACAGGGCAAAGGGACGAGGGGGAGAGGACTTGTGTGAGAAAACAAATGGACATTTGGGAAAGATAAATATGCCCAAGAGGTGTGGCACATGAGAGGCTGGTGCCACAAAAGAATTTTCCAATAGTCAAGAATATAGATAAGTTGAGTTTCTTGATCCACTGCAAGAGAGCATTAGGTGAGTGCAAGAGACGACTATGCTCTCAGGGTGAATGGCGGGGAATTTTATATTTGATTTTAGTGTGAGGGGAGGAAATGAGAACACACCATCTCCCAAGCGATCTCATCAGGTCCTGCTGGTTCGATGGTCCATCCATCTCCGTCCAAGGGGAGCCAAGTCCGTCTGAAGACTGAGTACAGAAATGTTTTCTTTGAAAAAAAGAAAAAAGAAATGGTCCCTTTGATAGTGTTCAGTGCCTATGACATTGTTAAAAAAAACAAAACAAAACAAACAAAAAACCAGTTCTTCCAATTAGGATTAACCAGAAAATGGGTACAGGCTCTCTAAGGTTAGTGATCAAGGGGTCAGAATAAT
>NW_022900929.1:43065066-43065339 GCF_012274545.1 Fukomys damarensis
TTTGGTGTTATGCTGGGGTAGGCTAAGAAATGGTATTCTTTCAGATATGACTGATAGTTAGGTCATTTAGTGATGTAAGGAAGATTCTTGTAGCTTACAAAGTCAATTTAATGTTCTACACAACATCTCTCAGCTGCAATGTGGCCTTTAAGTAACAAAGGTAAGGGGCTGGGGATTTAGCTCAGTGGTGCTGCCACCTGCCTCCCAATTGCAAGGTCCTGAGTTTAATCCCTGGTACAAAAAAAAAAAAAAAAAAAAAAACCAAAGAAAAAA
>NW_022900929.1:43065799-43066580 GCF_012274545.1 Fukomys damarensis
GTTCACTGCAGACATGTTCTGGACTGCTTCTTGATTTCAATTTAATTCAAATGATTTAAAGGTGATAGAATAGTGACTACCACAGGTGGTCAGTATCCAAGTTGTGCTTGATCTTAATGTGTTGATGATTGTATCAGTTGGGGTAAAGCATTGCCGTTGATTTGATGAGCTGTTTTCTCTGATGTTATGAAGATGAGAATGTCTGTGGGTCGTTAGACACAGAAGCTAGGGTGCAACTATATCAGGAAGATTTGGGTGATGATCCAGAGATTAAACCAAGGACAGTCAGACAACAAAAATTAAAATGAGAAAGCACTTAAGCAAGACACAAGGACAGACTTCCAGTTCACCAATGGCAAACAGTAGGACAAATGAGGATGAAAAGGCCAATAGTGAGCCACCAGGACACCCTGAACTCAAAGCACAGGAAGTAACAAAACAGATCAATCAGGCTCTAGAAAAAGTCAAAATAGAAATAATTTCTCAGATAGCCATAGAGATAGTGAGCAAAATGGAAGTTGTGATTCGAGACTAGAGCAGAAACTGACAAAAAAATAGATGAGCTCAGGACCATGATAGAAGCCATGAAGGCCCAGCATAAGAAAGAAATGGAAACAATAAATGCCCAACATAGGAAAGAAATGGAATCCATAAAACAGATTCAGACAGATATCCAGGAGATTAAATACTCTATTAAAAGTGTACACAACAGAATAAAAGAATGTGAAGATAGGCTCTCAGATATAGAAGATAAGATTGCAGTCAGTGACCATGAAAAGAG
>NW_022900929.1:43068443-43091448 GCF_012274545.1 Fukomys damarensis
GAAGGGAAGGCAGGGACAAGGGGAAAAATGAGAATCAAGACCTATTATGTAAAGGTACAGAATCCCAATGGTGAATGTAATTGTATTGTATACCTAGATTGTATCAATAACCTCAATAAAAAGAAAAAAAAAACTGGAAAAAAAAACAACCATGATTCTCCACAAAATAGAAGGTTGAGATAAAATAGGAGCCCTAATGGGGACACAAAACAGGGATATTCAGACCTTAATGCATGATCTATTTTCCACCAAAGGGAAAGGAAGAAATATCTTTGTCCCTGTCCTCCTCTGCAAACAATATATAGAATATGTCTCTTTTTTCCCCTTTACTCTTAATTTCAAGACTCTGGGATGGCCAGGGTATCCAGCTCAGTGGTTTGGTGGCCTGCCTTGCAAGCGCAAGGACCTGAGTTCAATCCCTGGTACCAAAAAAATAATAATAATAATAATAAGACTCTGGAGTGCGGGTGGTGGTGCTGTAACAGCAGGGGGTGCCATGATGTCTCCAAATGAGGTCGGATAAAAGGAATATAGAGAGACCAAATAATTATAACTTTTTAATTGTGTGTTTAAAAAAAAAACTGAGGGGCCTAGCACGGTGGCACACACCTATAAACCTACCACTCAAGTAGCTAAGGCAGGAGGATTGCCACCAGTTTGAGCCCATTCTGAGGTACATAATGAGTTTTCAAGGTCAACCTGGGCTACATAGCAAAAACCTGTCAAGCAAAAGGCAGAGAGAGTGAGAGAGAGACAGAGAGAGAGAGAGAGAGAGAGAGAGAGGAAGAACACAAAAATTGTGAGGGCCCAAGAGATGAAAGGAAGAAAGAGGGGAAGAGGAGGAAATAAAAAGAATTAAAATGTGCTAGGTACCATGTACCACTTCCGTATGATAAAGTAATCATTATGTACTGCAAACATGTACAAATAAAATTAAAATATATTTTAAAATTAGAAAAATAAATCATCTTATAAATCAAGAGAAAAAGAGAAACAAAGAAAAGCTGTGTCTTCAAGATACAAAAGTTAGCCAAGGTTACAATGCCTTTTCCCTTCCAGGAAACTCACTCGAAAAAAAAAAAAGCAAAACAAAAATTTCCTAAGAAATCTTGAAGATACAATAAGTCTGTAAATCGGGGCCCGTACTTTTCACCTGTAAAATGAGCTTCCTCCCACAGATCTCCATCTTCAAAAAAGCAGCTTTCTTAAATGGCCAGAGAATTTCTAAACTTCAAATACGAAAATGGTTTACAGGCTCAACGCAGCCCAAGTGCGCCGCCTAACAGACAGTAGAAATACACATCCTAGATCGCCACCTTGTGGTCACCCCGAAGACCACATGAGGGCGCCAACCCCAGACCATAGTGTACCTCTCGAGAGCTGAGAGCTTGCTTACACTATTTTTTCTGAATTCATTCTTTTAAAGTTCTGCCTAATACAAATTTTATACCTCTCACGGCCGATATGTCTTAAAATTCTTTTTTCTGTGATATAAATCAGCAAACCTAAACCCTGTGGGGTGAGGCAAGGTTCCCAACTCCTCTGTGGAGGACCTCCTTGGACCCCATAGTGACTCGAGGGCAAGAATAGCGGCAGATTCATACCCTACATAGGAGGAAATCCCCTACAACAGAAGAAACATGTCTCAGAAAACACCATACTTATGATCCGATGGAAAATTCAGCCCCTAGCCTACCCTAACAATGCCTTAATGGGGGAGGTCACATTTAAAATACATATTTTTAACTTTTCCTTTTTGTCAACAAATGATTGCTGCAATAATGCAACATCTTAAGATGGCTGTAAAAGCTATTCTCACTCTTTTGTTAGTGGGCCAATCTGATTTTCTGAGAACAGTGCCCCTTTCAGTTTGTCTTTCCTCATGGAGAAATTCCTTCTCACTTTCACTAAAGATTTTGCCTGAAAATCCATGGTATTATCTGAGTTTTATTGCTGTCATCACTGAAGCAAGTTCCCACATGCATCTTCATCAGATTCAAATAAGGTATATTTTCACAATTGTCTTGGAGTATCTCCAGTCTGGGAACTCTTTTGGAGGGAGTTAATGGTGGTTATGGTTTTGAGAGGCTTTGGTCAATAAGGGAAGTTGTGGTAAGATTTCTTCCTGTATCTGCTGTCATTCAAATGTTTTCAGTTTAGTCTAACACACACACACACACATGTACACACTTTTCCCTTTAGCAGCTAGTACCATGGATCTCTGCTTTTCTATTTGTTTCCACATATCCAAAGTTGGGGGGAATAGCTGTGACACTTGGAGATTAATCACATCCTCTGGAGCAAAGAAACAAATGTTTCTGTGTTGTGGTCAGGGAGGAGATGAGCGTTGGTCTTTAATCAGCATATATGAAGATCTTAAGATGTATGCATGTTTATTAACTAGAAAAAAATTAAGAGGATAAGAGCAAAAATAAATAATCCCATAGCAGCCATTTTAGATTCTGCAGATAAGTCCTTTATTATAATGAATACATAAAACACCTTTTAGTCAGGGAGAGTTAAGCGAGTATGATCTAATAAATTTTTAAGACTCTGACTTACTAGGGTGATTGAAAAGTTTGGGGGAAAAGGAAAATTTCTAATGTCATCTCTTGATCTTATCAGACACAGACACTGTAATACCAAGTAACACAGAACTGTTGTTTTATCAGTACGTTATTCATGAGTCTTTAATGGTTTCCCCAACGGTTGACATAGGGGAGTAACAAAAGTAGACACTTTCAAATCATTCCTTGTGATGAACAGAAAAATCCCTGGATAAATAGCTAATTCACTTGGATTTTTGTCTCACCTCTTCCACTAATTTGAAAGTCTCACCCAATTCTTTAACTTCAAGCTCCTGTATACAAAGGCATCATCAAAAAGCTGCTGGGGTATTAAAGAATAACTGAGGTGAAGCCGGGCATGGTGGTGCACACCTGTAATCCCAGCACTCAGTAGGCTGAGGCAGGAGGATCACTGTGAGTTTGAGACCAGCCTGGGCTACACAGTGAATTCCAAGTCAGTCTCACTATGTAGCAAGACCCTGTCTCCAAAAAAAAAAAAAAAAATCCAAAAAACAAAAAATAACTGAGGTGAGAGCACTTAAAATGTAGGAAAAATACATGTAATGACTAAATTACAGAGTGTAAGATCTGAGAAAGCTAAGCTGACCAGTATTACAAAACGCTTATTGTAGAAAAGCTCAGACTAATAGGATTATGTCTTCATTTCTCTTGGATGCAGTGTATTTAATAGAATGGGTTACACAGAGGAAGAAGCACAGGAAATGAGCAGAGGAAACAGAGCTGGAGACCTTTCAAATGTCTCGCTCATTGCCATCTAGGTCTAAATCGGAGGTGGGCCACCGGCTGTAACCAATACTGGATGGCATCTACGCATCAAAGTGCACAGGCACCGCTGGGTTACCCTCGCAGGCAATGACAACTCTTCTGGTCCTGGCCCTAGCCCGATATCTGCAGTTCGGGGCCACGGAATTTCCCGTGTCCCTGCAGTCTGTGACCTTCACGACACCTTCATGGCAGTTCATCTGGTTGTTCTTGCACGGGATACTGGTGGTGCTGCAGATACTGTGAATGCTCCAGATGTCCTCGTGGATGAAACTGTTGAAGCGCTTGCACCTTGGAGTAGTCATCTTCCGCCTTTGCATCATCAGGTTGCAGTAGCTATCGTCACCACCTGTCTCCTGGGGGTCCACGTGCTGCCGCAGGAACCGCTGGTACATGCGATCCTGGCCATAGGAGGGCTGCACCAGCCCCAGCCCCAGCAGGGTCAGCAGCAAGAGCAGAAGCAGTGAATGGGTCCTCTGGAGAGCCATCACCACCTTGGAGGTGCCTAGAGAGGGCGCAAAGGGCCAGAGAAAGGGCGGTAAGAACTCGGCCCGGAGAGACTGAACAGCGAACTGACATTTCCCTGACTCCACGGTCTCCTCTTTCTCCTTCCCTCTTTTCTTGTGTGATTTCCCAACTTTCCCCACCCTTGTCTCCCTAAGAGTGAATATTTTACCAACATGTACTTCTTGGGAAACAGAAGCTTTTCCTTTTTCTAGAGAGCAGTTGGTGTAACTTGTAGAGTAAGTCAGGGCCTTGCTGATTGTGTTTGGTCGCCCAAGATTGTGTGGTCAGAATATACAAAAAGGCACTTCTACACAAACCTGCAGTTGCCTGCCTTTTGAGGTATGATCTTTGGGGAGGGAGTGTTTTGGTTCCCAGAGGCTTACTTGCCAACAGTTTGGGTAGAGTCAGGTCAACAAAATTTTATATGCTGATTTCCGTAACTTACATCTAGGAATTGAGGGAGGTGAAGAAATGAGCAGAGTAAAATTTCAGCCTAGCCTTCCCTCTCATGACTATTCTTTTAGTGGTGTAAAATTGGGGTTTCTTTGGAAATCTTATTTTTTTAGAAACCAGGGTATTAAAGACTTTCCAGACTGCCTCTTTCTACCAAGTTTCAAGGGGTGGAGGTGGGATGACTGGAGGACACCGGCTAGCCAGATGCTGCCATCTGCTGGTCACTCGTGGGATTAACATGAACTGTGATTCCGTTTGGGTCCTGCGGAGAGGCAAGATTGATTGATGAGAGCGCACCCGTCTCCTTATTCAAGAAGTGAGCAAGCTAAAGCAACAAAGACAAATTTTCAGTCAAACGAATCCATTTTCATTTGTGCAGTCTAAGGGCTGGCCCCAGCGAAGTCCTGGTTTGAATTATGCAGATACTGCTGTCCATTCAATGGCCAGTTTCACTGTCTGAGTCACTGAAATAAATAAATGGCTTATGAGGGATCTGTACTTCAATCCTGTGATTAGTGACAGTGACCAGTGGCAAATATAATTATTCTCTTTTTAAGTGTCACTTCCCATATCCGTGCCATCTTTTTTGCTTTCACACATAAAGACATAAAGCTCTATGCCCTGTTTCTGTGACTAGAGGTATAGATACAAAATCATGTGTTAGGAAGAGAGGAAGTAAGTTGTTTGGGGAGGAAGGCTGTTAGGGGAAGCCGATTCTTGATTTAATATTCTCTCTCTTTCTCATCAGTGGACACAGCCTTCGAATGAACACTTAGTACTTGGGTTTTATTTATTTATTTAATTTTATTATTTTTTAGTACTTGGGTTTTAGCTCCAGCAGAGCAATGTACTTGGGTGCTTTTTCTGATGACTCCTCTACCTTTATACTGTTTTTATTTACTTTCTCTCATTGTTTTTTGTGACCAAGAATATAGTTTGGTTTAGTAAGAAAACTGACTACAGAGAAGACTTAAATCATTCATGTACAATCAAACCCTAACTTGGTGTGGCAGTGCACGCCTATAATCCCAACACTTAGAAGGCTGAGACAAGAGGATCACTGAGTTGAAGGCCAGCCTGGGATACAAATTGAATTCAAGAGCAGCCTGAACTACAGAGCAAGACCCTATCTCAGAGAGAGAGAGAGAGAGAGAGAGAGAGAGAGCAAAACCCTCACCTCAGCTATGTTAACCACATAAGTAAACAAGACACAGAAAAGTATCTGATGGCAGTGGTCCAATATAGACATCAGAAGGTGCATCTCAGGGCTCCAGTAACAAGTAAAAAAATATCTCCAAATCATCCCAGCACATGCTCTCTGGTCAAGATTTGCCCCAGAGGTTTTTCTGTCATGGCACACCAAAAGAAGTTCTCCATGAGAACTCGTGTTTTATGCCGTGGTCTCAAAGCCCTAGGTGTGCCACGCTGATGTTTACACCCCTCGCAAGGGTTCAAGGCTCGTTCTCCCAAGACGGTGCCATGGGTAAGCGGTAGACTCCATCCCCACCTCACTCCTATGCTGCCGAGAGGTGAACAGCTCTTCTGACACATTCTCCCACCATGATGTTCTGCCCTCGCCAGCAGGCGTAATGGCCAAGCCATCACGGAACGAAACCTCTGAAACTGAGACGAGATACACCTTTCCTCTTTTTAACTCCATTATTTTGTCATGGGGACAGCAAGCTAACTAAACACTGAGTGAGCTCAGTGAAATTCTTTAACTGCTCGGTGTATTTCCTCATAAGTGAAATGCTCATAATAACGTCTATCTCTTAAAAAGCTGTGAACAGTAAATCATGAAATTTACCACCAAACCTAACATAAAGGAAGTGCTTAGTAAATGTTGACAACTATTGTTTTTACCAATTTCATTTTTCTTGTTTTCCTCTACTTTTTTCAATCGGGATAAAATAATGAATGACTAGAATGAGTTACAGTAAACATAATTGTCTCCTCTTAATTTTGTAGTTTATTGGATATAATGAAGTCTGTTTTTAAATGATTAGCTTGAGATAAAATGACTTTCTGTAACTGCATGGTGGTGGACACCTGTAATCCCAGCACTATCAAAAGCTGAGGCAGGAAGATTGAAAGTTTGGTCCCAGAAAGTTTGAGCTCGCGCAATTTAGTGACTTAGAACCCATATCAAAATTTAAAAAGAGCTGGGGATACAGCTTAGCAAGAGATCTGGATTTATTCCCCCACACCACATACACACACAAAAAGATTTGATTGTAACTTTTCTCATTGCTGAGACAAAATACACAACGCACAAATTAAAGGAGGAAAGCTTTATTTCAGTTCACCATTTGTAGAGGTTTCAGTCCATAGTCTGCTCTCTCTAAGGCACAGGGGCATAGCAGAGAGGCATTGCAGAGAAGAAACAGTCCGGAGTATAGCAGGGAAGGCAGAAGACAGCAAGCAACAAGCAACAGCAACAGTAGCAGCAACAGAAGTAGCCTGCTTTCTTTCTGTCCCTTTCTGTTCCAACTGGGCTACCTGTCCTTTGGGCAGTGCCATCCACACCTAGGGTCAGGCAACCTTAATCCAGCATCCTAGTATCACACCTTAGTTGAGGCAGCTCTGAAAAGCTCCACCTATGAGTGCATGGGGCTTTGCGGGGACATCTAGACACACATCATAACAATCTGCCCGTGGCTGATCCCTCAAAAATTCATGCATATCCCTTTATGCAGAAGGCATCTGGTTCATTTCTAAGAGTTGCCAAAGTCCTAACAGTTTCAGCATTGTGGAAAAAGTCCAAGTTCAAAATCTCCTTTGGGATTTAAGGCAAACTCTTAGCTGTGAGCCCCTGTACAGATGAAGGAAAGTTAAGCACTTCCAACATACAATGGCACAAGATTAAACATCACCACTCCAAAGGTACAAACAGGGGGATAAAAAGAATGGGACCAAAGCCAGTCCAAAATCCATCAGGGCAAACATTAACTCCCATGGTTCCATTTCCAGCATCCAGGGCAATCTATGGCAAGAGGTGAACTCCAAAGGGCTTGAATGGCTCTGCCCCTATAGCACTTCAATGGTTATAGCTCCCATGGCTTCTCTCTTGGGCTGGCTCTGCCCCCTCCTTACAGTTTTCCTCAGATGATTCACATCCTGGCTTCTGCAACCTTCCAGGGTCTCTGCTGCACCTTTGGTTTCACACTCACAGCCTCACACATTGCTCTCTCAGTAGCACACTGCCTGGCTTCCCAGGCCTTCTCCAGAAATCTGGATGCAAGTGTTCCTGATCCCACAACTCTTGCATTCTGTATGCGCCTAGAACCAGCATCATGCGAATGATGCCAAGGTCTGCTACCAGCTGGAGCAGTAGCCAGGCTTCCTTGTCTCTTGACTGTAGGGGTCAAGTGCCTGGATTGCTTTGTGCTATGAACTCAATCTAGAGGAACAAATTCCCTAGGGCACCGCCATTCTGGAACATGGGGTGGGTACCAGGGATCAAACTTGGGCAATTTCACTTGCAAGGCAGGCTCCAGAACCACTGAGCTAAATCCCAGCCCTGGGGCTCTCTTCTTACACTTACAATTTTGAGGCTGCAAAGGGTGAAGTCCTGCTGGCTTCTGTGATGCCCTCAGGCCATCTTTTCTATTGTCCTCTTCCTTCTCAGCAACCAAGTTCTCCTCTGCTCCATCTTTGTTACCTGAGCTTTCTTTTTGGCCAAATTAAAAATGTTTTAAATTATTCTGCTGGAGTCTTTGCTCACAGATCTGGCTAAGAGCCCTCAGCTGTAGGCATGCCACTGCCTCAACAGACTGCCTTGGAATTTCCTCTGCAAGTTTAATTAGTGCACCACCCTGAATGTCAGTTTCAGGCAGTCTCTGGACAAGAGTAAAATGCAGACAAATTTTTTTTCCCACCACATAGCACACATGGTCTGGAGTCCAACTGCCAAGGCAGTCCTTCCTCCCAATAGAAACCTCCTGAGCCTGGTCTTTACCTGCTGCATTCTAAACTTATTCTGGTCTTCTGACCTCTGAGCAGAACCTCCCATCAAGTACAATTTAAAGTATTCCAGGGCTGCTTTTTCAGCCAGCATCTCCAAACCTTTCCAAAAAGTCCATTTCAAAGGCTCCTAAACTGCACAGTCAGGTATAGTCACAGTAATGATCCCACTCTTGGTACCAAAATCTGTATCAGTCAGTGCTTACTGGAGAAACAGATTTAATACAAGATATACAAATATATAAAAATTTACAAGATTGGCTTACAATGGCCACCCACAGAGTCAGGCATGGAAGAGTGCTAAAGGTCTGTCTGTACACTGAATAGCCAAAGGATCAGGACAAAGTCCAGGAGCTCACTGTAGTGTCCCAGGCAAGTCCATATCAGGAGGCTGAAGGGTCTGCAATGGAAGCCTGAAGGGTCTGTGCCGTAAACCAGAAACTACGTTCCAGGTGAAGGCGAAGGCTGGAACTCCTCCAGTGGAACAGAAGTGAGCCTTCCTTCTTCCTTCCCCTTTTACACCATTTAGGCAGCAAACCCATTAGTTTCTGTCACTCCACTGGTTGCAGTAAACTTCAGTAAATCCACTAAGGCACACCCAGTGCTGTTCTGATCCTTTTTCTGTTCTTGTTGTACCAAGGATTGAACTGAAGACCTTGCACTTGTGAGGCAGGCACTGGCACCATGGAGCTAAAGGCCCATCTCTGCAGATCCAATTTTGTTGGGCATTTCTTACTCTAGTTGACCCAATCTGTTAACTGTCACAGTTGTGATAGAATAAGAGACCCAGAGCAAACAGTTCTAAGATCGGGTATTCAGCTGCTAGTCCCATCAACAGGTAAGGAAGCACCAGACCCCATGACCATACAATGCCCACAGAAGAGCCATTTCCCCAACACTAAGGCGGGGTGCACCATGGCAGCACTCCCAGTGGATGTTTGGAGAAGATACGGCTATGACGTGATCAGTGTAAGAATGTTTCACGTCTTTCAATTCCCCATCGACACCAGGAAGGGCAGTGATCTGCAGTGACTGTGCTTCTCCTCTGGACAGCAGTACTGGTTAGAGAACTTGAGGTAATTTCTGACAATACCTTTACTGTTTTTTTTTTTTTTTTTTTTTTTAGAGAACACTTCAAAGGCCATTCAGATCCTTCTAAAACTGCCATAGATCTACCCCATAGAACACTAAATATCTTTGAATGCCCCCACATCCCACAAGAAAATGGCTTTTCACTGTAACTTGTAAGTGTGTTTTAGTTTTTAAAATTACTTGCCTATTTAATTTACGATTGGCTATGGTTTCTGTTTTGTGAGGTTTTTTTGTGTGTGTGTGTGTGTGAGACAAGGTCTCACTATTTAATTCAGACTGGCCTTGAACTCACTATGTAGCCTACACTGTTTGAACTCAGGGCAATCCTTCTGCTTCAGCCTCCTGAGTGCTGGGAGTAGAGGTGTGCGCCACTGCACCTGATCCAGTTTGGGGATCCTGTGAGACACTGTCTAAAAAAAAGTACATTTTAATAGATATTAAATTAATTATTAGATTTTATTCTGTACTTGTGGTAAATCAACAGACATTTTCATCTCAAGTATTTTTGAGGAGCTCAGGGACCCCAGCACTGGGCCTGCAATGTAGCTAACCGTCCTGGGAGTCTGACTGTGAGTCTAGAAGGGCCCGGGAATCCAGAGTTCTCTTGGTGACATGGAAGGCATGTGACTCAGCGGGCAAAGTACACCCTCATCCTAATCAGCACTTCGACTGAGCCACCCAGTCCATTTCATAAGAACAAAGGACAACTTTGGTAAACCACTGAAGAATACCATGTTATATGCTGAGGGAAAAAAAAATTATTTTTTGGTCTTTCACAATACTGAAATAAATTGCAGTTGAAAAAATTTCCATGAACAATATAGACTGTGATTCATAATGAAATCAAGTGAAAGTGTGTTCTTGGGAGTTTACAGAGAAAGCAATACATGATCGCAGAAGGGACAGCCATCCTTAAAAGGATAAAAAGTATTCACAGACAGCTGCCGCCCAATTCACTGACATGGTACCCACCTGCCATGCCCTTTACATGTGGGGTATTCAGTCTCTTGGGTGTGTCCTCTATTTCTAGTTTTTTGGAAAATCTTGTCAATCTTTCATTGATTTATAATCAACTACATTTCTTCCTCTACAGTTAACAAGTACTGACTTCTTATGTAAAAAGTAATTGTAAAATAGAATCCCAGAATTCAAAAATTGCAAAGTACAGCACAAGAGGCCACAGTACCCAAAATCGACATTAGGTGGCAGTCGTGGATAGAAATATTGCCAACCTCGTCCCTGGAGCAGGACAATTGTTCTGTGTAATGTAGGAAACTGTTAGTTGTGGGGGCTCTTATTCCTTATGGAAGGGAGTTTGAGCTCATAGGCCTGCTCAATCTCTGTCCAGAGTTTCTATGCTTTAGATATTAAAACCAAAGACACCTCACTAGATGCAAGTGTCAAGGCAAAAGCCACAAAAACTTCATATCTGACTGTAGGATATTACAAAATATTTACAAATTGCAAGGTTTTGTGGGTGCTATTTCCAGGTAAATCATTACTCATGTGATCTTGGGCAAACAACTCACTGTTTACCTGTCAGTGTTTCCCATGGTGTATAATCTACAGGAAGGCAGGGACCATATTATTCACTGGAAATCAGTGCTTGTCTCATAATAGACCTTTAATATAATTTTAATGATTGACTTCATTTTCCTCTCCAGGCCTAAGTTTCCTCATCTATAAAATGAGAGAGATGCTAACTCTAAAGATCTGAAAGTCCCCAGTTCTCACTAAGCATACCAGAGGCTTTACTAGTTTCAGTAGCAAAAGTCCAGTGACATGGAAGTATGAAGACAAGTTAGTATAAATTTAGTCAGTGTCACAGGCATCAGTTGGAAAAATAGATGACAGGGTGACCTATGGTCCTAATTCACTGAGATGCCTTTAACCCTTTGGGCTAGATGTGTTGGACAAACTGACATATCATTTATAGTTAAGATAGACAGGCACCACGCAGCAGATTAGCTTCCTAAAAAGTCTCTTGCTTTTCAGAGTTAGAAAGCTCTCAGGTCTCAGTCTGGCAAGGCAAGGAGGTAACTTTTTTTTTTTTGCAGGATCTGTACATTTATTTTGTACCAATGCACCTACGGTTTGCTCAAGCTTATTGTAAACTTGACTCCCTGATACATCCAGAAACTACTCCCAGTCAGCATGCAACATGACTAATAATATCTAACACCTGCTCTGCTCACGACTTCCTCGCTCATTTATTCAATCTAATATTTCTCTAAAGCCAGGAAATGCAGAATTGTCAGAAAAACAAGGAAGGGCCAGAATGTCTGAAAACAACTAGGTTGTGGGTGCTGACCCTCACTCATCCGCACATATCCTTCCTACAGGGGTGGAGAGAACAGATACTCAGATCCCCAGACTTGGCGGAAACATGCAAACCAGGGGCGCTGCTCTTGGACAAACCAAGGGCGTTCACCTTTTTCCTCGGCATGACTGGGTCAAATATTAACCACCTGAAAGGATTAGAAATGTGTTAGGAGGCACACTTGTATAAACATGTCCTTTCTCCCCAAAACTGCCTCTTTCTGATGTCCATGGATCTTACTCTTTTTCATGACTGGATTGAATTTTCATAATGCACATGCAGCAGTCTGGATCCATAAGATGCTCTCTGATCTTATGGGCCACCTCCAAGAACTGCCTTGGAAGAAGTTTGTAGAGTAAAACATGATCTTCTGGTGACAATTTTATACTATACTTTCTATTTGTCCATGTAATTTGGTTTTGTGAAAGTATGGCAAGCAAGATATTCCATAGATTTCATAGACCCAGGAAAGTTTCTCTAGAGAAGGTTATGTGACACGTATCAGTATTGTGACCTGCCAACCACCTCAACCTCCCAGCTGCTATCTCCAGAAATATCCTCACTATATTAAACAGGCTTCTCCTTTCTTTCATCCTTACCTGTTCACAACCGACTAACTCCGAGGCCCCAGTCTTTTGTTCCTTGAGGCACAGTTGCAAAAAATAATTATCTCCAACACTAATGCACCACTGCAGCCATTCGTAAACTGAATTCATCGCCTGAGTAGAAACAGTGTGCTAAAGTCACCAGATCACTTTGCACATCCTATAGTTGTAGCAGCAAAAGTGCCAATAGTTTCCCTAGGCTGAGCACTCATCTACACGATGTTGGATCTACAGTTGTGTTATTCTTTTCCAAATCCTCAGCCCTCTGTTGTCATCCTGTTACGGAAGGAATTGGCAAGGGACACACAGAGGGGCAGCAGAATGGAGGTAAAATTTAAAAATTTACTCCATCGATGGGGATCCATGACACCCAATGGCAGAGTCCTGATCTACCCCCACTAGGGTTACAACTCCTTCTTTTATAGGGTTTTAAAGCTTTGACCTTACTCAGTTGGTTACACTGCATTTTCACAGTTCACACTACTGAGACCCAAAACATGATAGCAGGGCAATTGACTTTCAACCGGATGCATTTCTTTGTTAGGGAAAGATTTATTTTAGATTTATTCAGTTACCTACTCTAGCCAGGGGAACGGGAGCTTGTTTGATTAACAAAACTAACAATGGTTCTTTTCACTTACAAAACTTTTGTGAGAGACTAGGTGTTTCGGGACCCATACCGGTTAATTCTGAACTAAGCAGAGTGAGGGGAAGAAGTTATCTTATTATTGTGACATTTCCTAAATTTTCGCTATTAAAGTTTTCCCTATCAATCCATCTTCTTCCAAGTATTCAATCTGCCCATGTCTGAGGTGACAACTAAGGACAATTGCCTTCCAGTAAACAACTGCACATGAAATCATCATCATAATTATAATAATCAGTGTTAACATTTATTTTATGAAGTTGTCATATATACGACTTCCTATAGTCATCACCAAGACTGTGTGAAGTAGATATTTAAGCCTGCTTTGCTTAAACACCAAGGTCGAACAGTGGATGAACAGTGCAGTCTGACACCAAGGCCTCTGATTGCAGGGAGAAAATCTAGTCATCTTTCCAGACTCAGCTCAGCCATGCCTTCTCTGAGTCCTGAATAATCCTCTTCAATCCCACCCGGTCCTCAGGGGAGTTGCCCCCTGCTTTGTAGACTCACTGTATCCAGTATTTACCCCTGTGGAGGCAAGCATGGAACAGAGATCCCAAATTGATGGCTGAAGTCACTTTGACTTGTCTTCCACAAGTTCAGGTGTGTGTGGAAAGCTGACCAGTTGGCCTGAAGAAAGCCTATTTGTATAAGAGCCTGCGATGCCCCTAGGGAAGGATTCATCCTAATAAAGGAGCAGGATAAAAAGCAGGAGAGAGATACAAAGGTCCTGGAGCAGTGGGGAGGAGTATGGTATGTGTCCTTCATACCCCTCTGGGTCCTAGGGAGAGGATGACACAGTAAAAAAATTGAATAAAGGGGCTGGGAGTACAGTTCAGTGGCAAAGTGCATGCCTAGCTTGTGTGGGGCCCTGGGGATCGATCCCCAATGCCAAATACACAAAAAAAAACTAAAGACTGTTCCATGTAATTTGAGGTTCAGAAAACACATAGGCAAGGCAGTGTAAAGAAGTTTACTACTGCCGTATATTTTTCTTGTATTTGGGGAACTATCAGTATATCTTATTCATTTCGGTTGTCAATTACAGGTTTTGTTCCATTATCCTAGGCAAGAATATAGATAATTAAAGCTGGGCTTATTTCTCTCCAATCCACCCCTCCCATTCACTCCAAGGTTGACAGGGATGGGGCAGTGGGTGGGGGCGGGGGAAAAGTACTTTTCTCCACCGGAGGACCTCAGTGGGACAATTCTGAGGCAAGCAGAGCATCAATTCACACTATCTGCTCTACCAGAAAGGAAGGGATGCATGGCAGGGATGGGCCTCTCTCAGGGAGCTGAAAAAAGGAAAGGAGTAAAAAGGTAACCTTACCAGGGAGGTCAAAGGGTGAACTTGCAGGTATATTTACAACCTCTAAGAGGAACTTCAGGAACGTGCAGAAGAACGTACACGGATCTGAAGTTCAGACACCACAAGTGGGATGGATCTGGTTTTGCCTCAGGGTGGTGTAACCAGGGAAACAGACCATGAACCACCCCTCCTTTGATAGTAAATTGATCTCATTGCTGCTCCAGATGGAACCCTTTGAAAGAAACTTGTTTTATTCATCTCTATACTCTAAGTACTGAAATAATGACCGAGACTAGGCTCCAAATTCTTTAATTGTTACTCATTGCTCCTAGAAACGGCATCATCTGATCTCATTCTGGAGACTTGAATCATGAAAACTCTCCTGGGTTCTTTTCAAAGCTTACAGACCCTGTTGGATTTGGTAGAAGTAACCAAATAGGCCTGATTTCCAGGCAAAGCAGGAAGGCTTGCAAGTTTCCAGCAAAGCTCTGCTCCTAGTTTGCTAATAATTCTTGAAATCTGCAGATGTGCCTTCATTTTTGAGGTGTCTTCCTGGCTCCAATGCAGGACTCTCTAGAAGGGTAAACTCTTTAAGCAGCTGTCAGTAATTTATGTACATCCTTAGGCACGTGCTTCACTTTAGAGCCTATCTTAACAACAGATTTTTTGCTTTTTGTTTTTTTTGTTTGTTTTTCCATACTGGGAATTGAGCCTTGGGTCTTTGAAATGAGCTCTTTCCCAGCCCCCCGCCCTTTTAAATTTTGAAACAAGCTCTTACTTATCTCTGCTCAAATTTGTGATGCTCCGCCTTGGGCTCTCAGAGTGCTGGGATTACAGGCCTGTACCACCTACCCGGCTTTAACAACAGTTTTTAGTAACAGAAAGGGCCTGAGGATTTAAGGAGGAAAAGTGGGCAGCATAAAGAATCCAGAAAAGGGCAAACGTCACCAGCTTTTCAGCTTTGTTGGGGCACAGCCCTGTCTGAACTTGGCATTGATCCTTTTCCTCTTCCCTTCTCCGGGCACCCCCACTCAAATCCTGAGCTAAAAGAAAAAAGGTTTGGGTAGTGAGAAGAGGGCTAAGAAAACCTCCATAAACTTCTTTCCCTCGGTACCTAGTGCTTCAGGAGAACTGGAGTCTCTGGCAAGGAAGAGGCAGATGTGCTTGTACCAGTACTATATCAAATGCCAAACTTTGTTCTGCCAGGGCTAAAGTTCAAAGTGTTTGAGGAGCAAAGAGAAGTAATGGGACATGGGACCCACATGGTAGGGACTCTTTTGGCTTCTACCATGGTACCCAAATGTTCAGTTTGCTTTTGTGGGAAAACACACCATTTGCAAGTAGTCCCTATTTTAAATAAATAACAGCACTTCTTAAACAGCCCCCAAAGAACTGAGCTCTTGAAAGTTCCCAACCACTTGTTTGGTAGAGGGGAGAGCTGCCAGGGTCACTGCAATACCCCCATGGTCTCATCAGTCACTGATCGCCTCAGCAGTTCCTTGGAGGCAGCAGGCAACTCCCATAGCCTGAGAGGACTTGAACAACACGGCCCCCTCTGATACCCGAGATAAGAGCTCCATTCTAACTCAGAACACACCTACACACACACACACACACACAGCCGGCACCATGGCCTGAAATACTTGCTCGAGCACCAGCTGGCTCTAGACCAGCCTCTGCTTTTAAGAGTTACCCAACACTCCTGGGAACAGTCAGGGACTGTCTCTACCTCTGGGCCTGCACCTAACAGCTGTGGAGGGATCACAACTTGCTCACACCACTAACAACACAAAAAGGCAGTTTGTTTCTTTTTTACCTCGACACAGGAAGTTATGCTGAAACAGAAAATGTGAGTTTAAAAATGTAATATTTTATTACCACGCATCTAGGTACATAATCATTTGTTTCAAAATACAAGGAATTAGTCTATTAATGAACATCATATTTCTGTCAGTAACTTAATACATGTGAAGTAACTGACGAATGAGAAAAGCTACTCACATATTTTTTTTAAAGTTCTGACAACTTGAAAGTCATCGCTATTTCCTGGAATCTTTTCCTTTGTCTCTCCGAGAAACTAATAGTCCTTACACATGGAAAGCATGACATTCTCCTTCCAGGAAATCCAGTGGTGGTGTACCTTTCCCTTTTATACAGAGTATATGTGTTTGATTCTGTCCTTAGGACTAATTATAAAAGTAGGTAGGAGGTAGTAGGAGGGAATACAGTGCACGCTCTCTGAATTTCCTTTATAAGGCTAATATTTTGGGGTCCACAAGCATAACACTTATGGTGATTCACAAAAGCAATGATTAAAAGAGGAAAAACTCACATGAAAAAGTGGATCTGGCCTCCCGGAAGTGGGGCACTGTTGTCTGAGAGAATATGGGGACAAAGTCCTATATGTCCAAAGACAACAATTAAACACTCACTTGTCAACAAACTTTGGATTTTGTTCCCATTTCTTCTTTCCTGGGCACTCTTTGGAGCATAGCTGTTGACAGGGATCAGTCTTTGCTCAAATACAGACTACATGAAAACTCTTAAAGGTCTCACCAGCTGACATGGGTTCACTTTTTACCCATCTATTTTAATATGAGTCATAGGCAAGTGCTCTCAACAATAACTTGACAGACACTTGCATATAAGCATATAACCTGACATCTGCACTCTGGTCATCGCGAAAGCACACTGTTTTGTTTCCGGGTGGCCCCATCCTCTCTGCCAAGCTACATAACATAAAGTTCAACTCCACATTACTGGAGTGCTTTCTTTTATCCAAGGGCCAGGCTACTAACACTTCACTATTCCATGCAGTTACAGAATAAGATAGGACAGAAAGGAACCCAAGACCATCTTTCAGCTCTTCCCCATTTTACAGATGAGGAAACAGGATCAGAGAAAGAAACACTAATTGCCCAAGGAATAGAAATCACCCTTCTGCACTAGCTAGTTAGCAGCAGTGCAGTTAAATAATGGTTTGAATACCCGAGGCTGCCTCTGGGAATTTGATCATGTGCTAATCAGATAAATATGACACCAGAGTTTGTACTGATTACATTCATGACTTGGCAATAAGGTTATTGTTACAGGGAGAGGGTCTTGGTTCATTGAGATATCCAAGCTCCAGGATAGTAATAAATTTTGTCATTTGATCATTTGATGTGCTGTCTCACAGCAGGAGAGCTGGAACCCCAATGTCCCAGCAAGAAAGCTTGGCGCAGAGGCGGTGGGCAAGTTTCCAAGAGTTTCACAACACTGGCTCAGGGTGGGCCAAGGGTGGGAAGGCAGAGAAAACAACAAACGAAAACATCTGTGCCCCAGTGTTAGTTCGGCCTGCAAAACGCGGATGAAGACTGATTCACAGATCTGGTGATCAACTTTGGTACCCAGCAAAATATTCTTAGTTTTGAACAATCACAGGTCTCCCGGGGCTCCCTTGGGTTCGCAGAGCATAAGGGTCCTGTTTGGAGCCTGCATCCTACACAATGAGACATTCGCGTGTGTGTCTCTGCCTAGGTGCGGAAAATAGAAATCAGGATGGGAACTCAGAATCACCAACTCCTACAAAAACAGACCTTTTCTCGCCCTCAACTCCTCAGATTGGTCCGCAAACGCCTCTCGGACAGACCCACACCGCCCCTGATGGGAAGGAGCTTCCCGGCCCACACAATCCTAATAAAGGTCAGAGAGGGGCGAGGGGGCAAGCATTTCGGCCACTGACGGTGTCAGAAATAGGTGGCAAGTGGAAAGAGGAGATTTTGTTTCTCACCAGATTCTTTCTAGTAGGATGACGGGGAGCTGGTAAACCCGCTAAGATGTTCCTTTGAATCTTGCTTTGAACGCGCGTGGGGTCTGAGGTGGCGCCCCTGTGTACGCACAGGTCCGGACCGGGTGCGGAGAGGAGAATTTGCAGTCTCTGAGCAGTTGGGGCCGCGCCCTATTTTGCCCCACAGGCCCCTCCTGCCTGGACCCGCCTCCCTGCCCCTTGGTGGCAGGAGGATCCCCGCCCCTGCAGGGAAAGACTGGGGTCCTCACACTGTCTCCAGTGTAGAGTGGGGACACACACACACACACACACACACACACACACACACACACACACACACACACACACACACACAAAAAACACGGTGCCCAGGAGGAGTGACCAACAGGAACCCAGGGAGCTTCTTGCCCACACTGGCCAGCAAGAAAGTCTGTCTGCCACGTAGTCACTCAGTGCTGGTTTCTTTTGTAGGACAGTCCAAACGCGGGAAAGTTTGCGCCAGACTTAACTTTTCCTAGTATTTGCTAAAGAGGAAGTAAACAATAAAGTGTTTAAAAACGTAGGGCTCGTCCGGGATTTGAACCCGGGACCTCTCGCACCCAAAGCGAGAATCATACCCCTAGACCAACGAGCCCCGCTGCAAATTGTGTTCCTTATAGCCCGCTGAACTATCTTACTATAGTTTACATTAGCAACAGACTCCCAAGCTGTGCTTTTTTTTTTTCCCTCTGATACGTAGTTTACGCCTTACTTATTCTTCCATGTTTGCCAAGATCCACGTCTCACTCTAGCCCTATTCTTGCTTATTTTCTTCGCTCTATAACCTGGACACTTCCAGCGGCAGGATGGGGTGAGGAAAGGCAGCTCTTCAGAATGCGAGGCACTCGACTGAGCTTCCTAAAGTTGGGTCCAAAGAGTCTAGCGGAGAGCCAGTCTCACCGAGGGCGGGAGCGGAGCTGCCCTGCGGGGCGTGGAGTCCTGAGTCCAGGACAGACACTGGACATCTGTCCACTCCCCTGCTGCCATCTTACGCGCGCGTGAAGTCCTAGAGGTGAGAGGAGGGACATCCAATTCCAGGAGCATAGTGGGCTGCGGGTAAACAAACAAGCTGGGGGTGAATCCATTAGACGTCTGTTTGGAATGTGTAGGACCCTGGCAATTTCCCTGAATAGGAATCACGCTCACTGTCTCTCCAACCTTTGCTTAAATTGTTTCCTCTATCTGGAATTCACTCTCCTGGTATCATCCCAATGCACATTAAATTTTCCCCTTCTTCCTGTCCTGTCTTAGCTCAAAATCTTTTGGGAGAACTATACAAACAAAGTCCCTACATAAGTTTACAATGCCTCATCAGTCGACGTGTGTGTGTAGAATGGGGCAGCAGAGGTCGCAGTTAGGGATGTGTCCTTAACAGTCCTGCAGGCCGCAAGGAAGTTACATGTACACATGTGCGCCACCCCGTAGCCCTCAGTCTCGGAAGTCGGGCTTCTGGTAGCTACCTTAGGTGGGATCCACGAGAAGCCAAAAGAGAGCACATCTGCCAGTAGCTCTAAGCCAATGTTGGCAAGCCTTTTAGAGACCAAATGTCCAAACTGCAACTCAAAGCACACTTATTTATTGCAAAGTGCCAGCCTTGCAATTAAACCACAATACTGAGGTTTTAGTTTAGAAAAAACAACTCATACATTAACATCTTTTGTCTTAAATGATGAACACAATAACAGAGCTATCAGTGATACAAATGGCTTTTTTTGAAAGGTAAAAGTTTGTATTTGGAGTGCTTTTGATCAATTAATGTGATCTTTGCTGTTGTGTGCATGCTGATAATTTGCCAAATCTTGGCTCATACTTCGCTAGTTTGGGAGCAACTCAGGTCATGTGTTAGTCTGTTTCTTGTGTCAGATTTGATATAATTCAAAGCTGAAAACAGCTGCTCACAAGCATAAAATGATCCAAACCAAGGAAGGAAAGCAACCCCAACAGTTTTCATTGACTTGAAATTATTTGACAGAGAATTCCACACTTCAAGGATTTCATTTTCAGAACTACCAATTCCACTGACCTTTGTCATCCTTTACGCTCTATATTCTATATCCTATGCCTTCTCAAGTGTTGCACGCAGGTCAGATAATTTATTTTTCCAGATAGAGTTTCTTAGAATTCTAATCGCTCCATTTCCAGATTTCCAAAATCTAAGCAGTGTAAGGAGGAAAGATCAAGTTCTTCAAATTTGGCTTTATCTGAAGAAGTGAAAAAACACAGGGTCCTCTCCATCTCATGGAACCATAAAAATCTGTTACTAAAATTCTCTTTTGCAGTTGTTATAGTGCTAGAAAATTCCTTGTAGATTTCCTGATGGCTTGTAGCATGGTCTGCAAATATTGTACAAGTTTATAAATGTATTTTTAGATTTGGAAAATATTTCAGCTGCCCACTTTGAAGATCTCTTTGAAAAACCTGCAGTTTTCTCTCTTTGATATTCCAAAACATCCTTTCTGCTGTTTTCCCTATACCCTGTAGTTTTTGTTCAGTACATAATAGTGTAAAGTCTGTTATAAACAACAACAACAAAAACTGAGGTTGTTACAGCAGGCTGTATCAGTAATTTGTGGCTATTCCTACCCTTTTTAATTCATAAATAGCCTAATTTCATCCAAGCAAGCTACAAATCTCTCCAGGACTCATCCTCTGCTCAGCTCCTGCACATTACTGTACATAAGTAAAGCATTACACTGTGCCGGAACCTCATCAAGAAGTGTTTGAAACTGTCAAAAGTTAAGAGCATGAGCCAGGATGTAGTTAAGCATTTTTGTGACATGTTTGAGAATATTGTGTTTTGTTTTGTTTTGCTGTTTTCCCCGGCATAAAGAGCTTCTTGATGTTTAATACAATAAAAGTAAATGCTGGGTATTTGCTTCTTTAACAAAGGACTGTATGAAACCAGACCTTGCCCCCACCAGCAAGGTGCCCCATCACTAGAAATTGAAGCCATTCTTTCTGATCTTATGTCTTGTGAAAAAAGCCTGCAGCACAGCATTGTAGATATCCATTCTTTGTGTTCTTTAAGCAATAACACCAGTTTTACCAGCTCTTCTCTCGTGGTGTCACCAACAGCATAATGCAAAATTACTGTTAGCTTTGTGTGATAATTTATATCTGTGCTTTAATCCAAGCATACGGGGTAACAGGCTACCTTTTGTGAGTCAGTGTTGAGCTGCTAACTAACATCATTTGCCATGTTCAGGACTCGATCTTTAACGATATTTCTACTAAGTGCACCTCAGAGATGCATTTAATAATTTTATCCTTGTTTGAGAAACCATGAGGAAAGGAATTACTCCAGGACTACATGGCTATTTTGAAAAATTCCCCATCCAAGAGGGGCTTACCATGTTTTGCTATGCACAGTGAAATTTGAAAGCTGGCAGCTGTCCAGTGATTTGCTTTAGGTAGCTGTAAAAACTAAGATACTGGGAATAATATTTCCTCAATTTCCCTTCAAGAAATTCTTTCCTTTCAGTCTCCCCAAGTTCAGCAACTCTTTTGCGGCTGGTGTCAAAGTGCCATCTGACACTTGATGTGTGACACACAACACTTTCACTACATAAAATACATGATGGTTTCCCATTGCGTTTGATTACTCCACATAACTTTATTCAGGCCTCATGGGATGATTTCAGCTGTTTTCAGTTTTGCTTTTTTGGCTGTGGTCATTTTTTGGTGTTCAAGACTTGGAGTCTACAGAAACACACACACCAAAAAAATTTTAAGTACCCAATACAAATCTATCCTTATACCAAAAACAGATACACTGTTCGTTAACACTAAAGAATTGGATATTCCCTGACTCAACAAACTATGGTAGTGATTCTCAGCTTGAGTTCCTTTTAAATTTGCTGACCACCAGTGCAAGGGGGCAATGTTTCATTGACCACCAGCTATTGGCCTGCTCTGAAAAGGCAATTGAATGCATTTCCTACCTTGGGGAGAGTTCTGCTAAAATCAGCCTGTCCAAGCAAAACAACAACAACAACAACAACAACAACAACAACAACAACAAATTGCTCTTGTTTTCATAAATTCTTCACAACTTAAATATGCTGCAGATTCAAATATGCCAGGGGCACACGCACATTACAAGAATCTCAGTCTCTTAATTAGTATAGCTCTTTGCTAAATCTTAGATATAGAATGTCAAGTTTTCATAAGAATACAAAGCTAAAATCCGTCGTTAATAAAAAAAAAAAAAGAAAAAACGAACGTATTAAAACTCACAACCACTCCAAACAAGTACATTAGTTATCTCCTTGGAAATAGTTGGAAAGCTCAGATTCATGACTAATAGGTCGCGTGCGTGACGTCATCAATAAGGGCAAATTGTTACCAGACGCCGGGACGCCAGGGAGACTTGGCTCTTGTGCCCATAAAGAGGGTTCTGTGCTGGCGGCTGCCCAGGTGGCATAGGCTCACTCGTATGGTAAGGTGTTTCAGCCAGTATAGAAGTAAACATAATACACACGTCAGTTCCTCGATTGAAGTGTGACAACTCTCTCGGAGCCTCAAAACAGCAGCCTCTCCTTCGAGCCGGAATCGAACCAGCGACCTAAGGATGACTACACGTAGAATCCTCTACAGTCCTCCGCTCTACCAGCTGAGCTATCGAAGGGAGCACGTGTAAAGGGCTTTTAAATTCTCTATTCATAACAACAATAACCAAAGACCGGGACGCCATGACAGACCTTGGAGAGTGAACACTGCGAAGGCATGAGCCAGTTTGTGAGAGAGCCGCACGTCCACAGCTATAGGGACCACCCTTGCAGGAAGGTGCTCCTACCTAACAAAGGAATTTCCACACCGAGGGAGGCGCGAGCTCTCACAGGGACCCCCCAGAGCCTGCTGAGGCTGGAGAGCCTGCGGGGTGTCAGTGCGTTGGCGGCGGGAGGGGGTGGGGGCGGCGGCGGCGGCCCTTGAAGCGGCGGGACCGAAGAGCT
>NW_022900929.1:43091468-43107124 GCF_012274545.1 Fukomys damarensis
GCGGCTCGGATGGGCTCCGCAGCGCCCCCTTCCGGAGCCCGCCCGCCCTCTCTCCCGCAGGCGGCGTCCTCCTTCCGCTGGTGCAGACCGACTCCCCAGGGGAGCGAGACGGCGTGGAGTACCTTGAGGGCGGGTAGAACTGCGACCGCTCTCTTTCGAAGAGATCATTTTTAGGTTTTTTCAAAGAGGGAGCGACAATTTCTTTGTGTCAAGGTCAAGTTTAATAACCCACGTCTCGTCCCGCACTTGTCCCCAACGTGGGCAGTGAAGTACGAGACGCTCGAAAGGAACCGCGGCCAGGCTGGGCGGCGGCGCGTCCTGAGCCCGAGCCCAACGGCAGCCGCCGAGCACCCGGTGGGGAGGAGGCCCCCTTCGTGATCCCACATTCGCCCAGAAAGCAGAGAGGAGGTTCAGTCCTCTTCGCTTCCCAGGCCGTCTTCCTACACCGCACGGAGTCCGTGGGCCGGCTGAGGCGGGCGGCGCCCGTGTTCCCGGCTGCAGCACTGTGCGCTCGTACAGGAACCAAAACGGAGCGTGTTTTGCTCTGCGAGTGTTATTCCCGGGCGCTGAGAAACTGAAATAGGTCATTTTCTCCGATATCATTTACAGCGGTGGGGAGGGGCGGGGCGAATTTTAAGGTGCAGGCAAAAAGCTAATTCAGGCCCCAGCGAGATTTGAACTCGCGACCCCTGGTTTACAAGACCAGTGCTCTAACCCCTGAGCTATAGGGCCTCACGGAAATTGAGGCTGTTTCTTTCTCTGAAAAAGAAGAGGAACATTTCCCTGGGCCTTCACGAGATAAGCTGTTAAAATTCCAATTTCATTTTTTTTTTCCTATCCACTGAAATTCAGTCTGTAGACTCGTCTTACTGGGAATGACTCACTGTGGAGGCCAGTGACATTCCTATCCCTAAACTGGAAAAACGTACCCAACTTCACACATTAAGAAAATGAAACACTTTCTTCCCCCCTCTCATTTTCTTCAATGTTGTGAAAAAATAAAAATGGAAATCTGGTATAGAGTCTCAGCTGAAACTACAACTTCCACACTTGATTTTCTCCTAGACTGAGGACATGCATTTCACTGCAATCCAAGTTCCTTAAACCTTTTCAGAGCTCAGAGGCTCAGCACCCGAGCGATGAGTTGTTAATTTTAATGTCTTCCTTCATTCAACAAACACCAAATTCCAATTCTATACCAGGCTTTGCACTGGGCACTAGGAATTCAAATATGATCTTAATCCTGAAGTCACTGTCATTGTTGCATCGAACAAAAGAACCATGGATTTCATGAATGAGAACAATGAAAAGTAGATGTGCCAGATGTGAGAGGGCAGTGGACAAGTAAGGTCCACAAACTTGCAATTTAAGCCTTCTAGATGGGCCTTCAGGTGTGGAGGGGGCTTGAGTTGCACTAGAAGGGGGAGGCTGAGTCTTAGACAAGTCCTGAGCTGGGGTGACCTATGACGAAAGAAAATCATGAGCAAATTCAGAGAGAAAGTCTGAGTTATTTAACTGTCTGCGTAGAATCCTGCCTGGGGCATATATTCACCCTCCTTGAGGGGAAAGGCCTTAATTTAGTGAAAATAAAGAACAGAAACTTAGGAGATAGGAAAGAAGTTAGATCTTCTCTAAATTAGAAAAATAGAAATTCAGCAAACATGGATTGCAGAATAAATTGAAGGGAGGAAAAGACAGAGCCAGGAACACCAGAGATGCTTAAACATAAAGTGTAAGCAGATGACAGTTGTGGGACTAAAAGGAAAGGAATGAATTCAACATATCAGAAATGGAGAATATACTGAACTGAAATATGAAGTACAATAAAGAAGAAAGGCCTGGTGTGGTGGTGGCACCTGTAATCCCAGCACTCTAGAGGCTGAGGCAGGAGGATCACTGTGAGTTCAAGGCCAGCCTGAGTTCAAGACCAGCTTGAACTGCATAAAGTGGTGTGAAGGAGTGCTAAGAAGAATACTCCCGAGTAAAGTTCCATGGACTAATAAGATAGTCAAATTATGTCGTCCATTGGGTTGGATCTGTTAAGAGTTAAGAGCTCTTGAAGAAAGGAAGTAAAGTAAAAAGAAGGAAGAGAGTAAATGAAACAGCAGAGGTCTGAATATAAACTTTCTGAACAGCTGTTATGAGCATTTGTCACATTAGTGGCTGACTGATATGTTTTAAACATTCTCTTTGCATTTGGTAATTTCACATATGAGTCTTTATAAGAAAACTCGCTTTCCCAACCTGCAGCTGGGAACAGGAATGTGACCTATGTTCCACCAATTAGATGCACCCAGAGATTTCAGTTTAGAAGTATAAAACAAGAGTAAGTGATCTCTTAGAGAAACCCATGGTTTTCCAAGTACAGGATAGGTATTGGGTTTGGAGGTATGGGTTTTCTTAAATGCATAGAATGTCATTTTTCTTTAGTTCTGGAAAACTCTCAGCTCTTGTATGAGTTTTCAAAGGCTACCACAACAGAGTACCACAGCCTGGGTGGTTGAAACAATTGAAATTTATTTTCTCATCGTTCTGAAGGTCAGAAAACTTAGATGAAGATGTTAGCTTATGGTGGTATTTGTTTTTTTTCTTTCCTGAAAAAAAAATTGTTTTTTCCAGTACTGGAGATTGATCCCAGGCCTTCACACCAAGCTACATCCCCAGAATATATCAAAGCATTAAAATAAATACTTGAGTTAGATACTGTGACTATTAATAGTGATATATGTCAACTTGATTTGATTAAAAGCACCTAGTAGATTGGTAAAACGCAATTCTGGGTATGTCTTGGGGGCGGTATTTCCAGAGATGATTGGCATGTAGGCCAACAAATGGGTGGGGGAACTCATCCTAGTGGTGTGTGGCATTAACCAATAGGTTTGTAGTCTGGACAGAGAAGGACATTGGCTCATTTTTTGAAGAGCTCCAGTTACTTGAGCATCTTTTGCTGCTGTATACATCAGTATCCGGTTTCTTACCAGCAACTTTCCAGTGACATTCCAGGCCTTTGACTGTATTCTTGATCCCTGTTTTTTCTGTAGCTTCCATCTTCTTCAGCAAAGGACTAGAGGCAGTTCCAGGGGTGGTACGAATTGAATCTAGTTACTATCTGATCTGGACAAATAGAGTGTCCTTTGAGGAGGGGCTAGAGGAAGTTCCCATGGATTTTAGGTTTGTAAAACTACTTGCAGGCTGGATATGGTGTAGCTCATACCTGTTATCCCAACACTTGGGAGGTCGAGGCAGGAAGATTGTCACAAGTTTGAGGGTAACATAGTGAGTTTAATGCCAGACTGAATTACGGAGTGAAACCCCCCCCCCACAAAAAAAAAATTACAGATGAAACTGAAGATTTTAAATATGCAAAAGAGAAAGTTGGTACATCGTTACTATCCTCAAATACTTAACATAGTAGCATAAGGAAAGTAAAAACAGACTTGTCCTTCGTGGTAAAAGAGAACAAATTCTCCAGTTACAGGAAATTTGTGTGCATATGTATGCATGCGTGCCTGTTTTTACACAAGATATCACATATGTATCTTACTCCTTTATGCCTGGTTACTATGGGTGAATGTGAGCCACACTGCAGGCTTAGAGCCAAATTAAGTGCTTCAGGGTTCTATTTCTTGCCTCTCTTCCATATCTAACTTTTGGTGTCTATCCTAACATGCCTCATGACAATTAGTGAAAGAACAGGGTCTTGATGCTACCAATCTTCTCCCTGAGAATGCATTAAGATACAGTGTCAATCAGTCTAATGGTCAGATTTTCCCTACTGTACCTTAACCAGCCTATATAATTCCTCCCCTCTCTGTATACACTGAAGGTATTGATTTATGACTGTATCTCTTCTGGGGCCATAAAAGTCCATGTAACCTCTTCCATGGTGGCATATGTTATTCAGGGTAACTGGAATCTGTGTTCCCAGGCCATGGTCACTCATGTTTGGCTTGGAATAAATTATTTTCTTATTTTCCTTTAAAGCAAGATTTATTTAATTTTTTTGTACCGGGGATCAAACTCAGGGCCTTATGCTTGGGGTCAGGCAGTGGAACCACTGAGCTAAATCCCAGGCCCAAGATCGTTATTTTTTTGTCAACAAAGGAAAGAGTAGTTTTTCTCAATAAGTGGTCCTGAAACAATTGGATATCCATGTGTCAAAAAAAAAAAAGTGTCTTCAATACATTTCTCATATCATTGACTAAAATTTTTTTTAAAAGGGAAAGGAACTCTTTGTGATCTGGAATGAGGCGAGGGTGGGGTGGGGTGGGTGGGTGTGTGTGTTGAGACAGGCTTTCTCTGGGAAGTTTAAATTGGTTTCAAACTTTTCTACCTCCTACCTCAACTCCCTGTATGCTTGGATTAAAGGCATGTTCCACTATGCTGACTAAGACATCTTAGATGTAATGTCAAAAACAAAATTCATTTAAAATTGATAAATTAAGTCTTGTTAAAATCAAAATGTTCTACCCTTCTAAAGACATGTTGAAGAGACTGAAAAGATAAGCGTAAGAAAGATTTGCAGATCTGCACTGAATTCTACGAGAACTTCATGCCAATATTCCCCAAGCTCTTCAGAGAAATTGAAAGGCAAGGAGTACTGCCAAATTCATTCTTGGAAGCTAGCATTACCTTGTTTCCAAAACCAAGCAAGGACCCAACTGAAAAAAGAAAATTAAAGGGCAATCTCTTTAATGTACATAGAGACAAAAATCTTCAACAAGATTTTGGAAAACAATACAACAAATCATCAAAAATATCATACATCATGACTAAGTGGGTTTGATCCCAGGGATGCAAGGATGGCTCAACATATGTAAATCAAATGTAATATTCCACATACACAGAAGTAAGGATGAAAATCACATGATCATCTCAATAGACACAGAAAAAGCTGTTGACAAAATCCAACTTCAATTCCTGGAAAAAAAAAACTGAAAGAAAATAGACATCGAAAGAATTTACCTCAATCTGGTGAAAATCATTTATGACTACTGGGGCAAAAGCAGAATAGCTTCTTTGTAGATGTGGTCTGATAATCTTTAGAGATACTGTCTAAATCCAACTGACAGAGCCTAATCTGAAACCAGCTGGCAAGGAAATCTGGAAAATACAGGTTCAAATTTTAGTGCCGTATGGGCAGAGAAGAAAGGATAAGAAAAGCTCTAAGTAACAGCAAAAAATATCTGACCAGCCATTTCTGCTGCATGCAAATTTGCACTTCTGAACTCAAGAGAGGGCAGTCACTCGGGCTTATACAAAATCCTTTGTGCCATTACTTCAGATTCTTTCTTTTCAGCCTCTTATAGGCAGCAGAGCTTAGGTCATGACAGGTTCTTATATGTCAAAGCTTGGGAAACAAAATTTTGGCTGTCTGGATGTGATAGTGCAAGAAATCATACAGAAAGATGTTGTGGTACACAATAAATAAGCTACTGTCATACTGCTTGAAGCCCTAATTGCAAATTGACATCCACTGAGTAATATATGGTTTGTATTAGATCTGTGAAGTCTTTTCCTTTCTTCTTTTGAGATCCTCTCTGGGCCACTCTTGTGCTTATTTTGAGAGATTCTGGATTTTCTTTAACTGAGTGGCCCCCTTAGTCCAATTTCAGTATTAGCTTAATGTAATGCATGCTCTTTCACTGTACCCACACCTATGGACAGAGTCTGGAATTATGATTCAAAGATAATCCTCAAGAAGAAAGAGGGGGAAAAGTTGTGGAGTCAGTCAGATATGGGACTTTTGGACCACAAGCAAAACAAAAACACAAAACTAGAGATTCAACTCACCCTGGATCACACAAAATACGGCAATTTGTAAGATAGCAGTGAAATTATAATCCAGTGAGTAACATGCCAGAAAAGACTGATTCCTAGCCTTGCTTTCACAAACCTGTCCCAGTTTTTCTCTTTGTGTTAGTTTCACATACTGTAGGCAGTCATCCCCCACTGTGCTCTAGATTGGATTCTGAAGAGAGCAAGAATGAGGAGTTCAGGCACAGGCGTGGAAAGATAATCACAGTTTCCATGCCCTTTACTGCTCTTTGGCTCCCTTTGTATATTTTCTCAGACTTTTCTCTCTTCCTGGAACACCCCAGTCCCTGTTCTCTTGAGTGACTGCTACTTAATAGTGTATCTAACTGAGGAGGAGATGCATGAAGCTCTCCCAAAGGGTCTTGGTTGGTTTGCCAATAGTTTAAGAAACCTGTGCTATTTTGGGGTTACCATGATCTTTGGTTAGCTGTCATCTTTAAGAAAAAACCCAAGTTTTTTAGCACATTCAGCACGGGCAAAATTTTAGAAAATATATTTCAACTTGGTTATTGCTTTAGTTACTTTTCTTGTTGCTGAGACAAAATAACTGACACTCAAAGTTAAAGAAGGCAAGGTCTATTTAGGTCAGAGTTTGCAGAGGTTCCAGTCCATACTTGGCTGGCTCCAAGGCAGGGTGTGATGGCAGAGGGGCATTGCAGAGCAGAAATCGTTCTTGGCAGGCAGAAGGCAGCCAAGCAGCCAAGCAGCAAAGCAGTGAAGCAGCAAGTAATGGCAGCAGCCTTCTTTCTGACCTTTGTATTCCATCCAGGCTACCAGCCCTTAGGGTGGGCAGCACTCATACCCAGTGTGGGGCACCCTTATCCTAGCAGCACACCCTTAGTCTCAGCACCACACACTCTTGGTCCAGCCACCTCCAAAAAGCCTCACCTGTGACCACATGAGGCTTTGAGTGGACATCTGGATACAAACCATAACAGTTATTTCTATAAAGATGATATTTCCAAGTAAGGTCACTTTTTTCCAGTACTGGGGATTGAAGCTAGGTCTTTCACTCTGAACTACACTTACAGCCTTTTAAAAATTATTATTATATTATTATTATTATTATTATGGACAGAGTCTCCCTAAGAAGCCCAGACTGCAATTGAACTCACAATCCTCCTGCCTTAGCCCCTCAAAATGCTAGGTCATAGACAAAGCCTATAGAATTTCAGGAGAAAACTCCTGGAAGAATCCCCTATATGTCCTAGACGATCGCCTCACTCCCCAGTCCACCGCCAGGCACAAGCGGAGCATTTTTTCCTTCTTGAGAAGCTCAAAGTGATTGAGAGACAATAACCACCGCTGGTTCTGAGGAAGAGTGCCAGGTCTGGGCGCTTCTTCCCCAACTTGGTATATTTTGCGAGAGAGGGAGAAGCGGGGAGGGAAAGGGAGAGAAATCGAATATGAACATATACAACCAATCTGTTTACAGCCTCTTTGGTATGGTCCCCAGATATAGCTCATTTCATCAAGCAGAAAAACACGATTAGTGATTAGGTGCTACTAGCGAACCACAGTTTCTGCCCTGGGAAGTACAAAATTAACCAAAACATTCCCCAGCCCCCCACCCATCCTTTTGCTGCGACGGGCATCTGTTTTTCTCTGCAAGTTTAGACCACAGTAGTGAGTTAAATTCTCTGCTACTGCCACGAACCAACGATAGAGATATATCAACATCCCGGCGTTCCTTAACTTCACCCCGTCGTAACCCGGCAGGCAGGTGGAACCTCACGCTTTCCCGCGACAGTCGGAACCTAGCATCAACCTTGTGCACGCAGAACTGGGAGACAGAGGCTGCAGACCGCTCGGGTCGACACTCGAGGGCGAGCCTTAACCGGCATAGACTTTCTGCACTGTGCCTCTCCAGGAGCAGCAGAGAATTAGGACGCGAGGTCGGTCCTGATCCTTTAACGCACAGCCTCCTTTTCCTGGAGTCTCGAAGGGTGCTTTCCTGCCTCAGAACGCACAAGGGAGAATGAGAAAGGTGCTCTTCTCTCTTCCACCGCGCCCATCCCCGCCTCGGGCCGTCTGGGGTCTAAGTGCGGAAGCTCCACTCCGTCAATACTTAATTTCTGGGCTATCAGGCTCGCTGGGCGCCAGGCTGGGGCTGTCACGGCCCCTGCCTTTAGGAAGCTCTACATTCTAGATCCCAAGAGCTTGGCTTCCGGGGCTGCTAGTTCGTCTGAAAGGAAATCTTTTCCTTTAGTTTCCAGATAGAGAGGAGCTGCTCCCGATCTCAGGTTTGCATGCAGATTCAAATGGGATAGGGGGAGGAGAAAGGAGGGAAGAGAAAAAGGTATCTTGGAAACTTCTCCCTGAGTGTCCTCTGGAGATGCATGACATATGGTTTCAACTTGGGTGTCCAGAGCACAACCCTGAAAAATAAAAGTACAGAATATTATAACCAGGAAAAGTAGACATATAACTTGTTGTAAATTGGTAGTGTGGCCGAGTGGTTTAAGGTGCTGGATTTAGGCTCCAGTCTCTATGGAGGTGTGGGTTCAAATCCCACCCCTGCCAAGGTTTCATTTTTACAATCATCACAGATGGCTTCCAGTGTCTGTACTCTGGGTTTCACCTTATATTAAAACCTATCACCCAGAAGTGGAAGCAAAAATAATTAAAATGTGTCATGTACATTTACCAACCCCCCACAATGAAAGCAATCAATATGTATTGCAAACGTTTACTAATAAAAATAAAATATATAATAAAATAAATGTTTCAAGTTCTAAAGTAAAACAAAAAACAACACAGAACAAAAAAACAACTATCATCTGAATTTTCTGAACACCTAGCTCTGAGCTGGGGAATATGACCAGTGAATGAATAATTCAGCTGCCAATGAAAGCTGAGAGTTTAGTCTCACAAACTCATAAAATGATACACTCTTTCCTATCTTCACTTCTGTTTAAAAGGCAGCTGCTAATAGGGATTTGCCAAAGGGATGACATTGCAGCTAGAACCTTAAATAACCTTGAAAATGCAGGCCGTTTTGTGAAAGAGTAGGATAAGAGGCACAGAGTAAAGTGAACATTTGTTTCATTTGCTCCTAAATGTTGACTTTGGGAATTTAGGCAGTTACACAGAGCTGAAGGTGTCCTTGTGGTCCCTGCTGTTGTCTGCCTCTGGACCTCCACTAAGTTTCCCATTCAATGCTGTCTCTCTCCACCTTTGACCCTCTCTCAACTACAACCCACTCCCTCACCCATCTCCCTCCATTTCCATTAGCATGGTAAGAAAAGATGGGTGAATCAGGACAGGAATCACCAGGGACAGCTGCTCACCAGCTCAGGGAAGTGATGTTAAAGGTCTGACTCCCTGGCTTGAGCTCACCGTGGAAGAACACCTCACCAGCAAAAAGTCCCAAGGTGAGTTCAAATTGAGAATTTGAGTTCTTTAAAAAGCATCTCTCTCTGGTCTTTGCAGAATGCAATGCTGTTACTAAATCCCCTCCTGACAGGCCTTTGGCATCAGAAGGTGCCTTGGACAGGACTCAGTGTCCACCAGCTACACTTTTGCATTTAAGAATTGTTTCTTCTTCAAAGCTTTGGAAGAGAGTCACCGGTTTGTGTCAGTAGGTAATAATGAAATCTGACTGGCCTGTTTCCCTGCGGAAGGCAAGTGTTAAGCTTGTCTGGGTGGCTTAATACTCTAGTCAACCTCCCCTTTGGGGACTTATTGGAATGGGTAATTCTTTGCTGTGGAGAGCTGTCTGAAGCATCCCTGACTTTACCCTCTTCATGCCAGTAGTACTGCCCTTCCTCTCCAGTTAGGGCAACTAAAAATGTCTCCTGATATTGTCAAATGTCCCCTAGGAGCAAAGTCATGTCTGAAGATGATTACCTCCTACTCTTGGGGTTGTCTCTTAACAGTGACTTTCAAAGGGTGGAGGATCTTAATTTTGACAAAGTTCATTTAACCACGTTTTCCTTCTGTGGGTCATATTTCTTCTTCTTTTTAATGTGGGTCATACTTCTAATGGTGTATGTGTAACATCTTTCCCAAAATACGATGGAGATTTTATTCTAAACATTTTAGAATTTTGAGTTTTACCATTAAATACATGATCCTCTTTCTTTCTTTCTTTTTTGGTATATGGTGTGATGCAGGTTTAAAATCTGTTTGTTACAATCTTTTCAGTACATTTGTTGAAAAGACTCCACTGAATTGTCTTTAAAACTTTGCTAATGATTAGCTGACAATATTTGTGTGGTTCTGACTCTGTACTTCTGTCCCATAGTTCTCTGTTTTACATCTTAATGTCAATATAAAACTCTTAATTGTAGTAGCTTTGTAATAAATAAATATAAATACAGTCTGATTTAATGCAATAAATGTCAGAGTTAGTTTGCCAATTTTGTTCTTGTCTTTAAGGTTGTTTTGAGAACACTGTATCTTTGACATTTCATATAAATTTTGGAATCAGCCTGTCAATTTCTTCAAAAATAATTTGTTGAGATTATTATTGGGATTGCATTAAATCTATAAATTAATTTTGGGATAGCTGATATCTTAACAACATCGAATCTTCTCATTTGAATATGAAGTATTTCTTTCTCTTTATATATAGGTTGTTGTTCATTTCTCTCTTTTTTTCACTGTACAAGTATTGGACATGTTTTATTCCTATTTCATATTGAATGATTATATTATAAAATTGAATTATTCTTTTAAGTTTTAATTTTGATTGCTTGTTGCTAGAATATTTTCTCAGGAAAATAAGTCCACTATGTCCCTAAGCTAGATGGGTTTTGAGTGGAGGAAGGCCCAGAGGCATTCCTTCAAAGGTGTGGTGTCAGGCTGTACCCAGGAGAGGCAACATCTGTCAGCAGGGAACTGGAGCCCTGCGCCCCCTTCCCAACTAAGCTCCATGAGGGGGCGAGGTCAGAGGGGTGATTGGCAAGGCTGAAATGCCAACGTGACAAACCTGCGGTTTAAGAACCTAAAAACATTACATTAGTACCATATAGGCATCTGTTCTGTATGTGGGAGCAGGATGAAGACATCTCGGATTGTTTGAGGAACAGAGTGTGAAAGCTTGAAAGGGGTTGGCCCTATGAGCTGGCCACAGCCTCATACGTATGTGCACCCCATCTGTTTCAGCGGGTACAAGGAGGGCTGGGGAGTTCCTGGGCATCTTTGGGACGATGGTTAGATTCCTGCTCTAAGGAGGCCCTCCAGTGTTTGCAAATGCCTAAGACATGTTCCTTTGAGGCTAATTTTTGTAGCTTTAGTTACCATACAACCTGGTTTATCTTTCTAAGAAATTTGTGGCAAGAATGAGATTAAGTCAGGAAAAGTAAAATATAGTCTACACCTGTGAAAGGCCCACAGCCTAGTGCCGTGAAGATTTCAGTCACTCTTTACTCAGTATTCATTCATTCGTTCATTCAATGAGACCAACCTTCCCCTTTAAGCCCAGGGTGGAGGAATAACAGTTCGGAGTCCGCAAGGAGAGTCAGCTTTTGTGAGAGAATCATTTGTTTTCCCAACATTTCCTCCATATGCTCTTAGGATATGTTGTAGAAAATAGCTGAAAAGTTTTGTTGTTTTGTTTTTAAACACAATTACCATCAGAAAGAGGAGGTATGAGAGCTGCTCACTTGTGGTAATATGGTTCAGTGGTCTAAGGCACTGGATTAAGGCTCCAGTCTCTTCCGGTGTGTGGGTTCAAATCCCACCACTGCCAGCTCAGGTTTTTGCCAGGGTGGAGGAGAAACACAAAAAAGTAGCTGTCCATGCAGCAGGAGGATTGATGTGAGGACTAGAGAGTGTCATGAAGTGGTGTCTGTTTGTTTTACATCTTTTTCTTATAAATGGACAGCCTGTGACAGAACAAGAGCCAACTCCTGTGTCAAGGGCACCAGGTGTAGATCCTGTGGTCTCTGCTGTCCCTGGCACACAGCCAGGACTTTAGAATGGGCTCCTAGACTTCCTATTTGCTCTGGGATGGCTCTGCCTCCCAACATCTAAGACCCATTCACATCTCTCCCCTTTCCTCCCCGCCTTTTCCTACTGGGAATTGAAGAGGCAGGACAGCAACTGGCAAGACTGTTAGGAGATGGCTGGACAGGAGCAAGCTCGTGGGGTAGGGACATGTTTCAACTCCAGAAGACTCGAGTCAAAGACCCCTAAATAGGGCTCATATAGCTCAGTGGTAGACACTGCGATCAAAAAAGTAACCCTTGACTGCCTCTGCTCTTAGGTGTTAGGTCCACAACCAGAGCTTCTCTTAGAAATTTTCACTTTGTAAGCTAGAAGTAAGCTACAATTGTTCTTAGCAAAAAAGGCTGAGAAGCTATAAGTAACGTATGCTTACTTCCAGATCTGTGCATGTGTTTTGGAGGTCCTGGGGAGTGGATAGTAGAATTTGGTGTCTCTCTTGATCTTGATTGAATCTAGTTTTTTTCCCTTTTCTCACTGTATTTTTGGAAAAGCAGGGAAAGAAAAAAGCTTCTATTTACAGGAGAGGATCCTCAGTTAAGGGTTTTGCAAGAACACAGGTGGCTGTTCCCTTATAAAAAGCTGTAAGAAAAGCTGCAAGTTTCTTGTTGACACCTTGGTCTGGAGATTTGAGGATGGCATCCCTCTTTCACTTGGGCTTACTCAGGTAGCAAACTCCCAAGCTTCATTTAAATGTAGCATTCAGTGCCTACAGCCACCTATAGGAATTAGGCTGGAGAAAAACAAAGTGATGCTCAACTGATTTGGATTTAAATTCATGATAGTAATCTTGAGTGTGTCCGGATAACGATCTACTATTTTTCTTACTCTCTTGATGGTACCACTCTTAGAGACTACTCTTTCATCGACTTTCTTGTGTCCTGAAAACAGCCAACATCCTCTCATGCACTCTCACTTTCAGCTTTTCATTTCACTGAGAAAACAGTTAAGAAAAAAATTAAGTAAAAAAATAAAACAAAATTAACTGAAGATGGAATTAGTCTTTAAATAACTTGCTACGTGAGTGAATAAATACACTTTTAAATTTATATTGGTAGTTTTTCCCTCCCAGACCTTCCTCTTTGGAGGGAGAATGAAGTGGCTTATGTATCTTTTCATGTTAATGAAGTACCAAAACTGATGATCTAATTCTAACCTACACACTCTCAAATTCTTTAAGTTTAGAAGCACAACTGACCCATGTTTACATCAGCAAAAAAACGCAGGGCACTGAAGAAGATGCACAAAAATAAAACAGCAATGAGAGCAAGATGGAAAAAAGGACATGTGCATTAAAGATTGTAGTATCAAAATAAACAGACCCTCACTCACCTCAACTAAGTAAAGAAAGAAAAATTTTAAGATGAAATTAAAATTCATTAATACAGTAGATTCACGACTTGAAGGAATATGACACTGAAATTAAGGAATGGAAAATCACAGGGAGAGCAAAAATACTTTACAACAAAAAACATTAAACAAAAACTGACATGTGCACAAAGTTAAGAATTAAAAAATCCTTACAAATATGGTATGTCCTCTTTCAAAGGTATCTCCCCAAAGCAGCAATTCAGGGCAAAACCCACTCATCCTTTGGCCTGTGTCCCAACTTCGAATCACCTCAAGACCTCAAGACTAGAGTTGCCCCGGGGCACCGTCGTCCAGCACACCTGGGGACGGGGGCGGGGGTGGGGCGGAGGCCGCAATGGGCAAGGGGACAGAGGCAGTGGGCGCCAATGCCACCCCATCCCTTGCCCTGGAGGCCACAACCACAACCGCGCCCATGGGTCACAACCTGCGCCCAATGCAGAGGTGCACCCCGGCTCTCTCTCTGGGCCGGCTTCTTACTTCCACCCCAGGCCCGCTGAACCTCTAGGCTTCCAGGGACTCGTTCCCATCCACACCTCCACCCCGCCCCGGCTCCGGAAAGCCGCACCACTCAGCCCTAGCAGCGTGCGCCCTTCGATAGCTCAGCTGGTAGAGCGGAGGACTGTAGACTCTGATACAAGTTTGTGGACATCCTTAGGTCGCTGGTTCGATTCCGGCTCGAAGGAGTGCCTCATGCTTTTGTGCATACACCGCTGCCGCTCCTCCACTTTGTCCCGCAGGGCAACCTTCTGCTACCTCGGGGCCTCCAGCTCTGGGACCCCCCCACACCGCACCTTGCACACGCCACCCCCACCTACACCGCGGAGCACCAGGGACTCTTGTGGGATCTCAGTACCTCCTCAACCACCTTGGCCTCCTTCCTCACACCACTGTCTCTTTCTGCTTTTATTTTCCAGCCAAGACAGCACACTCTGTTTTGTGTGTCTGTCATTCTCTCTCTCTCTCTCCCTTTCTTCCTTCTCATTTGTTTCTCCCTGTCCCTGTCACTGTCTTTGTCCCTCTTATATGTGCTTATGTGTCTAGTTCCTTTTGTCATGAAGCTTCCGAGTGCTGGGACACAAGATCCATCCTTGCTGTGTTCCCTGTATAGGTGGCAGAGATGTACAGGGGTGGCAGGTGTTCCTGTTCCTCTCCGGGCTGGAAACAGGAGTTTGCCTCTCCTGCCCACATCCCCACCTTCTGGAGCCGCACTTCTCTCCAGCCCTCACACCTTTGCTTGGTGCCACCATATGGCTGGGGGAACTGCCTGGAAAAGTAAGGCTACCGGAGGGCCGGGTGGGAAGGTGGTGTCACCACCTACTCCCATTACCCTGCTCCTGGGCAAGGCTTAGGCAGGTGGACAGGGAGCAGAGACTTGGGCAAAAGCTCAAGGGGCCCCGACAGCGTGTGTGTGTGTGTGTGTGTGTGTGTGTGTGTGTGTGTGTGTGTGCATGAGGTGGGGAGGGTGAGAGTGTAGGCTGTAAGGAAAGGAGCCAAGCAAGCTTGGCCCACGCAAATTCCTGAGCTCACACAGGTGTGAGCAGCTTGTGGCTTTGGTGCCCAGTGGTAAGTAGACCTCACCAGCAAGATGCTGAGGCCTAGTGAGAGTGGAGGTCAAGAGCTGGGCTTTCATGGCCCCAGAGGAGCAGTGTGAGTGTGGGTCTGGGCCTCAGACTCTTCTTCCTCTCCCCGCTCTCCCTCCCCTCTTTGAGAAGGACTCTAGACAGCGGGGCTTGGGCTCTAGCTTGCTAAGCAGGTCGATCTGGTCCAGGAAGCAATGACCAGAGCCCTGGGCTACTTATGGCTGTGATCAAGATCCGGACTGCAACCCATCACCAGAGTGGGTAGAGCGCAGAGTGAATGCGGGAGGAGGCTCCGGGGGAGGATGGGTTCAGGTCTCACTGCTGTATGCCAGTGCCCAGTCCCACCCACACTAAGCTCACTCTGCAGGTGAGATTGCAGCTTGGGGCCGCAGGCCTGCCTCTTCCTCTTCTCTGCAGAGGCTCCTGCTAGCCACTCTCCCTAGATCACCACCCCGGTCATGCCCCACGCACTCGGGATGACAGTCCACCGTGAGGAAAAGGGATCCCCGGGCCGGCGTGGAGTGTCCCCTGCTTGGGGTAGACCGCTCTGCAGCCGGGAGGAGACCCGGGCCAGCCCCGAGTGACAGCCACCCTGGAGCCTACAGGGGCCCAAGGCAGAAGGCTGGGCGTCTCTTGAATGGCTTCCTCTCGCGTTTGGGGGATCTAGGGCGGCCTGGAGACGGGTTCCACGGAGGGTGACGGCCAGCGGGGCTCGAGGGTGGCCGCCAACCCAGGCGAGGATGCCTGGCCTTGGTGCTAGTGGAGGGCTGCAGTCTTCCGAGGGTCCCCGAATGGGTGGTGGGCAGAGCCTGCGTACTCCGGGCGATGGGCACGCGGTGTGGGAAAAGCCTCGCTCAGTTTGGGGGCCGGCAGCCCCGCCCGGTGCCTCGGGCCACCAGAAGCCCGGAGGGCCTGGCCCCTTAGGAAGCGGTGCCCTCT
>NW_022900929.1:43107461-43111734 GCF_012274545.1 Fukomys damarensis
GTGGGCGCCGATGCCATCCCCCGCCGCCAGCCCTGGAGGCCGCAACCGCGCCCATGGGCCGGGCCCAATGCAGAGGCGCACCCTGGCGCTCTCTCTGGGTCGGCTTCCTACTCCCACCCCAGCCCCGCTGAACCTCTAGGCTTCCAGGGACTCGTTCCCATCCACACCTCCACCCCGCCCCGACTACGGAAAGCCGCACCACTCAGCTCTAGCAACGTGCGCCCTTCGATAGCTCAGCTGGTAGAGCGGAGGACTGTAGACTCTGATACAAGTTTGTGGACATCCTTAGGTCGCTGGTTCGATTCCGGCTCGAAGGAGTGCCTCGCGCTTTTGCGCACACACGGCTGCCGGACATGGACCCTCCGGCTCTGGGACCACCACCCCTGGCTCACCCTGCACAGCCAGAGCACCTTTGAGAGTTTTAGGCCTTACCTCACAGTTCCTTCTCAACAGACTTTGGGACTCCTCTGTTTGCTACTTATTCTTTCCCTGACATTCCTCCTTTCCACATTAATACTATCCCCCCCCCTTTTTTTCTCGTGGCGGGTTGCTCCCGATTTTTTATAGTCTAATGTATCCTTTATATTCCTTTCTGCTTCTTTTTTTTATCCTCTTCTGTCCTTCCCTTTTTCTCCTGTCTCATCCCATTATTTTGTTTTCCTTTGTCTTAGTTCCCCTGTCCTATTTTCATTTCTTTAACTTTTTTCCTAATCTTTTCTGTCCCTTTCAGCTTCACTTCAACCGTTTCGATGTGTTTTGCAGTAACTTCATCATTCTGTGCCTTTTGTCTGTTTTCCTATGTTTATATATTTGTTTACTTGTTTTGTAACCTTTTTAAAAACTTTTTTGTGTTTGTCTTTCACAGTATTTTCTCCTTTTTCACTTTTCCTACTTCATCTTGTCAGTTTCTTCATTTACTTTTCTATCTTAATGTTTTGTTTTTGTGTCTGCCTTTTCTCTCCATCTGTCTTTGTTTTTGGGGGACGGCGGCAGGTAATTTTAGCTTATGTATCCATACCTGGACATACCTAGTTTTCCTTTGATTTGTTTGTGTGCCTTTTTAATAAAAATTTTCATCAACTGAAAAATTGTTTGGTTATGTGTTTTTCATAAAAAATGCTAATTTCCCTTCAAGTGTATCAATTTTGTATTGTCTTTTGTATTTTAGGATCTCATGTTAAATTAAATAAATTTTATTTTCTTTTGTTTGTGTATTTTTCATCTCTTTGTGGGAAATTTTTATATCCTTCCTCACCACTGTGTTTTTTGGCCTCCTTCTCATATGTTTTTCCCTTGAAATTTCAGGCAATGACAGCCACTTTATGTCACTAGGCCACACATGGGTGGCAGCTCTTTATTTTTTTGTGTGTTTTGCCTTGCATGAATGCTGAGAGAACAGCTTTTGGATTTATAATATATAAATTTTGAAAATGTAACCCCAAAACATTAGGTTTTTCTTTCTTTCCTTTTTTAAAAACATTCAGATCCTCACTATGTAATTCATTATTTTCTGAACTCATTAGATAGTATAGGCTGGCTTTGAGCTCTTGGCAACCCTCCTGCCTCAGCCCCTCGAGTGCTGGAATTACCATCTGGATTTTCTTTTATATATCACAAGTTCACCCACTTATTGAACTGGGAAACTCATTCAACCATTATTTGAAATGTTTTTAGGTGTACCTAATATACCTATAGAATGTGATTTCAAATAGGAATTTATCAAAGTATTTTCTATTACATATGGCAGCATGTTTCCTAATGAATTTTTATTTGTTGACTCTTAAGAATAATACTCAACAATGCATTATTTGTAAGTGTTCACAAATCATTTAGAAAACATGTGTTTTAAATGCCAGAAGAAATAGATTAAAATATGCTCTGCCCTAAAATGTGTTATTTTCTTTAGGAGACCTAAGGTGGAAATAGGCAGTTACAATATATCATGTACATATGTACAATAAAGTGAAATTCCCTGCAAAGTTGGATAGGCATAGTTCATGCTAGGTTGGAGGATAGGGTAATAAATAAGGAGATTTAGGGAAAGCTTGACCACATCCACATTGACTTATTTGAATTTTAGTACAAGATTAGGACAATGGGGTTGACAGATAAAAGTCTGAGAATAAAACAGAAGTCTGAAATTGTGTGTATATGTTGTATCTCTAGAGCAGATATATAAGTCTAACATTATCAGAACATTAGGATTTGAAGAGCTATAGATGGAATTTATCCCATCATTACACCTCAGGTTTTCTAATTTTTGCTTAAGCTAGAAGCAAGGTGCAGATTTCCTAACATCTCTTTTTTCAGTCCTTTTAAACAGAAAACCATGATTACTATATATGTTCCCCCAGAATGAGATGCACTGAGAAACACAGAAAACGTCCATGTCCTTCACTTTCACTCCATCCCTGTACATACTTTTCATGGTTTTCTGTCTTGGGGCACCTGACAGATGAATTCAGGAGCATTGTTGATAAGACAGAAAATCTTATGACTAAAGACCTTACCTCCCTTACCGGTTTGGTAGGAGTGAAGAATTGGGGAAATCTTCATTCAAGCCCTTTAAAAATCGTCTTGTCTTTTTCAAATCTCACCTCTTCACCAATTGAGTAGTCTTAAGAAAAAAAGATACTACTTCTAACTGGGTCTTGATGTTTGGATCAATATTAAGCATCTTCAGTTGTTACTATATGTTTACTAATTGAATACAAGTTAAATGTTTTACCTTAAAAAGTGGTTTAATCAGAAACAAGGCTTTGAACTGGGAGTGGTGAATGCCTGTAATCCTGCACTTGGGAGGATGAGGCAGGAGAATCACCATGAGTTCAAGACCAGCCTGATCCATGTAATGAGTTCAAGACCAGACTGAACTACATAGTGAGACCCTGTATCAAACCCTACACCTCCGAAAAAGAAATGGGCTTTTGTTACTCTTCTCCATCTATACACTGAAACAATTACCAACAATCTTTCCATGAAGGATATGATCCAAGACTCATAAAATTCATAAATAAGAACCATAAGACCTAGCCTCAAATTGCAGCATTTCCCAATCAGTAGTAGTAGTTGTTGTAGTAGTAGTAATAGTAGTTTCAGAATCTTTTCAAGAGGTGTAACACTTTCAAGTCTACCTTTTGCCTTCCGTTGTACACAGACTGAAGCCCTTTTGGGGCATTTTGAGAAAAAGTCCTCTGTTTAAGTATTAGCTCCTGCTCATTGAGCATTTTGTACATAAACAAAGTGGAGTCAGGTAGTCATAACATGGTGACTCAGCCTCTTCTCGGTCTCTCTCTTTACAAGGGAGAGAAGGGTCTGAGAAAGGGCACCTCCTCTGAAGAAATTAATTAATTAATTAATTAATTAATTTCCTTCATTCCAATCTTCACCCAGACTCTTTGATTCAGCCAAGATGGACCATGTTTCTTGCACTTATAAATACAAGCTCATAGCAAAGTTCTTGTTAGGCTTTGATCTCTCCACTTCTTATTTTGTCAAATGACTTTTCATTCTTCTTTGTTCATCTTTTACCAGAATATTTTCATAGTTCCTCCCATCTTAATTGGATTTTCTTCTCTTTGTCTCCTGGATATTATTTATTCAAATCTGCCAATTTATCACTGAACACGGACATAATGTCTTATTGTCTTCATTAAGAGTAAACTTCTTGTAATCTGAGATAATGCATTATTCATTTAAGTATCATCAGCACCTTGAACAGAACCTTGAACAGAATAGGCATCTAGAATATGTTTTATATTTCAACATCAACTCAAAAAAGACGACAGCTCAGCATAAACCATTATACCCTGGCATTATAATCAGCGATCTACTTCAATGGAAGACAGAAAAGGTTCACAGCTTCTTCTAAGATAATGACAGGAGGTGGCATATTCCATGCAAGACTTCAGTGTTTTCAATGATGAAGCGCATCAATGAAATGAAGAAGCTTCTGGCAGTTACATAGCAGGATACGCAATCAATAACACCACCAAGGAGACATGAAAGTTGGAGAAATCTATGCCAACATTGCTAGATATTGGAGAATTAACAGAGATTGAGAAAAGTTAGTCAAAATCTGTAAGAAGTACTAATTTGTCTATATTAATAATGCAAATTTTCTGAGATTTTTACTAAGACTTTTTCATATGTGTAGATAAAGTTGGGAAGAACTGACATATTAACAATATAGTGTCTCCCTATTCATGAACACAAATTATCTCTTCATTTATTTTGGTCTTTGATTTCTTTTGTCAGCATTTGTAGTTCTTCA
>NW_022900929.1:43111904-43116770 GCF_012274545.1 Fukomys damarensis
ATATATATATAGTTGAATTTACATCCAAGTATTTCATTTTTGGAACTAATGTAAATAGTATTATGTTCGAAATTTCAGTTGTTCATTACTGTTGCAAAGGTAAGCATTTGCTTATTATTCTTATATCCTGCAACTTTGCCATAATCTTTGTTAATTACAACAGAGAGTTTTTGTGTAGTTCCTTCAGACTTTCTACATAAGCAATCACATCATCATCATCTATGAAGAAATAAAGTTTGATCTCTTTTTTTCTCAAGGAAAATTGGAATTTTATTTTCATGTCTGATTTCATTAGTCGGATTCCAGTATGATGTTGAACAGGAAGGATAAGCTGGAATGTCTATGCTTTGTTACCGGTCTTGGGAGGAAAAGAGCTAGTTTCTCACCACAATGATGTTAGCTGTGGTTTTTTTATATATGAGCTTTATAACATTGAGGAAGTTCTCTATTCCTGGTTTTCTAAGAGGTCATTTAAAAATGCTTTTTCTCCATCAATTGATATGACTACATAATTTTTCTATAGCCTGTTTAGGTGATGGATTACTTTCATTTTTGAATGTTGAGTAGCCCTTGCATATCTGCAATAAATCTCCCTTTGTTGTGATGTGTGCATTGGTGTATGCATTTATTTCATATACTGTTTGGCTTTGACTTGTCAATATGTTTCTGAGGGGTTTTATATCTATGCTTATGAGACCCTTTCTTGTTGTCTTTGTCTGGTTTCGATATTAGAATAATGCTAGCCTCATAGAATGAGTTTGGAAGTGTTCCTCTTGCTGCTCAATTTCTGGAAGAGATTGTAAAGTAATAATGTTATTTATTTTAAAATGTTCCATAGAGTTCAACAGTGGATCTATCTGATCTGTTGCTTTCTGTTTTGGAAGATTGCAGGTTGTTGATTCAATTTACTTAATATATAGAAGTCTAGTCCTAAGATCTATTTTTTCTAGTGTAAGTTTTGCTAGCCTATGTTTTTCATAGAGTTGGGCCATTTTGCCCAAGTTATCCCATTTATAGTAATGAATTTGTTCATGATCGCTTGTGACCCATTTAATTTCCATGGTACCAGTAGTAAAGCTTCTGTTTAATTTTTGATATTATCAATTCATATATTTTTATTGTTTAATCTAGTGTTTTATAAATATATTTGATTTGTTGACTTCTTGCAGTTCCAGAAGTTTTGTCTCAGGTATGTTGGGGTTATACCGTTAAGTGCATTCACTTTATTAAGGATTGTTATGTCCTTTTGGACAACTGACCCTTTATCCTTATGCAATGTAAACTTTATCTTTCTTCATTTTCCTTACTGTGAGTGTATTTTGTTTGAAATTAGCATAGCTACTCCACCCGACTGGTATTAGCATGGACTATCTTTCCCACTCCCTTACTTTTGAATGTATCTTGTGTTTATATTCAAAATATGTTTCTTTGGGTCTGATTATTTTTATTCACTCTGACAGCTTCTGTCTTTGAAATGACATATTCCGACCACCTATAATTAAAATAACACTTAAATAACTGAACCAATATTTTCATGTTGTAATTGTTTCAAATTTATTGCCCTTGTTCTTTGATTCTTTTGTCTACTCTGTGGCTTTAATTGATAATTTGATATGATTACATTACCTTAGCATAATTATTATACTTCTTTAAAAATTTTTTAATTGCCCTAGTGTGCACAATTATATTGCAAATTATGTAAGTGTATTAGTTTTTTATTACTGTTAAAAGAACTCAGATAAATGTTATGGTTTATATCTCAAATATACCTCCAATGGCCCTTATGTTCAAAGGCATAGTCACAGCCCAGGACACTACTGGAAGTGGTGGGACCCTTAGGAAGGGGACCTAATGAAAGAATGTTAGGTCACTGAAGATGTGGCTTGGAAGGCAATATTGAGACACGGTCCCCCCTCATCTCTGTCTATCTCTGTCTGGCTGGCCACGAGGTAAGTACATCCTTCACTTTGTGGTAGGACTCTGTCTTGTTTTCTTATGCTATTAAAAATTCAAAAGGGAGAAAATAAAAGATAAAACATTAATTTTATTTTAAAGACTTCCTCATAATGAAAAAGATAGGCTACAGAACTCTATTGTTTTATTTTTATTTTTCATTTTATTTATGTATTTATTTTTGCAGTACCAGGGATCAAACTCAGGACCTTGCACTTGTGAGGCAGGTGGCGGCACTACAGAGATAAACCCCTGGTCTGAATGCTGATTATTTTAATCCAATCTCCTCATTCTGGACTGTGATTCTGTGTTTATGTGTGGGTTTCTATATTGTCTCTACTTCTCTGGAATCAGAAGCAAGTTGTTGCTCTATGGGTTGAATTCCTATTGGAGTTGGTAGTTCATTATAGTTTTATTATTTCCTGGGCTCTGAATAGCCCACATCATATTTGACATTCCCCAGTGACTGGTTGGTTAATTTTGTAGACTTTGTTTCCATCTTCAGGGAAATATTTCTGACATTCATTAATTTTAACCAAATAAATGTTGTATTTCTAAAAATTTAGTCTTCTTTAAGTAAATGCCTGATTGTCACTACATACTTCTGAGACTTTTTATTATGAAACATTTCAAATATACTAAAAATAGCTAGAGTAGTATGATGAATCACAGTGTAACCAACATATAGTTCCATGAATTACAAAATCATGGCCAAGCTAGTTTTATTTTGAAGAAAATCTCAGATATTATTTTGCCATAATTTATATTCATTCATAAAGCAAAAATTAATTTTTTGATATAAGTCTAACATAATAGTATTTACTCATGTAGAAAATTGAAGCAAAGGAGATATCAAACAATAATTATAGCAGAATTATAGTTCAAGAATGTTGCAGTCCATTTATCCAATAGAGTTGTCATGCTAGTAGTCTTCTTAGTTTAAACGTTTTCTTTCTGTTCTGGATATACAGAAGGGAAAAGTTCCCCAAGGTACCTTAAAAACAAGAAACAAAGTACAGACAGTGTAAGAAAGTCACAAGTATATAAACATTTTACAACTTGTATATACATAAAAACAATGGAAGAATGAAACTAAAATATGAAATTGGTCAATTAGAGAAGGGGAAAGGAGTGCATAGGAGCAAGAGAAGACCAGAATTTTTTCCCTTCCTTTCTTTCTTCCTTCCTTCCTGCCTTCTTCTCTTTCTTTCTTTCTTTTCTTCAGTGTTGGGAATTGAACCTGTGCCTTTGCACAAGTTAGACAAGTGCTCTGTTACTGAGCTACACTTCCAGCACTGCTAATCTATATATTGTTATATTTTTACCCTTGAGCCATAAATACTTTAAGAGGTAAAATATAAAACATTGTATTGTACATCTTAAATTTATACAGTAACAAGTATAGATAAATGAAAAATATTTTCTTCGAATATGTTTCATTGTCATGCAAAAACTAGGAAAATCTTATGCTCAAATAGGTTTGAAAGTACTATTAAATGAATACCAAAGCCATTGTTAATTCAACAGATCTCTTTGTAATGTTTAAAAATTACCTGACTTTGATTTCATTTCTTTCTGTGGCAACTTTTTTTTTTATTGTTTTGTTTTTTTGAGACAGGGTCTCACTATGTAGTTGAGACTGACCTGGAACTCACTATGTAGCCCAGGCTGGTCTCAAACTCACAGCGATCCTCCTGCCTCAGCCTTCTGAGTAATGGGATTACAGGTGAGTGCCACCACGCCTGGTTATCATTACAGTTTAATTCAGGTCTAAAAAAACGCGTAGAGTTTTGCAGGATACATCAGTCTAGGTTGGAGGTTGTTCTCTTTTAGTACTTGAAATATCTCACTCCAGGTTCTCCTTGCCTCAAGGGTTTGTGTTGAAAGGTCTGCTGTGATTCTGATGGGCTTTCCTTTGCATGTGATTTGTTTCTTTTCTCTTACTGCTTGTAGTATTTTGTTCTTCTGTTGGGTTTCTGGGATCTTGATTATTATATGTCTAGGGTAGACTTTTTTTATTGTAGCTAGTTGGGGTCCTTTATGCCTCAGTTATCTGAATGTCAAATTCTTTCCCTCTGTTTGGGAAGTTTTCTGTCATTAATTCTGCGAACAGCTTTTTTAAGTCATTTGTATTTTCTCCTGCTACTTCATGGATTCCTATCAGTCTTATGTTATTCTTCTTTGCATCATCTAGTAGTTGTTGGATCGATCTCTCATGCTCCCTGACTATTTTTGAGAGACCTCTCTTTTCACGGTCACTGACTGCAATCTTATCTTCTATATCTGAGAGTCTATCTTCCAGAAAAAAACAGGGGTAGCAATCTTATTTGCAGACAAATTAAATTTCAAACCAAAACTGATTCTAGTATTATTGATGTAGGACGGTACTGTATGATACCTCTGTGATTGTAAAATAGCTTGTATCTGCTTTATGATACATAGTAGTGACCATGCTTTATCAGAGCTATATTTAATGATATTACTCTAGAATGTTCTCTTTACAGATGATGATTAGGAAGCTAATAAAAAAAAATGGTGCCAGGTGCCACAACAGCAACAGAATTTTGCTGTTTTCTGGATATTGTTCTTTTCTTTGTTTTTTGTTGTTGTTTGTTTGTTTTGTTTTTTTTAATGGAATGGGCTGAATGTCTATAATTTTGTTCAGATGACTGCAGAACCTGGAAATAGAATGTTCTCTTTACAGATGATGATTAGGAAGCTAATAAAAAAAAATGGTGCCAGGTGCCACAACAGCAACAGAATTTTGCTGTTTTCTGGATATTGTTCTTTTCTTTGTTTTTTGTTGTTGTTTGTTTGTTTTGTTTTTTTTAATGGAATGGGCTGAATGTCTATAATTTTGTTCAGATGACTGCAGAACCTGGAAAAGCTGTTGCTGCTATCGATTGCGCTATT
>NW_022900929.1:43116852-43119182 GCF_012274545.1 Fukomys damarensis
CAGAATTAAGGATTATTTTAATGTTACATCATTGCCTTTTCTCTTTTACTTTCCTTTTTAGTTTTATTTTAGGATTCCCTATTTGTAATGTTCATACAGAGACTTCTTTAACTGAAATACTGAATAGTTTCTCTGGTGTGAAAAACTATAATAGTACACAGGATCCTAATGTGATAATTAATAATGTGAAATAGGAAGTAAAGGGCTAAAGGTGTAGGGAAAGTGGGAAGGGTGGGGGAAAGGTAATAAGGGAGAGGAAAAAAATATGAGAAACTGAAAAAATGGAAATAAAGTGTTTGTAAATGGGGAGGGGAGGAGGCGGTGAAGGGAGAGCAGGGACAAGGGGAAAAAATGAGAATCAAGACCTATCATGTAAAGGTACAGGATCCCAATGATGAATGTAACTGTACTGTATACCTAGATTGTACCAATAAACTCAATAAAAAGAAAAAAATAAATTAAAAAAAACCACGTAGAGCTTAATGATTTTTACTAGTTCTCAGACTTCGTGGATCTCTTTCTTAAACTCCTCCTGTCACTGGCTTAACAAATAAAAGCTTCAGTTTCTAGTTTATTTTAGTTTAGCTTAGTTTGATTTAGATCAGCCAATTCTCCCAGCCTTGGTTCCTACTCCTTCCCTTAGTTTAGTGATGATGCTTCCCATGCCATACCCATACTTCAGTTAACTATTGTCCTTTCCCCCAAAAAAGGATTATGCCAGGCAAGTATGGAATTCAGCCAAACCGAGTCTAAGAGGGACTCTGCCCTGTACTCCTCCTCTCAGCCCAAGATTTAATTGGTGTTCATCTCCAAAGAGCAATTTCTCCTTAAGTCTATTTGGAGAAGTTTCGTTTGTAAGGCATTTTTTAAACATCAAGTACAGTGGTGGTGAACCTATGGCACACATGTTATTTATTTTTCTTTTAAGACAAAAGATGTTAATGTATGACTCACTTTTTCTAAACTAAAGCCTCCACATTCAGGTTTAATTGTAATGTTGGCACTTTGCAATAAATAAGTGGGTTTTGGGTTGCAGAGAGGAAAATATTCTTGCCCGAGGCATTCAGAGACTAGCAGAGGAAATTAGATAAGAAATCACAGTTATGATGTAGTGGATCAGATATTGAGGTTAGAAGAACTTGTCATGGTTCAGGTTAGGGTGGTGGGATGGAGAGGGATGAGTAGGAAAACCTCAGGAGAACTGAGTCTTGACTATGAATAGGAGGTAGTCATTAGGCAGGGGACACAGATGGAAGCAGCAGTCCATAATTCTAAGTAATGTTCTGGGTATGTAGAGCCTTATGTATTATCTGAAAGGGATAAAGTAGAAGGCAGGGAAAAACAATAGAAAAAGATAAGGAGCATTCCTTTATCTTATTATACCCTTGGAGTGCTCATCATTTCCTAACCCAGAAGCTAGGGAAGGGAGTCCCAGTATAATTTTAAGTCCTCAGGGAGAAGAGACAAGGTCTGTGTTACTTGGGATACAAGCATTTCCCCTGGGCGTTATACAGGAGGAAGGTGAATGGTGGTCATAACCTTCTATAACTGGCTGAACTCCATGCTTTCTATCATTAGTGCTCTTTTTTCTTGCAGCTGCCTGGCTTAAGGTTGTTGACAGGCAAATGCAGAAATATTCCTGGTTACCCTTTGTTGAATTGAGGGCCAGCCTCTTTTTCAGATCTATCAGGCAAGAGTCTGGGAAATTGTTGTACAATTGTGAATCTCTTTGGAATTATTTTTTTTCCCTTTCTCTTTCTCATTACTGTCATCTTCTCACCATATGGGTAATCTTTTTCCACTCCTGAAAGGGAGGTTCCTACTGCTGGATCAGTTTTCATTTGGGTGCGTCTCTACTGAAAGCCAGCTAAATTTGGTAGATCATGCCTTTCGATAGAAAGATTGATTAGAAACCAATGACTTCAGACTGCTTCCTTGCTCTCAGGCAATTCCAGGAAGGGTGAAGTCTTAAAGGAAGAAAACTGAGTCTCTGTACTTAAAATTCATTAGCAAAAAAATGTGAAAAGACAGACTCCAATGGAGCATTTTTCAACTACTCAAGTTGGAAAGAGCTGTGGTAAGTGTGATAAGTCCTTTCAAAGGTAGTAGATCAGTAATTCAGCCCTCTATGTTCACCCCTGGCTCTCCAGCCTGTGATACTGTCATAGTGACATATCTTGGAGCACTGTGAGCTAATTGTCTATTGCTTGAATTGTGCCTGCTGGAGCTCAAGACAGTGATCTCATTTCAGGAGACGAGGAAGGGAGGGTGGGCCCGGGCCCTGATGGTTGATTGGCTCATGGGCACAAGAAGGAGCAGGTGACATAGCT
>NW_022900929.1:43120190-43238718 GCF_012274545.1 Fukomys damarensis
TTTTTTTTGAGATAGGATGTAGTTAGACTGGCTTTGATCTTATTATATAGCCCAGGCTGGCCTTGGACTTGAGGTGATCCGCCTGCCTCAGTTTCCAAAGTAGTGGGATTATAGGCATATGCCAATGTGCCTGGCCATGATGCAGCTTCTTTAGGATCAGAAAACCTCTTTGTTCAGTAGGCAGAAGAGCAACATCTGAGGAAACACACCAGGGAGGACCACTCAGTAAAAGAGGCAAATTATCCAACTTCTCCCTGTTTCTCTGAGTGCTATGCCCATCCTTTGGAACTCCAAGGATGCCGGGCCATTGTCAGCTTCACAGAACAGAGTACGGGAAGGAATGTGGGAGTTGGACAGGACATCGGATCATAAACAGGGAAAAAGAATTCAGGGTGGCCCCATTTTCATGGAGAAATCAAGGGCATTCAGGTCAGAGGAATTTCCTTCCATATCTAAGTTGAGAGTCCATTTTCCCATCATGAAAGATACAATTTCGGTCTGGTTCAGTGGAGTGTTTTCACAAGGGACAACAGAGGGCCAGGAACAGTTCCGTTAGAAGAGAGCAGTATTATCTCTTTACAGTTCACACCTTGTTCTCTGAGCTTTAGCCCAGAGGAACTGTTTCCACTCTGTTCATTTCTATTTAAGACCATCCTTCTTTCCTGTCAAATCCACACACGTTTTTCAGCATTTATTTTAGGCATAATATTTATCTCTAAGTCTACTGTGGTTCCCTTTCCATGTCTCTCTTATAGCTCTATGTGTACCTGTATCATTCCACCGATCGCCCATCTTAGTTGTTCTGCCATCTCATCAGGCAGTGAGCTACATAATGATAGAAATAATGTCTCCTTCATCTCTGAACCACCAAGAGTACAATTTGGTATATTAAAAAAAGCAGAGTAAAAGTTGAATGATAAATAAGCTAATTTCTATAGAACCTGGTGAGAGGGGAGATCATAAATGAAAACCCACAGAACTGCTTAATCTTAGGTAAAAGGTAGAAAAGTATCCCTAGACACACAGCTGGGACACACAGGTGAGAAATTTTAAGTCAAGAATTTGTTGAGAACAAAAACTGTTAGGATGTGCTAGAGAAAATAGAGCTGGCAGAGAGCTGAGGATTTTAAAATTAATTACTATGCTTTGTGTGGTTATGAGGAATCAGCATTGTGCTGATAACCAAGGCTTTTTATAATGTTTCTGAATATAATTGATTTGACTTTTCTAGTTTATGGTGGTCTTCAGAACTGAAAGAACTTGAATCAAAGTTAATTTCTGAAGTCATTAATATTTACAGCCAGGAATTCACAATTCTATCCCTGACAAATTTAGTATGGCCCAAGTTTGCAAAAAGGTGTTGAGCAGGTAATTCAATAAGGAAAATATCACGGACTGAAAAAGCTGAAAGAAGTCATCTTAATATCCCCCATAATAGTTTGAAGGATACTGAATTAGTGCCTTGGATGACTGCACTAATGATAGATTAGAGTGGTGGGTTGAACGTCTCAATGTAGTTTATTCCTTTCTCCCTTTTTTGCATGGTAGCACTTGGTATAGAACTGCAAGCATTTTGTGGAGATTTGACTTCTAGACTCTTGGGTTGTTTTGAAAATTCTCTATGAAAAGGGTAATTTCATATAATAGCTATGAGAATGGCCAGATTCTTATGACTCATTGTGTAACTGGGCAGTTGAAGTTCAAAGATGGGCTAGACTCCTTGATAGTTTCCCAAGGGTAGCAGCAGGACAAGCTGAGATTCCAGTGTATTAACTGGCAGGCCAAGGCTTTTTCTACTATATCATCTGTCAGTTTACTGTTAGAGACTGTTTTAAATCCTTTGCATTATTATTTAATTTGCTCCTTACAGAATTTTACAATTGAGGAACACTGAGAGATACTTGGCTAGTAACCGGACATGAAAAAATTCAAAGGTAGGCAATGTGGCTCCAGGTCTGATTCTGGTTAAATGGGAGTCATATTCTTCACAAAAATTATTTTTTCTGATATTTTTGACCAGATCATATGTTCATTGATGTTGCTATTATAATAATGAGGCATCATCATTTGAGATTTGAGAATAGGGGATATGAAGAAAGAGGCTCCTGGCATTTTTTTTCCCCCAGTACCAGGGATCAAACTCAGGACCTTGTGCTTGTGAGGCAGGCATGGCACCACTGAGCGAAACCCCTGGCCCCTCTGGCATTTTCTTACCTAAGCTTTATTTATTTGTTTTTCTTTTTATTGAGTTTATTGGTACAATCTAGGTATACATCTTACCTAAGCTTTAGATGCCCTTTATATACAATATTCTCCAGTTCTGCAGTCAATCAGATGATGATCTCAGGTGCTTTGTATATTAACAGGATCTGTGATTGGAGCAAGTGGGGATATGTGTGCCACACCATGGAAAAATAGATTCCAGGACTGATACAAAGAGGACTGCTCTCACCAGGATCATGTTCATACTGTTGCCTAGGTAAAAAGACAATGGCTCTTGGTGGGAACCAGAGTGGTGGGATGACGGAGTTTGTCCTGGCAGGCTTCCCAGATCTCAATAGCACAAGAATGGAACTGTTTTCTGTGTTCCTTCTTGTTTATCTGATGACTCTGACAGGCAACATGTTGATTGTGGGAGCGGTAGGAGCTGATACTCACCTACAAACCCCCATGTACTTCTTTCTGGGTAACCTGTCCTGCCTGGAGATTCTGATCACTTCAGTCATCATTCCTAAGATGCTGAGCAATTTCCTCTCAAGGCAACACACTATTTCCTTTGCTGGATGTATTACTCAGTTTTATTTTTATTTCTTTCTTGGGGCTTCAGAGTTCCTCTTGTTGGCTGTCATGTCTGTGGATCGCTACCTAGCCATCTGTCATCCTCTGCGCTATCCCTTACTCATGAATGGAGCTGTGTGCTTTCGCATTGCCTTGGCCTGCTGGATGGGGGGACTCTTCTCTGTTCTTGGTTCCACAGTGACAGTGGCCTTGCTTCCTTTCTGTAAACAGGGTGCTGTAGTGCAGCACTTTTTCTGTGACAGTGGCCCACTGCTCCAACTGGCATGCACCAACACCAAAAAGCTGGAGGAGACTGACTTTGTCCTGGCCGCTCTTGTCATTATATCATCACTAATGATTACTGCTGCATCTTATGGCCACATAATCCTGGCTGTTCTACGCATTCCCTCTGCTTCGGGCCGCCGGAAGACCTTCTCCACCTGTACATCCCACTTGATGGTGGTGACCCTCTTCTATGGCAGTGCCATATTTCTCTATGTGCGACCATCACAGAGTGGCTCTGTGGACACTAACTGGGCAGGGACAGTGGTAACAACATTTGTAACACCACTGCTGAACCCATTCATCTATGCCCTGCGCAATGAGCGAGTCAAGGAGGCTTTGAAGGACATGTTCAGAAAGGTGGTAGCAGGCTTTTTACGGAGTCTTTTATCTGCTGAAAACTTCATTAAGAAAACAGTACAGTGAAAGTGAAGGAATTCAGTGACTAAACTTAAGTCCAAATAGTTTTTCATTTTCCTCACCATCATCATCATGAACTTCAGCAAAGAATTGAATTCTGGAGCCATTAATGAACTTCAAAGGTATCAGTTCTACTCTCCTGTTGAAGGCAAAATTCATTGATTCTATGATAGCTAATAACCAATAATATTTTTATATATCATGATCATCATTTTATAAGACCTTCTAACCTGTAAGTGTTTATGGTTACCTAGAGAAGCTAGGGACATGTTTCAGAAAATTTATAAGCCCCATTGGTATCTAAATTGCATATTTGAATATGTATCCATTTTATCTGGAAGGACATCCATAGCTTTAATTCAGAGTGTAGAGGTAGCTATGTGTATCCTCTGTTTTGATTACAAATCCCAATAGAGCCTTCTAATTGTTTATGCAAGTCAAGAATTATAAGACAAATGCCATTGTAATAAAAAGAAATAAAAATGAATAATCTTATTTGCAAGAGTCCATTCTTAGAATATTCTTGTGTTTTTTTTCTACCCTGGGATCATATATGTTTGATTTTCTCTCATTTCTAGTTGCTTTCTTTTTGTTTTGTCTGTTTTCTTTTGCAAATATATTCTCCTCAATAAAGTTATTAAATATTAGAGCTTCTTAAGATTTAACATTAGAGGCTCTGTTATGGTTTGTGTCTAGATGTCTCCACAAAGCTCCATGTGGTTAGGGGCTTTTTCAGAGGTGGATGAATCTAGAGTGTATAATGCTGGGATTAAAGGCATAAGATTACTAAACCCCTACACTGAATTGTTTGGCATTACCCTAATCCCGGTAGCCTGGATAAGATAAAATGGGCAGAAAGAGGCTGTTAAGAGCCTGTGAGGTACCACTTCTGATTATATTCAAAGCCAGGCACCTGAGGACACTTAAGATCCCAACACTGCTGTCAGGGGCATGCGCATAATGGGCCACAGTTAGATAAGAGGGACTTAACATACTCATCTACACATGCACAATATGGTCGTGCAAGGACACGCAGCTGGTGTTTCATGATAACGTCTTGTTATGTCCGAGAACGGGTATATGAAGATGGAAGAAATAAAGGCAAGCAGCTCTTGAACTCTGGGGCTCTTGCTCTCCTGCTGTGATGCTGCTTTTCTGCTGATGATTGGCTTCGTGTCCTATTCTTTATTGGGAAACTCACTCATGATGGACTAACTGTACAAACCCCTCTTTGGGTTCCCCAGGGAGGCTCAGCCCTGACAACTCCTTCTGCTGCCATGAACTGTTGCCCCTCTACCATGTACCACCCTGCCTTGGAACCAGACAATTATGGAATAAAACCTCTACAAACTGTGACCTAAATAAAATTTTCCCCCTTTAACTTTGGGTGTCAGGTATCTTGATACAGCAGCAAGAAAAGTAACTGACAGGCTCATTTCTTTCTTTTTTGTCTTTAAACTCTTTAGGAAATTTCATTCAAATGACAGTTTTTTATTATTTTGTTTCTGTGTTTTGAGACAGGGTCTTGCTATGTATGCTAGGTTGGCCTCAACTCTTAATCTTCCTGTCTTGCCCTTGCAAGTACTAGAATTATAGGCATAAACCACCATGCTTGGCTACTATCACAGTTTTAATAAGTAAATACTGATCACTATCATACTTATATCTCTAGGTCTAATCTCTGCGTTCCAAATGTATAACTTCACAGAGATGTCTAATACTCAGCATGTGCACAACTGAACTCATCATTTCCTTGCCCCCACTCTCCAACCTTGGTCTTCTTTCCTTGTTCTTTATCTCAGCAAATACAATGGATCATTATTGGTTACATAAATCAGAAAACTAAGAATTCATTCTTACATTTTCTAGAATTTTGTTTTCTGTATCGATCTAGATTTTTCTATAAGGATCTGTATGGAGAAATCTGTAGTGATATTTGGAAGGTGTAGGTGATTTAGAGGGAATATAACAACATGGTGATGTCACTGGTTGGCATGGTCTGAAGCTGGACTCAAAACCCTTTTGTCTCCTCGACTCTTAGGGTAGGTACACAGGTGGTCCCATGATAAAGGGAGCCAGCTTTTCTTGCAGGTCACTCACATTCACAAAGTTGGAGACAGTGAAAGAGAGGTAGAGATTCCAGTTTGCCTTTTCCAATCTGGTTTGTGCTTGTAAATTTCATGGCTTCAGTTCATGTCCAGATTTCCTTCCAAATGTTCACCCTGCTGAGCTAGGGATTAGTGGGATTAATAGCACTTATTAGAGCAAGAATCTTACATAGACTTCCTTTCCAGCTACCACAATTATGTAAGGGCGAATACCTACAATAAATCTATTCTTAAACTGGATGTGGTGGCTCACTCCTTTAATCCCAGTGCCTTTAATGCTGCTTTGGAAGGAACAATGACTTAAGGAGTGTCAAATAGCAATGCTCAACCAGAAAAGTAACTAAGACACACTTATGACAAACTCACTGCCACCATCATGCTATAGGGAAAAGCTGAAAGAATTTCCTTCAAAATCAGGACCAAGAGACAATGTGAAATAGGAAGAAAGGAGCTAAAGGTGTGGGGAAAGTGGGAAGGGTAGGGGAAAGCTAATAAGGGAAAAGAAAAAATATGAGAAAATTAAAAAATGGAAATGAAGTGTTTGTAAAGGGGGAGGAAGGAGGGGTGAAGGGAGTACAGGGACAAGGGGAAAAAATGAGAACCAAGACCTGTCATGTAAAGGTACAGGATCCCAGTAATGAATGTAACTGTACTGTGTACCTAAAATGTACCAATAAACTCAATGAGGAAAAAAAAATAAGGAACAAGACAAGAAAGTCCACTCTTACCACACCTGTTCAATGTAGTACTTGAAACTTTAGCCAATGCAATCAGGCAAGAGAAAGAAATAAGAGAGTTGAATAGGGAAGGAAGACAGACTACATTTATTTGCAGATAACATGATCCTTTACACATAAAACCCCAAAAATTTTCAAAAAAGACTCTTAGAACTAATAAATTTAGCAAAGCAGCAGAAAACAAAATCAGTACACAAAAATTCAACAGCATTCCTGTTCACCAATCATGAACCCACAGAAAAAGAGATCAGGAAAACAATCTCATTCACAATAGTGTCAAGAAAATGTAAATATCGAGGAATTAACCTAATAAAGTAAGTTAAAGACTATAGTACTCTGAAAAAAAAAAAGAGATTGAAAAGAATATCAGAAAATGGAAAGACATCCTGTTCCTGGATATGAAGAACCAATACTGTCAAAATGGCCTTTTCATCAAAACTAATATATAGATTTAATGTAATCCCAGTCCAAGTACCAATAGCATTCTTGGAAAAATTAGAAAGAAAACAGTCCTAAAATTTGTATGGAGCCAGAGAGGACTCAGAATAGTAAAAGAAATCCTAAGCAACAAGAACAAAGCAGGAGGCATCACAATCTTGGACTTCAAATTATATTACAAAGCTACAGTGATTAAAAATCAGCATGGCAGCTGGGCATGGTGGCACACACCTGTAATCCCAGCACTTGGGAGGCTGAGGTAGGAGTACCGCTGTGAGTTTGAGACCAGCCTGGGCTACATAGTGAGTTCCAGGTCCGTCTCAACTACACAGTGAGACCCTGTGTCAAACAACAAAAACAAAACAAAACAAAAACAGCATGGCACTGGAATAAAAGGAAATATGTGGAGAAAAAAAGGAAGCAAAATTTTTTATAAATAGGGAAGTGTGGAGGGGTGGAAGGGAGGCAAGGAGGATGGGGAAAAAAGAAGAACCAATATATATCATGAACAAGTACAAATTCCCAATTACAAATGTGATCATTATGTATACCTAAAATATGCCAATAAATTTAATTTTAAAAAAACCCAGATGTGTGGATCAGGGGAACAGAAGAGAGGAAGCAGAAACAACCCAGGTACATTCGGCCATCTGAACTTTGTCAGAGAGGCCAAAACATCCACTGAAGGAAAGATAGCCTCTATAACAAATGGCACTGAGGAAACTGGTTATCCACATGGCAGTAATGAATCTAGATCCATATCTCTCATCCTGTACTAAAACAAAGTCAAAATGCATTAAAGATCTAAGTATTGAAACAGAAACAATCTTCTGGAAGATTCTTAAAGACATAGGCAGAGACAAGCACTTTCTGACAACTGGTAACCCCAGTTGTACAAGAAATAACACTATCAACAAATCAGATCATATCAAATTAAAAAGCTTCTACACAGCAAAGAAAACAACTATGAGTGAAGAGACAACATACAGAATGGAAAAAAAATTCCAACTACTTTTCAGAGGACTAATATCTAGAAGATATAAAGAACTCAAAAAATTAGGCCCCCCCTCAATAAAAGATCCAATCAAAAATGGGCAACTGAAAGGAATAGATGCTTCTCAGAAGTAAAAATGACACATAAATACATGAAAAAATGTTCAACACCTCTGGCCATTAGAGAAATGTAAATTAAAACAACACTGAGGTTCCACCTTACTCCAGAAAGAATGGCTATCATCAAGAAATCAAACAAAAATGAATACTGGTGAAGCTGCGGGGAAAAGGACCCCTTCCTCATTGTTGGTGGGAAGGTAAACTAGTACAGCCACTATAGATATCAGCATGGGGATTCTTTGAAAAACTGAAAACAGAAGTTCCAATCAACCTAGCTATTGTCTTACTAGGTATCTTACTAGAGTTAAAGACTCTGTGTATACAGTGATACAGCACACCCATGTTTATAGCAGAACAATTTGTAATCTAAATTATGGAAGGGGCCTGTATGCTTATCAACAGATGAATGGATATATATGTTGAGATATAGATATATAATATATTAGACATCTGAAGAAAATGTGGTATATATACTCAATGGAGTACCACTTGGCCACGAAGAAGGATACATTTGAGTCATTTGTAGGAAAATAGATGACCTTAAGTTCAAATGCTAAGTGCAATAAATCGGACACAGAAGGTTAAGTATCACATGATTTTTCCTATATGAGAAACCCAAAGTACAAACAATTTAAAGAGCAAAATGAAAGAGGATAAAAAACCAGGAGATAGTCTTTGTGGTGGTGAGAAAGGGATCTAAGGATGGGGAACATAGGAAGGGCAACTGGGGATGGGGGAATATAGAAAGGGGAGAAAGATGAAGTAAAAAGGATCAAGGTGTGATATGTGTATGCACTGACACCCCATGATGAATCTATTGATTATGTGTGACAAGCACACACTAATAAAGAAGAAAAGATTCTGCTCTAGGAAAAGTATGAAACATACTCCACTGATGCTAACAGTTTTTGGAAGGACCTGAGCCACAACATTACAAAGATTAAACAATTTTTTTTAATTTTTAAAAATTAATTTCAGGTCCTGGGCTAGGCAAGTCAGCCTTTGGATCCGAAGGGTCTCAGTATGGTACTTCAAGGGCTGGGGCCAGCCATCTCTGGGGGCCTGGAATTCAAAAATCCAGGAAAAATAAGGATTGTCAACTACATGGAACCAGCAGAGGAAGATTTGGAGCCCAAGGGATTGAACTGAAAAGGTCACCATCTTAGTCTCCTCAGATACGACACCTTGAATTTTATGTTTGCATCTACAACTTCCTTTCAGCTTTGATTACCTGTGTATTATAGAAATTTCAAGAAGGTGCAGGAGGTGCTACCAGAGAAAAGGTGGTTCCAATACCATCCAAAAAGTGGTGGGTGGGCTTGGAAGATGGGCTAGCCCTTACTCTGCAGTCCCTTCTCTTTTGGAAACAAGTACCTGGGCTGTGGCTTTAATGTAGCAGTGCCTGCCTTGGTCACATCACCTACCCTGAGTTGTGCATGTTCCTGGCTCACTGGAGAAACCTGGAAAAAGAGCTGTTAAATAGTTCAGAAAGACTGGATTAGGTGCCAGTCTAGGTCTGGCTCAAACCCAAGAAGACAAAGGGAGGAGAGAAGCTTTTCTAACTCTATGCAACACCATTTTCTACTTGTTTTAGATCCGAAGTTGAGAGTTTACACTTGATCTTAGCCAAAAGGCCGAGAAGCGATCCTATGTTGAGAGTTTAGAAGAGCCCAGAGAAGGAAGGAGCTGTAGCTTAGAAAAGGGGCTTTAAAGGACCAAAGAAAAGCCTAGTCTCTTTCTAGCCTGCTTCTGATTCAGGAAACTGTAACCAAACTTGATTTCAAATTCCCTTCTGTTGTAATTGAACATTAAAATTCCATTTAGGTATAAATACAAGTTGCCTGCAATTTTATAAACCTAACAGCAGAATCAGTGTTACAGGTCTAACTATAGTTTGGCTCCATAGCTCAGGGGTTAAAGGTATACTCTTATAAATCAGCAGCTGTGAGCTCAAACCTTGCTGGGGCCTGTTTGATACTTTTCAGGTTGCAAAAGGGACAGCTACTCTGTTTTGTCTATCCTGTTAACAGTAGTCCTGTGCATTTCCAACTTGCACCTCCTAGGCCCCAGAGTTTTCCTACGCTTTTTGCCCAAAAATGGGTTTGCTGATTACTCTGAGGCAGCCTAGTCCAAAAGCCGCACGGATACTTCCAATCCATGTAGGCTTTGCTTTATTTCCATCCTCACTTCCTCTGACTCAGACTTCTTAAGAAGGCCCCTGGGATTTGGTTTACTATAGATCCTCCTTCTGGAAACCCTGCGAGACCTGATCTGAGCCCAAGCCCCAAGCACAGTACCAAGAAGCCAGGCCTCTCGCTGAATTCACAAAATTCTACATCAGCAGTTTCTGATGGTGCCTCTCCGTACTTCTGTGGGCAGAGCAGGGGACCTTGGTGGTGTTGGCTGTTGTCATTTTTAGGTTGCTGGTTTGATTCCAGCTGGAAAGAAGTATTATGGGCTTGTGCTTCACAATTCCATATCTTCCTCATTTTTACTGTGAAATATTTGTTTTTAAATTTATTTTCAGATTTCAGAGAATGGTTTTTCACTGACCACAAATTTCAATTTTAAATTTCGGGTTCTCTCTGTGATACTGCAGTAGGTATGATTCAATTTACTCGTGAGATGTGAATTAGTAACATTTGCTTTAGATTTGAACTCAATCTGGAATCTTGCAGACTAGCTTGCATTATCTGAATCTCAGGTACTATCCCTCACCCTCGTCCCTACACTTTTTCATTACTGTAAATAATTTATTTTCCAATTCAGTATTTAAGGAGAAATACTATAGAAAGGCTATAAACAGCACAGAAACTATACAATGTAAAGGTCAAATACGTATGTGGAAAATATTCCTTCATTAACAAGAAAGAAATACTAATTAAGAGAGGAAATATTATTTTGTCACTAATTAGAAAGTATTTACTGAAAAGAACGCAGTGACAAGGGTATTCTTGTAGCAAGTTACTATTTTCTGGAGAACATTTAGACACTGTAAATCAAGAAGCCTAAAAGGACATTGCATGTTATTTCTACTTCTAGAAATTTATCATTTAAAAATGAGCAAAGAAAATATGTCACAATATTTATTTGTGGTCCACTGATTTTATTATATGTTTATATATTTCTCAAAATATATTGCCTGTATATAATAATTTGAAAAATTTTTTACTTTACAAAAGGAAGTTTAAAAAATACTATTGCATTAGGGAAAACAGTTTTACAGTTTTTTGCAAAGACTGTTTTCCATTCCACCCAATGATCGCATCCCCAGGTACTTGATCAAATGCAAAACCTGTGCAGCAAGCTTATTAGTGCTTTATGCAGAGTTGATAAAACTTGAAAGCAACCAAGGTATCCTGTTGTGGACAAATATAAATAAACTGTGCTACATCTACAGTTACAACTCATGAGTTGCAAAACAGAAATGAGTTATCGGAGCCTACATCTACAATTACAACTCATGAGCTGCAGGGCCAGGGATTTAGCTCAGCCGTTCAGTGGCCTGCCTTGCAAGCGCCGCCAACCACCTGAGTTCAATCCCTGGTACCAAAAAACAACTCATGAGCTGCAAAACAGAAATGAGTTATCGGAGCCTGTAAACAATATGGAGGTAAAGTTAAACACGTATTAGTAAGGGAAAGAAGCCGATCTGAAAAGGTTACATCCGGTGAGATTCTAACTATATGATATTCTAGAAAAGGCAAAATTGCAAAGGTGGTAAAAGGATCAGTGGTTTCCAAGAGTGAGGGGAAGAAAAAGGAGAACAAGTGAAGCACGGAGGTGTTCTGGGGCGATGAAACCGCTATGTATGCTACAATAACAATGGATGCATGTCATCAAACATTTGTCTAAGCCGTGGGATTTCCAACAAGAAGAGTGAACCCTAATGTAACCAACGGACTTTGGTTAATAATGATGTGTCAATAACAATTGATTAATAATGATATATCCATACTGGTTGAAACCATTGTACAAATGAGAGAGGCTATGTTCTCGGAGAGGGGTGGGAGCATGTAAGAACCCATCCTACTCAATCTTAGTGTAAACTTGAAACTATTCTTTAAAAATAAGGTCTATTAGGCCAAGGATGTAGCTCAGCAGTGCCGCACCTGCCTCGCAAGCACAGGGCTCTGAGTTTCATCCCCAATACTGGAAAAAAATACGCGCGAGTGTGTGTGTATGTGTGCGTGTGTATAAAAATTTAAGAAAAAATTGGTGATAAAAGTAATTTATAGTTTGGTTGAAGGAACTAAATGAATAATGCTGTGTAATGATATATTATCACTACGGAACAGTTACAGAATAACTAGGGGGCACAGTTAGGACAACAAAGAGGAGTGAAGAGAGGGTGAAGAGAGACTAAAGAGAATTTCAAGCTTGAATTGACAGAAATATTGATGTATTCTTAAGGAAGTAGAGGAACTGTTAGGTGTGTGTGTGGTGGAATGACAGAAAGTCTTGGGAGAGGAGACAGGAAAAGAGGGGAAGGGGATATGGGATATGGCAGGGGTGCAGCTGGAGTGGCAGGGGATGTGAAGGGGCATAAGGAAATGGGACAGAGGAGAGGACAGAGTCTCAGGGCTAGTTTGGTGTTTGCAGAAGTGATACAGACAGAAACAGTCAGGGAGTAGTGAACTGCAAGTGTGAATGCAGACACAGGCTAGCAAGCATCTTTCCATCAGTGAGGGGACAGAACTGGCCGGGACTGAAGGACAGCCAGGGTTCTTCAGACAGAAGGGGCGTAGGAATAAATCAGCATGAACAAAAGCACTCCAGCGAGGTGCTCTTGAGAATGCTGTGGTTGTGGTTGGAGTACGTGGGAAGCGCCGGGCAAGGGCCTGATGGGGAGGTAGTGACAGGGAGGGCAGGGCGGGGATTCAGGTTGGCTTTCTGCTAGAGGGAGGTGATGCCCTCACAGCGCATGTTCTCTAGGCCTTTGCGAACATGAAAGTAGAGAGGTCAGGTTTCTGGGACTTATTAGAGTGAGATGAGTAAAAATGCACATTTAATAAATCTCAGGATAATGCACAGAATTCAATGTCCGAAAGAAGGAAAAATAAGCACGGGAAGATGGAACCACTGTGGGGAAAGGAAGTGCAGTGAAATGGAAGTTATGAAAGAGAGATATGAACAGAAATGTCAGGAATGTCCAATTTAACCACAGGCTCAGAAGCTTTATTTTTATTTACATATTTTTATGTTTCTATAGTTTGTAAAATGTTTGGTTCTGGGGCTTTGTGCGGGCTAAGCACACACTCTATCACTGACCTACATCTCCAGGGCTAAAGGTGTTTTACCCCTCTCTCCCCCACTAGGCCATGCAAGCTCGGGATCTCAGTTTCTGAGAAAAACTGTGTGAGGTGACATTGCCTAAAATCGCAGTACTGGAAACAAAGCAGGATGGCAAGTTTCAGGCCAGCCTGGGCTGCATATCCAGTTCAAAGCCATTCTGGATGACACAGGAGAAAACAAAACAAAAGCAAACCACTCCTTTGGTGAAGACCTCAGAGGCCCAAGGTGCTTCTTGGTGAGAGGTGATCCAACATTCACAGCACATTCCCTGCACACCACATCAGCCTGAGTCGGAGTCAGCTATCAATAAGCTTTGAAGTGTTTTTTAATCTAATAAGAGAAAAATTCTGAGGTGTCCTAAATTTCATTGCAAAGGGCATGAGGATGGAGGAGAGAAGAGATCAGGGAAGTTAATTAGTTAAGAAGCTACAAGGCCTAAGGAACAAAAGACAATGTCACATTTCTTAATATAAATTAAAAACCTTATATCCCATCACCACCACTAGGCACCGCTGCACAATGCTTACACTTCCAACCAATCCAGAGGCAATCACTTTACTTCTGTGGACTGCCTGACCCAAACTTTCCCCTCTCCCTCTAATCCCATCTCTTTCCTCTATAGCAAATATATATTCAGTGTAAACGACTTATGTCTTTCTTCCCCGGATTTTTGTCATACAAACTATTCTTTGCTCTGGTTTGCTGAAAACTTTCCCAACTGCTATGTGTCCCTGGTGATGCTGGAGGCTGCAGAAATTTGTCTCAGGATCTGTCTTTTCTTTGAGACTGGCATTGGATAATAGCCCAATAAATACTCTTATTTCAGAGTTTTCTTGGTCTTGAAGAGTTTGGGTTTAATGAATCATAGTCAAAGTCAAACACAGAACAGCCTTTTACCTTTTTACCTTTTACCTACCCCTGGTGGTTGATGGGTGTGCTAAGTCTTGGCATTTTGCATTCATTCATTCATTCATCATATTCTATTATAAAGTCATGTTGCTTAGAACCAAAATAGAATATTCTTGGGTTATTTCCAGAGCAGGAGCTCCAGCTCCAGGTCTAGCACCAGTACAGGCAGCAGGGCAGTCTAAAAGGATGGGGATTAAACCAGATCATGGGAAAGAGTCAATGTGAAAGTGGGTTTTAGAAGAGGCTAGAAAGGGTTCCCTCTTGTGGGAACACAAAAATGTGGACTTTAGAAAAGTCAGGATCAGTTAGGAAGTTCCTGAAAGGGATGGCAAAGCCAACATTGGCCCTGCCAAAGCCAACATTTCCACATAGAAAACCCAATGTGAATTGAATTGTAAATAGAGGATTCCAAGAAAAATGATATGAGATGTCTGGGAAGTATCTTTTTTTTTTTTTTTTTTTTTTTTTTTTTTTTTCCTAAGAGGGATCAAACTTACGACCTTGGGCTGTGAGGCAGGCCAATGAACTAAATTTCTGGCCCTGGGAAGTATCTTTGATAGGAAAGGAACATTTCAAAAACGTTTGTATTCTTAAATCACAAGGATATCTTTTCATTTAGGCCCTCAATACCCTAGAATACAGCTAGTAAAACACACTATTGGCAGTGGTGGGAGACTGGAACCTAAATCTAGCACCTTAGACCGCTCAGCCACACTACCATGTAACAAAGAGGACTCTTGTAATTACAATTTTCTAGTATTTTGCCTTAGCTCACAGACAAAATTCTGGATTTTTTCCAAGGCAAGTAGAGTATTTTTACTCATCTCCAAAGATCTGAGAAAATCCCAGAGAGTGGATGAATCGTGGCATCATTACAGGTCATGAGAAGTGGGCTAGAAGGTGGGAAAGGAATGTGAAAGTTGCCCAAATCAAAATGGAGTCGCCTGCATCAACTCTAACAAAAAATAAATAAAACCTGGAGGTTATGAAGGAAAAATTCTTAAGCATGATTGCCTGAAGGTAACTGTTACAAAAGACTACCAGAACCGCAAACGTGTATAGAGGCCATCACAATCTTACACAAAAAGTACTTCTCCGGGAATTTCCGCCCAGCAAATGTCCGTACATCTTGGACTGATACCACTGATTCATCACTGTGGCGGAGGATTGCTTCAAAATATCTGATGCTGACCTCCTCATTTTGCATTTAAATAGTACTTACCTCAACTACTCTGAACATACCCCTAGTTTACTATGGCCTGTATATTCCCATTGCAATATTGTGCTATTCCCAAATAAACATCGTTATTCTATGTAGAATCTTTCTTATTATTTTTCCCAGACTGGCACAGGTAATCAAAGATGCTTAGTTGCAGTATTTTTGGAAGGTTATCTTTTCCTTAATGAAAGCAAGAAGACAGAAAAGGAGGGTCACCCCCATCCTCCACCCCGCCCGGCTCCCGGGAGACTTACTGCGGGTTATGAGAGAAGGGGAAAGAAATCTTCCTCGGAGTGCCAAGGGATGGAAGTTCGGGTCCCCCTTCCTTCACAGGTCTGGCAAGCCTGTTACGGTGCTCACAGGCAACTCCATTCGTCTTCTCCCGCAGGTTCAGCACGGCGAGGGTGGGTTTAACCCCCGGCCTTCGTAGCGAGGAACTGTGGCGGCCTCGGGTGCTCCACAGACCGGCGTCCTTGCCCGAGGCTTTTCCGGTTAGAGATTAGCGGGAGGGAGGTCGCCTTGCAAGAGCGCCCCCGGCACGGAACCGGGTGGTGTCTTTGTGATGTCCGCTCCCAGAGTGGGAATCAGTTACTTGCCGGGAACCGTGCAGTCCTCGGCGAAGGCCTCTCCGAGCTCTCTCCAAGCCCGAGGAGCTGGGGCTGTGTGTGTGTCAAGCGTGGGCACAGACGGAGAAAGCAGTTTTTCAGCTTCTAGCTCATGGGCTCACAACCTTTACAGAACGGTAGTGGAAGCAATGAATTTTAAGCTTACAGATTTCTGACAGACATTGTGATGTTAAGCAAATGCAAACGTTAAAGAATAGTGCGGAAGCAGGGCTGAGGCGTCTGTGCAACTCTTCCTAGGCCGACTTGGTTCACCTCGGAGCTCGCACGAATCAGTGCGTTCCCTAATCTTGATATCTGCAGTAATAAAGAAGTACCAACTCTTTTACAGGTAATTTTTAGTTTTGTTTGCCACATTATATAAATGAGTTTTCAAAAAGTTGAAAACACAACTTTCAAATAAAAATTATTTTTATAGCAAAGATGCGTACATCTGTATCCCCTAAACTCTTCCTCTTCAATATGCCTTTCTCGCATTTATTCTTTTCTCTGGACTTTGAGATAGAGACGTTCACAGAACATTAAACAAACAAACAAAATAAAGCAAATTTAACTATTTGATTTGATGTTGTGGACTTAGAACAAAACCATGGTCATTCTCTCACCTTCTTCCCCAAATCTTGCCACCGTGGAAGCACAGGGCTTAGGTTGCCCGTGAGACAGCCCCCAAGTGGGGTGTTGTATCCCAGGAGGTCTGCTGTGTACCCGAATATCCCAAATTCTTTCATCCGCATCCTTTCTGTGCTCCACGCAGGCAGCAATCAAGACAAGGACCAGAAGCCTTAAGTGGTGGTTCTCTGCTTACAGCGGTTTTTAGGTGGAGCTCAGAGGCATGAAAAGGTTTCAGTTTTGTAGCAGAATATCTTGGAATTCTACTGAAACTAAGATCCCATTGAATAGTTTAGTGATGACCTTATAATACACATCTATAAGGTGAAAGATAGAGAAAGTACCTTCAAGCAGGGGCTCCATAGCTCAGGGGTTAGAGCACTGGTCTTGTAAACCAGGGGTCGCGAGTTCAAATCTCGCTGGGGCCTATAAGGTTTTTTTTTTTTTTTTCCCGTACACACGGTAGCTTCCGGGTATCCCGAGTCTCTGCGGTCCCCGAGTTCTTTAGATGGCACGCAGTAATCGTCGCCGTTGGAGGCTCCCTGTACGGCCTGAAACGGGTAGCAGTCACAGAGGTTCAGCTCGCGGAGTGGGGCTTGCTGCCGCGAGGCGTGCAAACTTGTTTGCAGTCTTACCAGCAGGGGCCGCTAGAGCACTGAGTTGCTTTAAAAACAAAACAAAACCAAAAACCCCCCAAAACAAAACACCACAAAATATCCCTTGATGGCTCCCATCAGCCTTCAGTCTGATGTAAACAGAAGCGTCGCCGTGGCTCGTTGGTCTAGGGGTATGATTCTCGCTTAGGGTGCGAGAGGTCCCGGGTTCAAATCCCGGACGAGCCCTGTTTTAATTTTCTGTATCCTGCTTTTGGAAAATTGCAACGAAAGTTCCACAGGGCTGTGAAACTAAGGACCGACCGAAGTTGACTCTTTTGTCTGAAAGAACAATCCTTCAGTGACCACTCAGAGCAGATAAGGCACCTGGCCTCTCAGCGATATGCTGCGAAAAGGAAATTGGAACACTCCTTTTCCTTCCTAGCACCAGCAATCGTATCAGGCGAAACAGAGCATGGAAACTGCACGGAAAATGAAATCAACAGCTGTAGTTAAATATAAGAAATGATTTTTTTTTCTTGAGAAGGAAATGGAAGCTGATGCGTGCTACTATCCTCACCTGGTGTGTGTGATGTGCTCCCTTTTAAATTAGTTTATGTGTTATCTCTTGATAATATAGTCTTTCCTTTTTTTTCTTTTACTTTTTCACCATCACCCTTTCCTCCTTCCCCTCTAGTTGCTCCTTTCATCTTTTTCACCACAATTCTGTGAGCTGACACCAACAGAGCAATGAGTGATGACAATATAAATTAATTACCAAAGGCAAACATTTAAATATTAAATTAAAATGTTTTTCTGGACCCTTAGCAACTCTCTGTGGAGTGATAACTATTAGAGAAAGCTACGGTTTCGTCAGAAGTGAACTACAATCCCCTTCCTGGCAATAAGCCAACCACCCGCCTGTCCCTGACGTTCCCAGTCTCCCTCTTCTCTCCTGTTTCAAGGCGTATCTTTGGCTTCTACCAAAGATAATCGCTCTGGTTTAAAATCCCGTTTTCTCCCCTGCCCAAGGACCTGGTTTCAGCGATCAACTCTTCTTGCGCACTCCCACCGCCTTCCCAATACACGCGGCAGCGATCCCGCCCAGTGCAAGGTGGAATCCAGTCTTCTCATCCGTGTGCTTAAGGATCTCCAGTCCTTTAAAGAATCCCTTCTTAAGCACTCTTTCCAAGACCGGTTCTCTTTCCTTGTACAGAAAAAACATCCTTAAAAAGTGTGCGCTCTGTGCCTCCACTTCCTCCCGCCGTGTCCATTCCCCAGCCAATAATGATGAGGCTTTTTTCTTCATCACTCCAACGGACACTCCTTTTTGTCAAGGTCAACACAGACCACGGCATTTTCGAGACTTTCAGGCCCCCTGGCTCATTGTGCTTGACTCCTCAGCAGCCCAGGGAACTTTAGTACGTTCCTCATTCCTCATTGTTCGGTGTCTTTCGCTGCAGCTTTTTTGTCAAGTTCAACACAGACCACGGCATTTTCGAGATTTTCAGGCCCCCTGGCTCATTGTGCTTGATTCCTCAGCAGCCCAGGGAACTTTAGTACGTTCCTCATTCCTCATTGTTCGGTGTCTTTCGCTGCTTTTTCAATCTCTTCTTTTCCCGACCTCGCAGTATTTGAATGTTTTCTTGCCTTCCCTTCTGGCCAGCTGTCATACTTACCATCCGATCGTGTGGCTTTACCGAGCATCCACAGAAGGATGCTCACTAACTTTAAGTCGCAAGCCTTGGCCTACCTTTTTACACACTGTCAACTGCTTGCCCCATTCGAATGAGTACAGGCTTCTCAAGACTAACTTGTCGAAATGGTGCCCCTGGTTTCCTTCCACTCGTCTCGCCGCTGCTCTCCCATCACCACTCACATCTCAGGGAGCCGATTCATCATTTACCCGGTTCTGCCACACTTCCCGTGGAATCAGTGAGCCCTGCTGGTTTCTACCTTCATCTGTTTCCCAAGACAGTCACCACTACCACCTGCTCTTAGTCCCCTTTGCCTCTTAACAGACTCCCACAAACTCCTCAGCTTCCTGCTTCTATTTTCTGTTCTGCAGAGGATCCAGGGATGTCCTATTAAATGTAAGCAAAACAGTATCCTGCTTAGCTTAAAAACATCCAGTAAGTTCTCACATTCAGAACAAAATCTGCGATCTTGGCCCGCACGCTCCAGCCCCAGCTCCCTTTTCTCCCCTCCGGATCGCTCCTTCCCCTCCCCACTCATCCTGTTCCCGCTGTACTGGCCCCCACGCTCCCCAAGGAGGGGCTTGGTTACCTGACTTGGAACTTTCACTTGCTGTGTCCTCTACCTAGGACACAGTCCCTCGAATACTTGTATCATTTCCTTTTTACTCCTGTTTTCAAATACCACCTTGTGAACACCTTCCTTGAACACCTCTGAAGAGTGTTTTTATTGTCACTAAACCCAACACTGTTTTTTTTCTTCACAGCACTTACTGATACTGGACCATATAGTTGTTTTCTTTTTTTCTTCTATTTTCTTTCCTGCGATCAATCTCAGAAGGGAACAGATTTTGTTGTGTTGGCTGCCAGAACCCTCAGCACTTAGCAATGTGTAGGATGATTAATAATGAATGAATAAATTAATATTATGCACCTGCTGGTCTCTAGAGGCCACAATTAAATGGGATTTATTTCTGGACTCTCCTTAAGGAGAGAGGCCGTGGCTGTAGGTTATACTTAAAAAAAAAAAAAAAAGGAAAGAGTAAATAATTCTTTCTTATGTCTCTAAACTCTGTTCTAAGCATTTTCCCTGTATTTACTGATTTTTGTGTAAGAGACATAAACTATTATTGCCATCACTTTACAAATGAGGAAACTGAGGCACGGGAGAGGAAGCAGTTTGCCCCTGGTCACCCAGCTGGGAACGTGGGAACTGGAGCCCTGGCATCACATCGGCTGTGCAGGCCCTCCCTGCGCTTGTGCTCTGAAGGTGACCGCGGTTTAAGACTTTTTTGTAATTGCTTGGTTTACTTTTCCAGTTTAGCTTGTGAGCTTTGCTTTTAGAGGGAGCTGTGTTTTATTCTTTTCTTTTTTTTTTTTTTCTTCTCTCCTGGATAACTAGGACAGTGCCAGTTGTAGGACAAGGGCTCGAAATATGCTCTTTTGCTGAGCAAGAAAGGCAAAGAAAAGCTTGGTTTCTCTTGTTTCTTCCAGTACTGGGGACTGAACCAGAGCCTTTGTACTGAGCTATAGCCAGCCCCCATCCCCGCCATTTATTTATTGATTGATTGATTGAGACAGGGTCTTGCTAAATTAAGTTTACAGGTTTTTTATATTAAGTCCTAGCACTTTATCTCCAGGAAGCCATGCATTCAGAGGCACCTTGACAGGCTGCTGTTGTCTTTAAGGATCATGCATTATTATTATTATTAAATGTTTATTAGTATATTTTTATATTAGTATACTACATAATGATTACACTCACCATGGGGAGTTGGTACATGTACATAACACTTCTTAACTCTTTTTATATTCCATTCCCTCCCTTCTCTTCCCAGCTCTATCCTTTGGTCCTCTTTCCAGCTGCAAAAGATTCTTCCTTAGGTACAATAGGCAAAGCTCAGTAACAGTGATTACCTAACTATTGTGGTGACAGGAGAAGGTGGAAGGAACTGCTATTTCTTTTTTGGTTTTCGAAACTGTATCTTAACATAGCTGCACGGTTTCAAAACGTGTAATGGCAGCGGTGGGATTCGAACCCACGCCCCCGAAGAGACTGGAGCCTTAATCCAGCGCCTTAGACCGCTCGGCCACGCTACCGGATGGCAGTGAGATAGTATTATATCATCTAACCTTATCTGTATCGCCTCGGTCCACTCCTTGGTTCACAAGTTGTAGTTCTGACGGGTTTCTTTGAGTCTCTTTTTTTCTTGTCTTTCCGGTTTAGGTTTTGTTGATCTTCTAAACCGCAGTATTCGAAGTTGAAGAAAGGAACCGCATAGGACAGCGGTGCAGGTCGTACGAGATACCCCGAGAACAGGCAACCACCTGGGCCAGGTTGGGGCCGCGCAGCGCCCTCTCCGCGCCGGACCCTGGCTGGGCGCCCGCACAGCGGCCTCTCCAGCTCCCTACGCCGGCCGCGGCCACAGACAGCCGTGGGTACCTGGAAAGCAGGGGACGCCCTCTGAGTCATCCGGACTGTCCCTGACTCTCTCGGTTCCACTGAGGAGCGAAAAGTCGTAGCGGAATACTTCTTGGTGACGTTTAATTTAAAAAGGGTCTGTAGTTTCCGGGCCTCGCCAGAATTTAGGCGAGCGAGCTGCAGCGACTTATTTTATCCAGTAGGTGTCACCCCACGCCAATAGTTATTAAAACAGAACTGTACAATCAAGTGTTGACGTGGCTGACAATTTCCTTATTAAAGTAGTAAAATATAAACCACAGCTCCCGTGGCTCGTTGGTCTAGGGGTATGATTCTCGCTTAGGGTGCGAGAGGTCCCGGGTTCAAATCCCGGACGAGCCCTTTTCTTTCAATCCACACTTTACTGGCATTAAACACCTTCACACAAAGTAGCTACAATCTACATTTAACGATACTGTAAGTAAACAGAATTTTATACTACATTACTAAAGATTTATATACTTCATCTTTAGGAAAATGCCCTTTGATGCTAAATCAAGAAGATGAACACCAAATGCTACTATGTATCATTTCTGCATTTCTCCCAAAATCATTATTCTAATGATTATCGTTGCTTTTCTTCTGCAATTTTTTTGCTATCTAGAAATTGTACATTCAGGATTAGGCGTATTTTGATAACAATTTTACACAGCCCTTCTATTTTCTTCTGTTGCTGGCACAGGGACCTGTCTGTGTCAGCCCTCCACTGGTCAGCACATAACTGGTCTCATCACATAAAGCCTGTGCTCCCTGTTCAAGCCCTTTTGTGAGGCGCATGGGAGTGAAAGGGTTCTGGCTAATCTAGCCCCTTGGAAATGAACTGCTCAACGAGGATTTTCATGCCCTGTGAGTCACCCCCATGATGCCTTTCAACCATTCCCTGTTGGGTCCAATCCCAAACCAATTAAATTGGAATTACTGAGCATGGAACCCTGGGCAAGACAATTGTTTAAATGCTCCCTGAGTCCTGCCTGGGGTTGCTCTGGGAGCTGCAGAGGCCCTGCCAAGAGACCATGCCCTGTACCCCATAACTCTAGGCCCTAGGCCCTTTTTGTTCCACTCCAGAGTTACCAGTCACTCCTTCACACTCACCCCTGTATGATTGCTGTATCTTTCCTAGTTAGGTTTACTTCTGACCTAGCCAGGTGCCAACTTCCTTTCCCGCTGTGATCCTCTTGACTTCCCCAAGCTACAGAAACAGGCTGTGGTAAAACCAAGAAACTCAAGAGAAAAGAGACAGCTCAGTGGTTCAGCCCACTTCTGGAGGGAGTACATATATCTGTGTGTGGTGTCTGTGGAGGAGGGTTCAGTCCCCACATGAGAGCTACGTTTGTCACCTCCATTCCTTCCCTCTTGGAAATACTGAGTTCACATCCTCCTGGATAGCCAGGTGTGTCCTGCCTCACTTGAGTGCAAGGGAAAGAGGCCCCTGGTATTTAAAAACTCACTCCTAATGACACTGTGTCATTTAACTTCTTCTAGCAATTCTCCAGATATTTGGAAGAATTGTGAAACAAATAATTTTGGGATTATCCTTTATTTTTTTCTCTTACAACGCACATCCATTCCCTTAAAGAATGACCTTGCCTCTCAGTTCAGAATAGTCCCATAATCCGAATACTTGTCACCACCTCCACCATCACCTTTGTCCCCCAAGCCGTCAGCATCTGTCACCTGCACCCTTGCAGTAGCCCTGTTTTGTCCACGTGCCTGTTCCGTCTATTTTTAACAGAGCAGGCAGAACGATCTTGTTTTAACCCAAGACAGATGATGTCTGCTTAAAACCTTCTGCGCATCTCCCTTTCATTCAGCATAAAATCGAAACAATTTACCATAGCTTTCAAAAGCCCCATCCTGATCTCTTCTTGGACTACCTTAGTTTCCGTGTCTCCCTTGCTTATCTATCTCTGTCCCTGTTCTCACTCCATTCTCATACACGAGCCCTTTAGGCCCCTCAGATGTGCCGGCCTCCGGGCTTCTTGACTGCCCTCTCCCTGCCTGGACTCTAATATCTCCCAGAGCTGTGCAGCTCCTTCCTTGTTTTCCTTCAGATCTTAGGACACATGTCAATTTTCAAAGATGGCTTCCACATGAACAGCAGTTTCCCCTTTGTTGTGTGGCTCCTTTCTTTAATTTTCTTCGTTACGCATAGTACTGCCTGACTTTTGCCGCCGTTGCTTTTTAACATTAATTTCCTCTCTCTGCCACTTCAGCGGATCTTTACAGCTGAAGTCTCAGAGGCTGGAAGAGTCCTTAGTGCCTAATGGATACTCCATAAATGTTTGGTGGATGAATTGTGTAAGTGGTTTTAAATCAGTAAGTCATAGAAGCTGTTAAGGCCGGAGTTCCTGGGACCGCAGACAGGTACATGTCTTCTGCCTGTTAGGAAAGCACCGTGCAGCAGGGTGAGTGGGCAAAGCTTCACTTGTATTTACAATCCTCCCCATGACTGAAATCACTGCCTGAGCTCCACCTCCTGTCACATCAGCGATGTAACATTAGATTCCAGGAGGGGCAAGAACCGTACTGTGAGTTGTAGTTACCAACTCTCTGAGGTGGACCTGTGGTGGTGGTGTCACTGGGCAGCGGCTACAAATAGAGATTAACATTAGCAGAGCAGTTTGATTGAACCGAGGCCAGAATCAATTGCTTACAGACTCCTATCAGTGAGTGACAAGTGACAATTAAACTGCATCTTGTGGCAAGCTTTTTGAGTGGCAAGTAAGTTGATGTACTTTAATTCTACAGCTGCCTCTGGTGGCGGGCTTTAGGTCAGACTCTGACACTTATTTAGGACTGCATGGCCCTGCCCATTGTTTTTTTCACAAATTCCATTAGCCCCTCTCCCAGGCTCACATTGAGCACTTGTCCCAGTCACAGTGTTGATAGTCCATAAGCTAACACTTGCCAAAGTGAGTAAACCACATGTCAACAGAGACTTTTTTTTTTTTTTGTACCAGGGATTGAACTCAGGACCTTATGCTTACTAGGCAGGCAGCAGCACCACTGAGCTAAATCCCCAGCCCAACAGAGAGCTTTTTGAAAAGGGGGAAATTACTTCAAAATTACCATTCCATAGAAAACTTGTCCTCCTCAAAACTGGTTCCTGGTGTCAAAAGGGTAAGGGAGACCTTATACTGTGACACCAGGACTGAGGGATTGATCTGCTCTTGCAGAAGACGTGTCATCCTCAGGAAAAAGCAGGATGAGGGTGGGTAGTCCCAGGAATATTCTGTGGCAGTTCTCCATCTGGCCACAGTGTGGCCTTTTAGATGCTTTAGGTAAGCCTTAAAGGTCAGGACCCAAAGGAAGGCACAGGGAAGGAAACAGGGATCTTCAGGGCCCTGGCCTTTCCTTGCAGTTGCTCCAGGCAGACCTGCAATAGAGGACAGCGCCAGGTTCCCGTGGTCGGAGTCAACTGGACCAGATGTGGCTAGAGGCTCATGAGCTGGAGGCCAAGCCTCAAGATAAAAACAGAATGACGAGGCTGGAGATAAGCAGAAACACCTGGTCTAATAAAGTATTGATAAATGTCACCTCGGTGGGTGACCAAAACCCTCAGACCGGTCCCTTCCCGGAAAGTTCCTTGCCCTTTCCATGTACATTTGCTATGGGACTTGCGTCTCCATCAATATAACCTAAGTGACTATTCTTACAATCTTATTGGTTGAGCAGAGCTGTAGCCCACATTGCAACCATGTGGTTGCACTCTATAAAACTTCCTTTGAGAAGGGGTCCTCAGCAATTCACTTTCTCAGCCCCCTCCTGTCTTTCCCTCAATAAAGTTTCCTACTCTTAACTTTCGTTGTTCCTAGAATTCACTCTTTGATTTTAGAGAGCACAAACTCAGCGAATCAGACATCCAGCAGGTTGGGAGTTATAATACTTCCGTTAGATCATAAGTGGAGGCCCTGTATCATTTTTTATATCAGTTACAGTGCAAAATACAGTTCTTTTAGGCCATTCATCTGTACATTCTCCATTCATTCAGATTTTACTGAGCAAATGTTTATTGAACATTGGTTGTATTCTAGGCACCGTGTGTGGCACAGCAGAGCCAGGGTTAAGAGAGAGGAGCCCACTTTCACGACTGTTCATTGCTGCTCATCCTGCCCTTGCTGGGAGCTTCTGAATAGGGAGCGTGTTTGTTTGTTTTGAACACTCCTGGATTCTTTAGAGCTTTGGGGATTATTTGGAGTGAGAGAAAATCATTTGTCTTTTTCAAGGAATTTTAGCTGACGTTCAGGAAAGCTGGAACTGGTACAGAGAGGAGAGCAAGGCTTGGGAGGAACTCTGAGGGAAGGCTGGACTAATGGTCCTTCTTCAGTCAGGGCTCAGAGAGGGCTGTTGAGGGTTCAGCTCAAGGCACTATGATCGAAGCAGCCTTAAAAGTACAAAAGCTAAATAAGCCTAGCAAGTTGCTATTGGAAAGTAATGGTAGGAAGACTGGTCTTTTTTGGGCTATATAAGGCAGCAATCATTTGAGAGACACAGGGAAATTATAAAACAAGAAATGGTTTGGTTTCTCCTCAAGGAAGAGCAGCACCCTTGGGGTGCTAGCCTGGGGCTATAATGACAGCCAAGAGTGTGACAGCCTCTACTTCAGAACTTGTCCTGTCCAAGATCAGGAGCTGCTCGTTCTTGGACATGTGCAGGCCCCAGCCTGTTCACCTCACCTGGACAAGGGGGCAGGTGAAAGAGTAGGAAGGGAGCTAGATGGGTGTCAAGCAGCACGTGAGGGTATTGCTCGAATCCTTCAGCTAACAGCTGAGCCTGGCAGTGCCGTCATTACCCCTCCTGGGTTTTACTCAGCTTCCTTCCATTCCCATTTTTCAATACAGGAAGTTCATGTTTTCCAGTTCTATGTAAATCATTCAGAAAAGTACATCTTCAAGGAGAGAGAGGTTGTCCTCAGGTTGTTCTGGAACAAATTTACAAATTGATTTGAGCATGAATTTGCAGGACATCATGCTATGTGGAAGAAGACAGAGACAGAAAGACCAATACCAAATGACTTCACTTGCACGTGGAACCTGAAAAAGGTAGAGGACCAGACGTGGTGCAACATGCCTGAATCCCAGTACTTGGGAGGCTGAGGCAGGAGGATGGATTGCTGTGGGTTCATGGCCAGCATGGGCTACACAGTGAGTTCATGGCCAGTCTTAACTATGTAGCAAGACCCCCTTCTCAAAAATCCATAAATAAATTAATAAGATAGAATTTATAGAAGAAAAGAGTAGACTGATGATGGTTGAAGGCTGGAGGTGAGTTAGTCTTAACTCTGATTCTGAGTGAAACGTTCAGGTTCCGAAATGTTCGGGACAGGTTCAGTTGCCTCATTTGGAAAATCTTTTGCAGCAGGGCTTGCTTCCCTTATTGCAGACTCAATACAGCATTTGTAGTTCAGCCACTGGGAAGTCCTCACAGGAACAGCACATGAATATACTTCTCTTTATTCAGTGGAGCTTTTCCTGCAACATGATGTGCAAATTAAATTTTGTTAATTGGAAAATTTGCCAAAAATTAATTATGCACTTATGTTTTTGTGGCACTATGCAGCACATGTGCAAAACAGAACAGTTTGAATTCTGAAAGGACGCTCGGAATGAAAGCTTATAGAAAGTAAGTAATAACCGCTAACTTGCTCTTTTCATGGTCTGAAATTATGTTTTTGTTGTATAGGAAGAGATGCCCTCTCTGAGGTCTTTTCCAAAATGCTCTGTCCTTCCTAGATAATTTCCACCCGGCAGTCACTTCCTTCCTGCTGATTAGAGACACAAATATGTGTTGAGCAGTCTTTTTAGCTGTGTTTCTAAAGGCAGTGATGACTTAGCATGTGCTAGGCCCTGGTTTTGATCCCAAGCATAACAGAGAGAGAGAGAGAGAGAGAGAGAGAGAGAGAGAGGATTTTAGAGCAAGATCTAATAAAGTTAAGTCAAATTTTCACTCCTGTATCAACTTACTAAATGACAGAAATAAAATTTCTATTGTCTTAAGACCTTGAGCCACTGTGATTTTACTAAGCCCTCCTCCACTAATTATCCTTGAAGCTTTCCTACTTATGCCATAGTTAAATTGTTCCAAATTTTGCTACATATTACAATATCTTTGGAATATTTTAATTAGCCACATCTGATATCATACTGCTTGAGATAGAAGTTAGCATTTAAAAAAAAATCCCCAGATGTTCCCAACATTCAGCAGTTTGGGAACTGCTGCCATAATCTCCAGAAGCCCAGAACTTTATCAAGGCTGATGTTAATGCCAGAGAACATGTTTGACCTCTCCTAGACAGCACGTGGAAATAAAACTCCCTGAAACTAGAATTCAAGTGCTCAGCATTGTGAGAGTGAGATTCGTGTAATTTCCCATAGTCACCTCAACTTTTCTGCAATTCCTTCCTTTATCAGTGAAATTAAAAGAAGAGCTTCTCCACGGGTTTGTAGGAAGGACTGATTGAAAATTTAGGAAACAGACAATAATGTGGCTGGTACACATGAGGACTTCACCGAATGTTTTGAAAATTCCTATTTCTTTAATAAGGAACTATCCACGACCTGCCTTACTCATCTCTCTGAAGGAAAAACTCCTCTTCCTTCCCAGTGCACCCAAGACGCCACTCTACAGGTCCCTCCCTTTCTGCTCTATCTGCTCTTGCTCTCTCCACACTCAAGTTGCTCCCTGTCAGGCCGGGGCAGGGAACAGTGAGACACAAGAGACTTTTCTCAGATCAAAAGGATATGTTGCCTGTGAAAGCAGCAGTGAAAACGACAGGTAAGAGCAGCTCACACGGATCAAACAGAATAGACACAAGGAAGGAAGGAATTGGGAAGAACATTGCCAAAAACATGGAATTGCTTGGAATTCAGGTTGAGAAAGCTGTGGGGAGAGAAGTCACTGAGCTCTATGAATGAAAGAATCTGGCATGGTTTAGTTTTCAGTACCTTCTGTATATTCAGCCCCGTGTGAAGCATTTTGAAAGCTCTGTGAGAAATAGAAAATGTGGTACTTGCTATCAAGGAGCATGTAGAGGCAAAGGGAATTATGATAGAACAGTTAATACCAAACTCTTAGAGCAGAAATGGCCTGAGAGGGCTTTAATGACGAGCTATGCCTCCAGCTGGGCCTTGCAGGGTAGACATGATTTAAGTAGCAGAGAGAAGAGGAAGAAGAAGAAAGAAGGAGGAGGAGGAGGAGGAGGAGGAGGAGGAGGAAGAAGAAGAAGAAGAAAAGATGGGGGGGAGCCAGGGATTAGAACAGGAAGAACCTGATTACTCTGTGCTCCTTTTTTCTCCATTACTTAACAGGAGCTAAAGCCATAGATGTGAAGGGAGTCTTAACCCTGATGATACTAATGGTGATCATTTTCTTGCTGCTTCTCTTCTGGGAAAAAGAACCTGATGAGGATTTAGTGCTGACATCCATAGAGCACTCGAATGTGGACTACCCCAAAAGCAGGATTCCTGTAAGATACTGCAACTCCATGATTCTACAAAGAATCATCAGGGAACCCAACCACACATGCAAAAAGGAGCACATCTTCATCCACGAGAGACCCCAAAAAATCAACAGCATCTGTGTTTCTCCCAGGAAGATGGCGTGCCCAAACCATTCCACCTTTTTCTGCTTCCAGAGTGAGACAAAGTTCAAAATGACACGCTGCCAACTCATTGGTGGCACAATATATCCTGCCTGCAGGTACCATGTTTCCTCCTTGGAGGGGTATGTTCTTGTCACTTGTGATAACTTGGGGCCAGTTAATTTCCAGGGATTTGTTGAGTAACTTGAGATCAGCCTCTGAGCCTGCAACTCCAGCTCATTCTCCCTGAGCTGCTCTGGGGCTGTTGTTCGTGCAGAAGACTTGACCTGGGGACAAAGGGATAAGGCCTTAAACAAAATGGGTAGTCAACTGTCATTAATTTATTCTTCCAGTACTGCTGAGTTGGAATCATTTTATTCTGCTTCAATAGAAGTCTTTCCTGAATTAAACCATAAATTCTATGTATGCTTCCATTTTTTCCTCCTCTTTTCTTTGAGTCATGTGATGAGGGCCAAGGGTGAACATGAGGCAAGTCTGGGATTGAGGCAAAGTGAGTGACTCTGTCACTTTAAGCCAAAAATTTAGGCAGGGGCACACAAAAAACTGCAATTATCTAGATAAAAAATATTTTGACTCAATTTTTAAACAAAAATTAATGCAAAAATCCTCGATGCACAAAATCTTTACATTTCAAACACTCAACCTATCACAGCTGGGATTAGGGCGAGGAGTGTATGAGTTGTACTAGTGAAAGGTCAGATCTTGTTAATTAAAATTTTAATATCTGCATGTCAAGGGTTATATTAGATTAAATTTATTTTTTACATGTTGCATTAAATATTGTTTATCTTAAGCAGTGAGTTTTAGGCACCCCCTTATATTTTTTCTTTAAAGACTGTGGAGAGAAATGAATAAAGATTTCCCAGGGAGCGACTGAGACTCTCAGAATTCAGTGTGTTTAGTGTGTCTCCTGTTTGTATCTCTTTAGGGAACAGGCAGGGCTTTGAGCTACACCACTAACTCCTTTCTCCTTTTAGTTCTTGCAACTGAACTCGCTGTTTACTTATTCCATATTCAGCTATGGGGGTATTAATCTTCCAGCCAGAGAGCAGGAGGAGAAGGAATGCCTTCTAATTGTGGGAATTTCATCAAGACCTGTTGTTTGATCATTGGTTTCCTCATCTATAAGGTGAGGAGCTTCACTGAGGTGATCTTTGAGGTTCTTCCAAATCTATCAGTCTGCTAAAATACTATTTCTTTGAGGGTATAGAAACTGGCTTTTCTGGAGGAAAGGCTTAGTACTGAGAAATAAAAATGAAGAATAATTTCCAAGTAAGGCCATCTTACGGGGTCACTAATTCTGAGCTATAATATTTTAATCCTGTGAGAAACAGAGACTCATACTGTGAGCAGGCATGAGTCATAAGCTCTAGCGAGTACTTTCTGTCCCAATCTTTTCACTTGAGAGATTTCAATTGTTGCTTGACCATTTGGACTTAATTCAAAGTCATATCAAAGAAGGAGCTGCACGGATGCTAGTCATCAGCTCTGTCTTCTGTAAGCATCCAGTTTTAACCCATTGATTAGATTTACGGGCGATGATGGCACAGCCATGGGTAAAGAACACTTCATAGCTTTATTCATAGGCACAGCTTACCCAACTCATAGTTACCGCACTGCATTTTGGGAGGCTCTTTTCCAGCTGAGTTCCGTCAGCCATTTTTCTGTGAGAATCCTGCTGTCACTGTTGTGTTCAGAGAATTCTGGGTGCTAGCAAGTGAGCAGAGAGCTCTCGGAGTCTGAGCAGAAATTTAGCAGGAACTCACATGACTTAAATCTTGGTAACATCAGATCCTGGACAAACTGTACAGTAAATGAAATGTGTCCTTTAGGCTTCTGACTCTGTTCTCTGCATTCGGATTCTTTTTTCTGCCCCTATCCCTAGATGGACAAACTACAGTAAATGAAATGTGTCCTTTAGGCTTCTGACTCTGTTCTCTGCATTCGGATTCTTTTTTCTGCCCCTATCCCTAGGCTTTCTTGTCCTTTCTTGCCTTCTCAAAGCTTTTTCTTCCTCCCTCAGCCTTTCTTCTAATTGGAAACAAATCTTGTTGATAAATGCATTCTCATTAAAGTGTAACAGAGATGGTCTGATGGAATCTATCCTCAGAGCGTTTTTATTCAATAAGGATCAAAGTACAATTCAAACGAATTGGGACATGTTAGACACTCGTAGTTGGGTTTTGTTTTGCTTGCTTGTTTGTTTTAATGAGCACCTAGCAGTCTGAAGTTAATTCCAGGCAACTGTGAATTCTGCCCACTTGAAATTCATGTTTCAGCAAGACTGGGCACTTCTGCATTCCTCTATTTCCTGTTTATTTTCTCTCCATTGTCTTTGTTTTCCCATTACCATCTCACTATTGATTTCAAAGGCAAAGAATGTAAAAATCTAGGAAACAAAATAAATTCTTTACAAGTCTTTCTCCTTTCTTCTCTCCAACACACACAAAGTCTAGGCTCAAGGTACACATGAAAACACATCCACTTAATTTTTTTTTTTTTTTTGGTACTATCAGGGATTGAATTTGGGTCCTTGCGCTTGCAAGGCAGGCCACTGAACCACTTAGCTAAATCCCCAGCTCATCCACTTAATTTTTAATAATCTGTTAGTGATACATCAATCCAGTCATAAGGCTTGTACATACTTGATGATATATCTTTGCTCTAATCCTGCACATAGGAAATTTAAAATTCAAATATAATAATTTTAAACTCCATGTGTACTAATGTCGTTAGCGTAAAATAAGAAGTGAATAAAGTGGAAAATAAGAAGTTCAGAGAAATGAGAAATAGATTCATTAGATTTAAGTGGTCAGAAAATGTTCCAAAGAAAAAATGGAATTATACATTGAAGAATTTCAAGAGAAGCAAAAGAAAAGGAGCAAAAAAGAAAAGGATGTCATTATAGGTATTCAAAGAAGAGGGGGTCACACTGATTGACAAGAATGGGTTTGTATAACAAAAATAATTAGAGATAAATCTTGAAAATCACATGGGGAGTAGGTCAAATAGAAACTTGGCTAGTGGGCACCAGGGATTTGACTTCTTTCTGTATGGAAGGAGGAATATTTCAAGAATTCTGAAGTAGTGTCATTGCAGGTACGAGTGTTTTTAGAAAAGTAGTGTATTGAAGAAATTGGAGGGGCAAAGAGTACAGATTACAAAGGAAGTAAGAAGGATATATACTTAACATGAAATAATCAATAGCTTTTCCATACACCACTAATGAGCTCGGAGAAAGGAGTAAAAAACCCCAATTCCTTTCAACATAATTTAAAAAAATGCCAAGGAATCAAACTCAGTATCACTATCATATTAAATGAAGAAAGACCAAAAGCTTTCCCTCTGAAATCAGGAACAAGACAAAGATGTCCTTTATCACCACTTCTGTTCAACATAGTACTCAAAATACTAGCAAGAGCAATTAGGCAAGAAAAACATTAAAAGGGATATGTATAGGAAAGGAAGAAGTCAGATTATCATTATTTATAAATGACATGATCCTCTACAGGGAAAATTCCCCCCCCCAAAAAAAAATCCATCAAAAGACAGTAGAATTAATAACAAAAATTCAGTAATATGCCAGGATACATAATCAATACACAAAAATCAATAGCGTTCTTGTACATTAATAATGAGCCCACTAAGAAAGAAATTAGGAAAAAAATAACATTCATGATAGCACCAAGAAAAATTAAATACTTAGGAATTAATCTAACTGAGGAAGTGAAAGAACTCTACAACAAAAATTACAGTACTCTGAAAAAGAAAAATGAAGAGGACATCAGAAAATGGAACAATATCCTCTATTGGACAAGTAGAATCAGTATAATCAAAATAGCCATACTTCCAAAATTGACATATAGATTTAATGTAATCTCAATCAAAATACTGACAGCATTTTTCATAGAACTGGAGAAAACCATCCTATAATTCATATGAAAGGAGAAAAGACCCAGAATAGCAAAAGGAATCCTGGGTAACAAGAGCAAAGCAGGAGGCATCATAATCCCAAACTAAACTCTATTATAAAGCTACTGTGATGAAAACAGCACGGTATGAGCATAAAAGCAGACATGAAGACCAATGGAACAGAATAGAGGATGCAGAACCAACCCCAATCACATTCAATTATTTGATCTTTGACAAAGGGGCCTAAACACACACTGGAGGAAAGATAGCTCAGAGGACTCATATCTAGAATATATAAAGAAATAAAAAACATTAGACCTCCCCCAAATTAAAGATCTACTTGTAGGGACAGAGGCCTGTAGATGAAAAAATAGAATAGGAACCTTAGTAGGTCTTCTAGCTAATCCTGACTAGAAGAAGTTAAATACAAACTTTATGATAAAAATTTCCCTTGGAAATAGGCCAAGGATGGGGTAGAGAAAGAGAGAAAAACCAGATAAAGAAAGGCACCAATGGCCATGGGACTTGCACCAAAAGACCAGAGGGGGAAAGAGTTGACAGGCAGAGTACAAAGAAAGCCAAGTGCACAAATGATAGCCAAGCCCAGCACCAATAGAATGGAAAGGGAGCAAAGAAAAAAGAGGGGGGATACCTAATTTGGGGGGATGCTCTTATTCAGTGTATGCAAGTATATACCACACCTATGTACTAACACTTACACACACACACACACACACACACACATGTATGTATGTATATACACCTATGTGTTCATTCTAGAGTCACTATATTATTCCCTCTAGGGTCATTAGAAAGTTAAAAGATATTCACACACCTCCTTACTAATTCTAAGCTAACCAGTAATAGGGTGCCCTCTTGCCACCCACCTCAAAGATAAGGCCTTAAAAAGTAGGTGAAGGACAAGTAAACAAACAAGAGAAAAAAGAGATACATGTGGAAGAGATGATGTTAGGCAGAGATGCCCAGAGGCCAATCCAGTTTTGGCAAGTTCAGGGGAGGAGGGTTTTCACTGATCCTCCTATAAAAGCAGCCAGGTAAAAAGGGCCCACAAGTCCTGCATCTTTCCAGAGCCCTCTACCCTGATTCTTTCTTATCAGGGTAGCTATCTGTATTCTCCCCCTTCCTTTTTGTCTTTCATCCTGCACAAAAATCAATTCAAAAGAATCAAAGACTTGGATATAAGACCTGAAACGTTGAAACTTCTAGAAGTGAATGCAATGGAAACACTTGAAGCCATAGGCACAGGCAAGATTTCCTGAGTATGATTCAAATAGTACAGGAAATATTAGGAAGAATCAACAAATAGGACTAAAAAGTTTCTATACAGCAAACAAAATGACTAAGGGAGAAAAGATACTACCCACAGAGTGGAGAAAATCTTTGCCAACTACTCTTCTAGCAGGATTAATATCTAGAATACATTTTAAAAAATGAAAAAAGCTTAACATTAAAAAATCAAATATCCCAATCAATAAGTGGGCAAATGAGTTGAACTGATGCTTCTCAAAAGAAGTACAAGTGGATAATAAGTGTATGAAAAAAATGTTCAACATCCTTAGCCATTAGGGACATGTAAACCAAAGTTTAATTGAGCTTCCATCCCACCCACCCCAGTAGGAATGGCTATCGTATACAAATAACAAGTAATGATGGTGAAGATGCAAGGTGGGAAAAGGAACCTTTCTACACAGTTAGTAGGAGTATAAATTAGTATAGCCACTATAGAAATCAACATAGAGTTTCTGCAAAAAACTAAAAATACAACTACCATATGACCCTACCACACTATTCCTGAAGGAAGTAAAGTCAGCATTCTATAGTGCCACCTGCAAGCTCATGTTTATTGTGGCACAATTCACAATAGCCACGGCATGGAACCAGCCTGGGTTAAAGAATAAATGGATAAATGGGTAAAGGATAAACTGACAAAGGAGTAGCATTTAGCCACAGAGAATAAAATTATGTCATTTTGGTTCAAGGATTGAGCTCAGTGGTTCCACCACCTGCCTCACAAGTGCAAGGTTCTGAGTTCGATCTCCAGTACCCCCCCAATTTTTTTATATCATTTTCATGAAAATACAGATTATTATATTAAGCAAAATAAGTCAAGTATTGCACGTTTTGCCTAATATCTGGAATCTTCAAAAAATGACATGAAAGTATAAGGGATGTTATTATTACACAAGGAGAAATAAATTATATGGAGGGTGAAGAAAGTGTAGAGAGGGTAGTAAATACATAGATCAAACATGTCATATGCATGAATAAAAGTACCATATTGAAGCCAAATATCTTATAAAATGAATATTTACTAATACAAACACATTTTAAAAGGTGGAAATAGCCCAAATGTCCATAAACTGATGAATGAAAACCAAAATGTGCTCCATTCATACAATGGGATCAGAGTCCTCTCTAAAAAATTTCAAGATACAGATACTGGCTACAGGATGGATGCAATTCCAAACATGTTCAAAGAAAGAAGTCAGATGTAAAAACTCATGAATTGCATGTTTCTATTTGCATGAAATATCCAGAAAAGACAAAAGGTAGAATAATGGTTGCCTGGGACTGGGGGTGGGAATGGGAGATGACCATGAGCAGGTTCAATGGACCTTTCTGAGGAAATAAAAATGTTCTAAAATTGTGATTTGCCTTCAAATTGCACACTTAAGATGGGTTAACTTGGTGGCATATAAAATAAAGCTTCTAGCTGGGGATTTAGCTCAGTGGTGCTGCCATCTGCCTCGCAAGTGTAAGGTCCTGAGTTCAGTCTCCGGTATAATAAATAAATAAATAAATAAATAAACAAACAAACAAACAAACAAATAAAATAGAGCTGCTTTAAACAGGGAAGCAAGCATGGTAATGCAAGAGACAATATGCACAAGAGAAGGAGGATTTTACGGGTGGAAAAGAAATGAGAGGGGACAATAGGGTAACTCAACGGTAAAAGAATTATCCTCCTGAAAAACTCTGCAATTCTCACTATGAACTTCCTAGCACTGACTGCAAATAAAAGATTTTCTAGCGCTCAAGTCATGTCACATTGTTAAAAAATATTGTGGAGAAACCAGTGTTTGTACAATTCAGTGTGTGATGCTGTACAGAATAACAATAGTCTGAAACTGTGTTCTAGGCTCAAGGTTTCATCAGCCTTAGTAAGAGGGGAGAAAGACTGACACCTGTCAACTAACCAGAATAATGCAAAGGATAGCTCAAAACAAAGCATAGCATAACCTGTGTTGAGGAAGCCTGAAAAGAAAGAAGATCACCTGTGCTAAAGAAGAGATAGATGAGGAAGATTTCACAGAAGAGGAGGCAGAGGTGCTTCCTGGGTCACTGAGATTGTGGCTTCCAAATGGACACTGTGTTCAATTTTTCTGAGTGTCCTTGGTTCCACATTGTCTCCTCTGTCAATCTCTTGCCATTCTTTCTACCCCTTTCTTGCCCCTCCTTCCCCTCAGACCCAATAGCAGAAACTCCCAGGAAACAGTTTCATTTCTCGCTCTGCAACAAGCTAGAATCTGTCCCTGAAGGATCAACGTGTCAAAGGAATTGGTAAAGGCTGAAATCTCATGACTGAGAATGGGTGGGAAAAACATCAAGGGAGGGGAAATGACTGTGTGGTGTGTTTTTAAGTGGCTGCTGCATGCCAGGTAGTTTATGGGGCTGTAGGAGAGAGTAATGATGAGGAATGCATTAGGTGAAATGACTGTGACCCACTATGGAGACAATAGACCCCACCAATAAGAGTATAAAACAGAGGAAAGGAAGAAAAATCATACTTGGTTCCAGCACTTTAAACTTACCACCTTACATAACTCTCACAGTTTCTTTTCAGAGGAGTAAACTGAGGTTAAATGAAGTATGGTATTGTAAGTGGAGAAGCAGGGATTTGAACCCATGTCTTCAGACTGCACAGTGATTGTCTTTTCACTGTATTATACTTCCATTATTACAATATATGCAGGAATCTTTCATCTAGGGTCACTCCTGGGAGTAATGGTCATAATGAAAAGAAAAGTTATCTCCTTAATATTCTCCTTTTTTTGTGTTTTACTTTTTATCTTTACTGCAGTAGAGATCACATTAGATTGAGATGGAGATCTTCTCTCTGCTACTGCTTTGCCTAGGACTGATTCTTGCAGAAGCTTCAGAAAGTATGATGGAGATAATTAAAGAAGAATTTGCAGAGGAGAAGATGCAGTCTGAGATAGCGAAAAGTGCCCAAGAAAAGGAGACTGATGAGGTATTAATGAACTTGACTCTGTTTGATAAAAATGCCAGCCTCAGCTTGTCCAAGAACATTATGCCTTCTTCATTACTGACATTCAGATTATATTATAGCACCTCTAAACAAAACAGTCCTGTTCGTGACAAAGAGTGTTACAATAACAAGACGGCCTGGAGAAAAGTTTTGGAAGCTAATGGGTCATGCAACTCAAGCAATAACTTCATCCATGGCCCTGCTGAAGTGATTCACAGGCTCCACAAGGCCTGTAGCTGCAAGTGTGGACAGAATCTTGGCATACGTGGCTGTGAGAGCCCGGAACTGGAGAATACTGTGTGCCAGCTCACCACAGGCAAACAATTCCCCAGGTGCCAATACCGCAGCGTTACCTCATTGAAGAAGATACTGACAGTACTTGTGGGTCACTCTCTGATGAGCTGGTTGGTTAGTGGCTCTAAATTGTAAACCCCACAGGGATTCAAGCCCTGGGTGTATGTTTAAAAAGTTATGTTCATGCTTATGATGTTGCTTTCCTTCTGTTATCTACATTACCAATTAGCCCTATAGTTAAACTCAATTATTTATACCAAGTGGAGGAAAGAAAAATCCAGAACACTGGGCTATTCAATTAAAGTGTATCACTGATCCACAGATTTACATCATTTTTTCCCCTTCCTTTCCCTTCCCTTCCCTTCCCTTCTTTTCCTTTCCTTCTCCCTCTCTCCTCTCCTTCTCTCTTAAACACATGCGTGTGCACACCCCCCCCACACACACAAGCACGCACACACTAGTCCTCTGAACAAAACTAAATTCCATCCTAGCTCAGCTGTAAACTGAGTTCTCCCAGTTTCCCCTTCCCTTCCCTTCCCTTCTTTTCCTTTCCTTCTCCCTCTCCCCTCTCCTTCTCTCTTAAACACATGCGTGTGCGCACACACACACACACACACACACATATACAAGCACACACACACTAGTCCTCTGAACAAAACTAAATTCCATCCTAGCTCAGCTGTAAACTGAGTTCTCCCAACAGAGCACATTTATGGAGAGAAGCCCCAGACCAATATGGATAATTAAAAGTGAATTGCACTGTTAGTGAGACTATTGGAGAAAACAGTGAATGAGAATAGCAGGCATTATTGCGGCTTGTCAAGGAAATGTGTGCACAAAAGTCAGAGCACCGCACCAGTGTGGGTTGTCTGCCTTCCAGGAGATACCAGCAGGTTTGGTATACCTGCTGCTCTCAGTGTTGGTAACTCCAGCATTGTGCAATTTCCATTTCATCACCCTCCTCCCTATCTCACAGGTGGCTGCAAAAGGGCATAAAACTTTATTGCAATTTTTACTCAAAGTCTTGCTGCTCAGGGGCAGTTGGAGAAGAATGGCAAATTGTGGAGGAATTCGGAAGGTAGCAAAATGGGAATAGGAAGTCTATGCCAAGTTCCAGGCAGGACTGATCCTCAATCTTGGTATTTTCTGACATTGCAGTGAAATTTTTTTCATTGCCAGTTATTTGTTAATATATTGTTATGGTTCAACACTCTGCATAAAGCTTGAGTAGTCATCGTGTTCACTGACGTGCGTATGTGTGCTCCTGTTTCCCCCTCTTACATTGCCCTCCATTTGAGATCATTCTTTTTAATGTTTTAGTTTTAAATAAATGCATGCAATGAATGTTATGTCACTGTAACATTCTTCTTGTTGAATATAACCCTTCATACGTCAACTTTCCCAATGCTTTGCACACTTGACATGGAGTTTTCATTCTACTAGAATGCAAAACTCTGGTGACCTCCACACAGCACTACAATAACACATTTCTGCCTTTTAACTGGGTTTTTCTTGTTAGTGTGGTGCCTGCCGAAATAAACATTCACTGGATTGGGCCAAACAGTTATGTAATTAGCACTCAATTTATACTTGGCAGCCAGAGGAGAGAGTCACACAGGGCAATACTTTGGTCACAAAGGTCTTTTCTCTGTAGGAAAAGAGGCCAGGCCAGGAAGGGAGATGTTCTTATTGAGTTCCATTCCCAGGAGAGTCTCATGTAATGATTCTGATGCCACTGCTCACTTACTAAACAGAAGGAAGTGGGCTCCATACACGGGAGAGCAGTCTAAGTAGTCTTGGTCCAGATTTAGTTCACATCTAAGCAACTTCTTTTCCACAGTAGATCTTCTGGCTCTGCTGAGGGACAGACGTGTCAGCCCCAGAGAGAATGGCTATTAATTTCTTGGACAATGTTTGTAATATATAAGAAGAAATAAACCCTAAGTAGTTCAGAATCGAGCACAGATTTCTTCCCTCATAGAAGAAAGGAACAAAGATCTAGGAGAGCTCTTTACTTCTAGGCCAGGCGGATCCTTTACTTGGGCTTAGTTAAACCAAAGCTTTCACTTCTCTGAAGGAATCAGGAGCTCTGCCTTCTGGTGTCCTGATCCCCAGGATCTCTCTCATCACCAGAGTCAGGGGTCTGAAAGATGTTGAATGTGGAGGCCTAGCCTTTTTGACCCTTGAAGCCTGACAAATCTACATGTATCCTAAAGTCCCTCGTGAAGCAACAGACAGGGTATTGCAGACTTTCAAACATCAAGTTTACACAGTGTCCCTTTTCTGCTCCCAAACCGGGTAGGGCTTCCTTGTGCCTCCAGCCTCATATCCACATACTTAGGCTGACCTTAAGGTCCCTCATTTTCCTCATTTTGCCTAGCATGTCTTCAGTACCTACCCTGTCTCTGTGTTTTGAGGCTGCTCTTCTCACCATCCACAGGATATTTTTTGTGTTTGTTTTTGTCTTTACACTGACGGTAGGGTACCACGGTGCCCTTCTTTTCCCATTTCCCATGAATTTCAGCCCACGTGCTTGCACAAGCCACACCTGATTAAAAACAGTCCAAGGGTCCCTTGCACTTGTTAGAAAAATAACTGAAAGGTAGATATATGTTATATCCCTGGAGCTGAAAGAAAAAGTTAGAGGGAAAGAAATGAGGTGATAAAGGAGGCAGATCAGTTATTAAAGAGTTTGGTAGAGAAAGGAAGCTGAGAATGGACTGACAGAGAGGACTGCACAACAAACACTGAGAGGAGCTATTCAGCATCCAAGAAGCATTTTTTTCCCCTTGCTGCTAATCATTCCCTCTCTTTTGCCAACATAGTATTAAATTTCTTTTGAGCAACAATCCTGAGGTGACAGCAAGTGCCTGGCCTCAGTACCCAAAATGGCAGTGGAGGAGGGAAAACCTGGGTGACCTCACAGACAGATCCTTATAGAGTGTGGGGAGGGGGCTCATCCAAAATTCATAACCTCACTGGGATTTAACTTGCTTATCTACACATTGTGGATGTTGGATTAAATCTGGGCGCTTAGACTTAGGATCATGTTGGCAAATTTTCTAGGTTGCCCACTCTAATCAACCATCTCCTTTCAAAGCCAAGAGTGGCAGTTAGGTACCAGGCACCTGACCATACTTTCCTCCCTAGGCTCTCTTCCCAGAAGTGATAAGGACCTCTTATAAGTCCAGATCTTTCCACACTGGACTAGCCTTCTCTCTGCTTTTTTTCTTGTCTACTGTTAGATGCCCAAATCGAGTATGCCTCAAATTTAATTGTGCAAATGTTGATAACATCCTCGGAGTGGACTCAATGGCAAAACAGAGGGAAGCCATGTTCCTGAATAAATGTGTTCAGTGTAGTTATTTTGCTAACCTGGACTGCATATTTTGGAACTGTTATATGAGAGAAAATTAACATTTATATTTTAAAAACCACCGTTTTCTGAGATTTTGTTTCATGACTTTGGCCTTATCCTAACAAGTTTAATAACTTCAGGAGTTGTTATTAAGCACAAATAACTAGGCTAAAATCCAAGAAGTCAGTGCTGTGGAGATCAGAGAGGCAGTATGTAGCATGTAGTTCTTTTATAAATATATTAGATTTGTTTCTGTGCTCCAAAGTTTGAGCACCACTGGACTAGACAAATGAAAAGCTTTTTGTGATTCTAGTACTGATGGGAGAGGAGGAAGGTTGCCACCTATATATGCAGAGCTTGTGAGGATGATACTAAAGCAAAAAAGTTTAATTCAATTCAAGGTGTCCATCTCTTACACAGGCTCCCTGAATAGCAAAGCTGTCTTTTTATTCTGAAAATTCTTTGCCATAGAATACATTTGGAAGCAAGCACGAAGACACTGTGAGACCTACTCATGTTGCCAAGAAAGTGGTTGAGAAGTTGAAAGTGATATCACACACCCAAAATGCATCGTGTTTACTCCTCTGACCAGTTAACTGGAAAGTTTGAGATAAGATGACTTTTAATACTTTATGTTTGCAAAGTCTGCTAAACTATTTCAAAATCATGTACAATAATGCACCATATCTATCTATCTATCTATCTATATCTATATCGATATATATATAGATAGATAGACATATATGTATATATTCTTTATAATTGCAGAACAATCCTCATGAAGTTAATTTTATTATTGCACCTCTTTCAGGGCTGAGGAAATAGAAGTCAAAGACTTTAGGCAATGCATAAGATTACACCTACAATGATTGCCTCCCCAGAACAAACAAAGCCAGTCTGATTCCATAGGCCACATTTGCAACTGCTTATCTTTGATAGAAAAAGCAAACTAGCCCATCATTATATATTCTGGAATGCTCCTGAATAAAATGTACCACACAAGATTATTTTGGGGATTAAATGATAGTCATCATCATTATGTATAGATCAGGGTACTGTGCTAAGTACTCAACTGAAAAAATCTAATATATATGGTTGGCAAGGGACGAACACACCTATAGAAAAATAAGCAAGGGAAACAAAGAGAAAATTAACCACAGAAAAAATAGTTATTGAACATTTGAAAAATATTTTCCTTCCTGCTAAATGCAATATAAGCAAAAGCAATGTGCTATCATTTTTAATCCTTATTAATCAGCAGAAATAAACTTAAGAAAATAACATCAAACAGGCACAGGGACAGGAAAAGGGACATTCCCGTGCTCTCCTCCTGGGGACACAAACATGTATATTTGCCACCTTTCTGGACTGCATCTGGAGCTGAGTGATGGGAGCTAGGTCCTCCTTACCACTGACATTCTTCCTTCCTCTTGCGCACCTTTTAAATAAGAAACTAAGTCAGCCACATCACCAAGGTACAGACCGTAACCATAGGTCCTGGGGCTTGTCGCACAGAGGATCAAAGTCCTGGCCGTGTGAGACCTGCAGGCTATGCCTGTCCTTGCCAGTTTGGGCTGTTTCAGGATCTGTTACAGGACGAGCTGTTACAGGACGTTCTGTAGGAGAGGAAACGGACTGAGCTCTGTGACCCGTCACATTAAACGCTCCTTCTGAAGCCCTCCTGGGTACAGGTAGCAGGACCTCTTGAAAGAGGAAAGAGGAGGGGAAGCAGGGGCAGGCTGGGAGGGTGGGCTGCTGCACAAGCGATGCCCAGCACAGCTACCTTCACTTCTGTCCTACATTTTCCCCTTCTTTCCTCTTCTTCCCCTCAAGTGACTTCTATATTCTCTCCTCTTGAATAGATTGTACTTTCAATGCATCTCTCCCCTATGCTCCCTGCTTGGCTCCTTGTTCTGTTTTCCTTTTAGGTTTTTTTTAACACTCAGGTTCATGTGATTTTTTCTGTGTGGCCCTCTTTCATGTCTGATTACTGTGCAGTCTGATAATGCCAACAAGCTTCCCTTGATGTATGGCAAATTATGATTTAATTTGCACAGATCAAAAATCTGTTCTTACATTTTAAAAATTTTGCAGTTTTATTTCTCATATCAGACAGTCACCTGCCCATAAAAAGTTGAAAGGCATGTTCAGTAAGCCTAGAGTGGTTGATTAGGCAGTTGAATTTAAGGAAAATAAATGTAACAGATTACTTGGAGATGGCCTGTTTTGAAAGCAGAATAATAATCAAGTGTTAATAAGTAGAAAATACAGGCAAGTGATGGAGAAACTTCGTTATCCAAGGCACTGTATAGATAAAGCATAAATAAAAGAATGTACCCTCACAATGCAAGTATTGAAACAATAGTAGTTTATGAATGGAATATATCTCTGTCTAAAGCAATCAGGTCAGGCTCTTGTGAAAGAAAACTTAAAATCTTTAACTTGATAGATGATCTATTGTAATAATTATGGTTTGAACAGAGGAAGAAAAAGATTCTAGGAGCAAGAAGAAATACAGGAATAGAAAGACATGGAAATATGGTTGTAGAGAGATGGTAGGAAATTTTGAGTACTGGGTTAAATAATTTGTATGTTTCCTTCCTACTGGACTGTGGCAGACCTCAAAAGATTTTAAGGTCCTAATCCCCAGGGCTGATGAATGTGAGAAAGTATGGCAAGAGAGACTATGCAGATTTAATTAAATCAAGACTCTTGTGGATGTAGAGATTATCTGGATTGTTCTTAAATGCAAGAGGTATGTAGAGTTTTGACTACAGCAGAAGGCAATGTGACATTGAAGAAGTGATTAAAAGTTGGATTTGAAGATGGGGGTAAAGAGTCACAAGTTGAGGGATGCAGCTCTAGAAGCTAGAAAACTTAAACAAAGCAAACAAAATCTATGCCTCTCCCTAAAGGTGTAAAGGGAGCGAAATGTTTCTTACACCTTGATTTTGACCCAGTGAAATTGATTTCAGACTTCTGACCTCCAACTATAAAAGAATAAGCCTTTCTTGTTTTAAGTTTGTGGGAATTTGTTAACAGCAACAATAGGAAACTGATACAAGAACAATGAGAGGAAATTTAGAGATTAATGGTAATTGTAGGAAAATAGAAATAATATTTAAAGATTAATTTGACAGTGACACTTTAGATTGAAGGAGAGAGAATAATTCAAAGTATATAGTTTGTAGTACTTTGACTATTATATATGTACAATTTAGGCAAGACTATGAAAACAGGAAACAGCAAAGAAGATTACAGATCAATATCCTTGATGAACATAGATGCAAAAATCCTTCATGATCAAATTGGTTTCATTCTAGGGATTGCAAGGATAGTTCAACATATGCAAATGAATAAACATAATATATCATATAAATAGAATCAATCATTAAAATCACGTGATCATCTCAATCAATGAAGAAAAAATCAACAACATTCAAATCCCTTCATGATAAAAAGAAACTAGGTATGGGAGGATTGTTTCTCAGTATAGTAAAACCCAACTAACCCACAGAAAACAGCTTTCTGAATAGGAAAAATAGAAAGCATTTCCTCTTAAGTCAGGAATGAGGCAAGGAAGTTCACTCGCACCCCTCTTATTCAAGATAGCTCTTGAAATTTAAGCTGCAGCAATTAGGCAAGAGAAAAAATAAAAACAATGCAAATAGAAAAGGAAGAAGTCAAATTATCCTTGTTTGCAGATGATATGATCTCATCCTAAAGACTCTACCGAAGGATTTTTAGAGGTGACAAATAGATTTAGCAAAGTAGTAGGTTATAAAATCAACATTTAAAAATCAGTAGCTTTCTGGTATATTAATAATGGCCAAGCTGAGAAAAAATCGGAAAGTAACTTTATTTACAATAGCACAAAAAATTAAAATATTTAGGGATCAACCTAATCAAGAAGGTGAAATACCTCTATAAGAAAAATTTTAGAACACCGAAGAAAGAAACTGAAGAAAAATCAGAGGATGAAAAGACCTTCGATGCTCATGGATTGGGACTATTAATATTGCCCCAAAGCCACATTAATAAAAGCAATCTTCAGATTCAGTAAAATCCCTAGGGAAGAAAAACCAATGACATTCTTCACACAACTAGAAAATAATTTTTAATTAAAATGGAGACACAAAAGACCTAAAATAGCCAAAGCAGTCCTAAGACAAAAAAAGCAAGGCTGGAGACATCACAATACCCAATTTCAAAATATACTACAAAGCCATAGTAACAAAATAGCATGAAACTGACATAGAATAATATGTAGACCAATGGAATAGAATAGAGAACACAGAAAGAAACCCTCATAACTACAGCCGATTCTGGACAAAGGAGCCAAAAATATACATTTGAGAAAAAACAGCCTTCTTAACAAATGATGCTGAGAAAGCTGGCTATCCATTTGTAGAAGACTGAAGCTAGATCCCTATCTCCCACCCCGTACAAAAGTAAATTCAAAATGGGTCAAATAACTTTATTTTTTCCCAGAATTATATTTTATTTCACATTGATAGAAACCATGAAAAACATTTACATTGTCCCTCAATACAGCACATTTCAATAGAATATTTCTTGCTATAAATAAGATCTTACTGATTTGTATAACTGAAATCAGTATACAATTCTTCAAGGTAAAGCAGAATGACACAGTAATGACTTTAAAATTTTTAAATCCAGATAAACATATGGCTTCATTATAAACACCCTATGTAGTCCACTACCATGTTATTTCCATGAACAATTAGCACCATAAAGATGCATTCTTTTTTTTTCCTCTCATTGAGTTTATTGGTACATTTTAGGTATACAGTACAGTTACATTCATCATTGGTATTTTGTACCTTTACATGACAGGTTTTGGTTCTCATTTTTCCCCCTTACCCCTGGCCTCCCTTCACCTCCTCCTCCCTTCCCTATTTACAAATACTTTATTTCCATTTTTTCATTTTCTCAATATTTTTTTCTTTTCCCTTATTATCTTTCCCTTACACTTCCCACTTCCCCTACATCTTTAGCCCTTTTCTTCCTATTTCACTTTGTCAATTATACCACTAGGATCTTATGTACCATTATAGTTTTTCACACCAGAGAAGCTATTCAGTATTTATACATGTGTGACATTTATTTCACTTAAGAGTATATCCTCAACTAAAAGAATCATATGACAGAGAAGTATGTGCACCCATGTTTATAGCAGCACAGTTTGTAATAGCTAAATCTTGGAAACAGCCCACTCGCCCATCTGTTGGAAACTGGATAAAGAAGATGTGGTTTTTCTATACAATGGGATATTACTCAGCCATAAAGAATGAGAAAATAGATTCATTCATAGGAAAATGAATACATATTGAAGATAAACTCCAAAGTGAAATAAATAAGTCACACATGTGTAAATACCAAATAGTTTCTCTGGTGTGAATAATCTGCAATAATACATAAGATCCTAAGAAGATTACTGACATTTAGAAATGGGAAGAAAGGAGCTAAAGGTGTAGGGAAGGTGGGATGGGTAGGGGAAGGGTAATAAGGGAAAAGAAAAAAATGTGAGATAATGAAAAGATGGAAATAAAGTGTCTGTAGATGGGGAGGGGTGGAGGGGGTGAAGGGAGGGCAGGGGTAAGGGGAAAAAATGAAAATCAAGACTTGCCATGTAAAGGTACAAGATCCCAACAATGAATGTGTAACTGTACTGTATCCTTAAAATGTACCAATAAACTCAATTAAAGCTGAAAAAAAAGAGAATATCCTCAATATGTATCCATTTTCCTATGAATGAATCTAATTTCTCATTCTTTATGGCTGAGTAGTATTCCATTTTATAGAAAACACACATCTTCTTTATCCAGTAAAGTTATGCATTTTTAACATTATTTTGGTAAGATGAAATACAGCAGAACATTAAAGCAGTTCAGAAATATTAAGTATATATTTTTGCTGCCTTTTAAACTGTATAGTAACAATACCATATTTATAGGGTTCTGATTAAACTTTATTACCCCAAACTTTGTTTTCAAATAATATTTTACTATTAATCTGGAAATTTTGACTATTTATAATAAAATGATTCCTATTTTTATATTTGCACAAAAGACTAATTTTAAACAACAATTTGAAGTAAAAATTTCAAATAAGACCACTGGCAGATATAAATAAAGCAAATTTTTCTAATGGATTGTTTTTTTCTATAGTAATTGGTTTCAAACATAAGTACAGAAAAGTATAACTTAATGTGGCAAGGAGATTCAGCAAGAAATTTGTTTTTAAGATCAGTCTTAAATATTTCTGTACATGCTAGAATATGACCTAATTATTCATTCAACTGTGTGCAGAAAAACAATATTTTATTATTATCTGAATTGAAGATTCTAAATAACTAAGTAAGTCTAAATTTGAACTAAAGTATAATTATTTGAAATACATAATATAAGGAGTTTAAGTACTATTTGGTTTCTTTTACTTTTTTTGGGTATTGGGGCTCAAACATTGGGACCTTGAGCTTGCAAGGCAAGTGGCAGAACCACTGAGCTAAATCCCCAGCCTAGTTTCTTTTACTTTAAAAGTTATATAGATTCCAAATATCATATGTTTGTAATTCAGAATGTCAAATTACAGCATGCACTGACAGTAGATGGCAGGGAGGCAATATATTTGGTCTGTTATGAAGGATAATCATGAAAGAAAACATTGTTTTTCTTGAGAAGGGAAAATATTAAATAGAAATATTATCAAGGAAAAGAAAAACCTGGTCCCCCAAATAAAGGGGCCATTAAATGAAGAGATCAATGTTACTCTTTACTGACAAAAGGATTATCCTTATTATCAAGAATAATGCAACAGCATCTGACTCTTATGCATTACAATCACTATGTATAATGAACATATATAGAAAAATAGAGACATTACATGGTGACTAAGCAATTTTGGAATAATTCCATAGCCTAAGTCACAAAATGCATAGATCATTTATACCTAAACCGTTCATTTTACCTGAACAAATTAGCATACCGGTAATTTTCAAATGATGTAATTACATAAAATCTTATTGCAGTATTTTATTATTATGCTGAATTATATTTGAGAAAAAGAATCTAGCTACCTTACCTATTTTAATACTGGCATATTCTGGGTCACATTATAAATATACATGTATAGAAACTTAAAAGATCCTAAATTTCCCACAAGGAAATGTTATTTATTATGTATCATTGATGTGTATTTGCAAAACATTTTAACACTGCAAACAGTAGAAGTTCTAAGATCGGGCACGGGAAGAAATTTATCCTCCACTGCGGTGCTGCTGGTGCCCTTGTACAGGAGGCCTTTTGGCGACATCAATCAGTTGGAGGCAGGAGTTTATGAATGAATTGCTTAACAGCCGTCACTTCCTGGTGACATGAACTGCATCCCGCCTTCACAGGTTTTGAAGGTTACATTGGCTGGATTTACCAACTATTTTAGTTTTTCAACAGTAATGGAACCAAACCTTAGGGGAACTAAAGAGTCTCAATCTCCATGGCCCTGGAGAATAGAAATATCTTTGTTCACATTACTGATAGGACCCTGTGGAAGCCGTCAACTAAGCGCAGTGACACCAGCCAGTTTGAGCCCCGTGGTTAGAGCGGTGTATAAGGACAAAGCTCCTCCCTGAGAAAATCCTCCCCAAATAACTCTGTTAGAAGGAATACCATTCTTTTCCTCTTGCTCTGTTAAAGCTTTTACATTTTCTGTTGCCAGTTTAATGCCAGGTTCATCCTCCTGAGAATCTGGTGAAAGCCCAACGATATCAAACCAAGAAGGTATAGCCATGTTCATAGTTAATGTTACAGGCATCACTGGCGCATGTGGGCAGATATGTCTGATGTGTGAACTTCTGATACCTGCAATGGCTTCTGTCCGTCCACTTCCAGTATCTCCAAATTCAAGAAAGAAAACAACCGCGGCGGCAGCCTTTGGGGTGGCTGGCATGGGAGCAGACATTTAATGCTCGGCGTCCACCGGCTCAGCAGACAGTGCGTCAGAAGCGGAAAGGCCGAATAACTTTCTGTAAGACCCAAGACTTTACAATTGCTAAAAGACAACATAGGGAAACACTTGAGACCATAGACGTGGTGAAGACTTGATATCGTTGGGCTTTTACCAGATTCTCAGGAGGATGAACCTGGCATTAAACCGGAAGCAGAAAATGTAAAAGCTTTAACAGAGCAAGAGGTGAAGAATAGACTTCAATATCATGGGAAATAATAGCGAAAATCAACAAATGGGATTACATCAAATGAAACATTTCTGAACAGCAAGGAAAACAACCAATAGAATGAAGACACAGCCTACGGGGGTGGGGGAGGGTTTACCAGCTACTGTTGCAGCAAACAATTGTTTAATATCTAGAATACATAAAAACTCAACACCAGAAAATCAAATAAAACAATAAATCGGCAAATGAACTGAACAGACATCTCTCAAAAGAAGAAGCACCATTGCCCAAAAAGTATATGAAAATATATTCACTGTATCTAGCCATTAAGAAAATGCAAATCAAAAGTAAACTGAGATTCTATCTCACCCCAGCCTGAAAGGCTATTTTCAAACACATAATAAACGCTGGCAAGGACATGGGGGCAAAGGAACCCTTTTTCATTCCTGGTGGGAGTTAGTATGAAAATCAGTATGAAGATTCCTCAAAAACTTAAAAACAGAGCTGCAATTTCATCCAGCAATACCACTCAATACCCAGAGGAATTAGTCCCCATTCTTAGGGACACCTGCATACATTCATCTATAGCAACACAGCCCCCGATACCCCTTATAAGGAACCAGGCTAGAGATGAGTGAATAAAAAAATGTGGTACAAATATACAGTGGAGTATTATTCAGCCAAAAGAAAGAACAAAATTCTGTCATTTACAAGAAAATGGGTGGTTCTGTAGACCATCTTGTTGATCAAAATAACCCAGATGCCAACCAATATTGCTTGTTCTCTCTAATATGTGGAATCTAAAAAAAAGATGACAAGAAGGTCGAAGGCCCCTTTGCAAATACGGAAGGGTGGAGGGGTTGAAGGGAGGGCAGGGGAAAGGGGAAAAAATAAGAATCAAGATACAACATGTAAAGGTGTAAGTTCCCAAGGATGAATGTAAATGTACTGTACATCTAAAATGTACCAATAAAGTAATTTAAGAGAGAAAAGTAGAAGGCCCACTGTTACTGAACAAGGAAAAGTAAGAAGATGAAAAGGGAGGGAATGAAAGGCAGCTAGTAGAGGTGAAGGATTAAATAAAACATATACATTAAACCCCGGCCCACAATGTGAAACTAGGAGGAAGGATTGGCTAGGGGGTGAAGGGTGGTGCACAGGATCAAAGTATGTTTAGTGTACGTATGAACTTGGCAAAATGAAACCCATTCATCTGTATAACCAATTTAAAAAGTGGACAATTTTAACAAAAGGGAAACTATAATGATGCCCACTGACATCGCTGTAAGAAACAGAACTTCCTGTTTTACTAGGACACATTCATATCCCTGGAATCTTTGAATTGCTTAGGAAAGATAGGGGAGACCTGAAGTAATAAGTGATGTAAATTTTCCTGTCACCCATGATAATGATGATTCAGAAGTAGATATGCTGGATTTAGAAAAGGAGGGCTGGGGATTTAGTTCAGTGGCATTGTCCCTACCTTGAAAGCACAAGGTCCTGAGTTTGATCCCTGGTACAGAGAGAAAAAAAAAAAAAAGAAAAAAAAAGAAAAAAAAACCAACAAAAAACAAAAAACAAAACAGAGAGAAGGAAAATAACACAATGTATCTTTTATCTGTAATGAGGCATGGATTTGAGAAGAAAACAATATACTATCAATATAATGTCATTTATTTATTTATTCATTCATTTATTACTTATTTCACAAGCAGATACTGGTCTTTGAATTTTTTTTTAATGTTTTGGCTATTATTTTTGTCATTTATTTTTGGTGTGATATTGCATATTCTTATTCAGAGAGGTACATAATTCAGTTTTTGTATGTGTAGTTTAGTGTCCCAGGAATTTCTTTTGTGCCCGAGTTATTTATTAAGGATGCCTCTTACTCCAAATTTATGAAAAAGATTTTATTTTCAACACACTGTTCTTTTAATTATCTTAAAGTCTAAGCCAAATAAAATGAGTAGTACATATTGTGCAGGTGTTGTGTGTGGAATGAATATGGGGATCTGTATTATTCTTTCTTGATATGGAATCCATTGTCTTATCATATTTATTATGCTTTACCAAGAAAAATCTATCAGAATTGTTAACCTTAAAGATTCCATATTGAATCTTTATTTTATCTCTGTCTTCAGAGAGGGACTGAAATATGAAATAAAACAAAGCTGAGAGCTGAATTGAAGTCTAGGTCCTCTAATTTCACTTTGACTTACAGAAAAAATATAGCAGATATCTAACAAAATCTTTTTAAGGTGCTGTACAATTAAAGAACTGAAAAAGCTAAGCAGTATAGGAAAAATAAATAAATTTGCAGAAAACTTTAGTTGTGATGAGATTTCTGTGTTCCTAGAATTGGCTTGATTCCATTTTTAAAAATAAGACACAAAATGACTATTTTTTTGAAGGTTGATTTTTAATTATTGAGAAACTTGTTCTATGCTCTGTGTGCTGCTGTAGATGCTGACATACAGTTGTCACAATGACCTTAAGGGAGGAAGTGTTTTCCCTTCACTGAACCTACTGATCCCCTTATTAACCATAATAATTACATTTTCTACCAGATTTTCTCAGCCTGACACAATTCTTATTTAGATAATGGGTGTGAAGTTCTGACTTAAATATTCCCTCAAAATGTTTTTCAAATTATAAATTTAAAGCGGGCTAAAGCCTAGACTTTTCTTACTAAATTTAACCATGCAGACCCTGGGATTTACTAAAAAAGGTTGACTTTGTTCTAAGAACTGAGACCATAGAAGAACTTATAATATATCTGTGTTCAACCGCTCAAACTAAGGAATCTGTTTTTCCTGATGCTGATGAAAAGTAGAAGGTCACTGTATCAAATTGTGAGGTTCTAGAAAATTGGCACTTACTATTAGAGAACAAGCCAAATCCAGATCTTGAAAGTTTATTTCTTTCAATGTGGTATGTTATTGTTCTTCCTGAATTTGTAAAATTGACAAGTTTAAATATAAGAATAGGAACTTAGTCAAAAGAAATAATGCCTTAAGATTTTTTCTTTTCTCTTTTATATAACCTATATTTTTGTTAATTGGGATTATGAGTTAGAGTTTAGTGTTTTGATTTTTCCCTCAGTCATTGGTAATACACAAATCATACCAATTGCTTTTTATATAGTAGAGAACAACCCTTCTGGCAGAAATTGAGATTCTGCTGGGGTTGTAAGTGTGTTGTTTTTGCCTTTATTTCTCCATAAAAACATGTGTTTCAGGCTGACCAATCAGAGGACCCCACATCCTTGGACTTATCATGAGACAGAAGCAAGGCCAATCAGAAGAGCTGTTTTCCATGGTGGATGAAGATAGGAGAGATGACACTTCCCACTGTGACCCTCAATATAAGGCTACAAATGTCCCAATGACTGGCTCTGCCATGACATAGCGGGTCCTTCCTTACATGAGAGCAGAGCTCATACGCATACAGCGGTGTGGGACAGAGTGAGGTGAGGAGTTGGATTTCTTCATCCTGCTGTCCTTCTTGGACTTCTGTCTGCTGTGAGTCAATTAACTCCTCTTGTGTTTAATATATTTTGGTTTCCTAATTGAGCAGATGGTCCTACTCCTATAGCACAAAATACTCTACCTCTTTAAAATTTAATTAATAGATATATTTATAAATTCAGGTAAGTAATCCATTCAAAGTAAATAGATTTCCATAAACACACTACTAGCTGTCTGAATAAATATTAACTCTTATCACAATTATTATAACTAGTATATTATTATTACTGCTATGAACATATCAGACTCAATTTAATTGTTACATATTATTGGGCATCTACATTTCCAAAATTTTCTCTCTTGGGTAATATTTTTGCCATTTTTTAATATAAATTGCTCAACTCCCTTTTATTATGTCATCTTAGAATTATAGATATTAAAAGGCTCTGAAAGAAGCACCTGGATTGTAGACTTTAATTATTTGCCACCTTTTTTTTAAACTCAAAAGCATTATAATAAATTCTTGGTGATCAGTGTTGTATGATTGCCCAGGTTATTATACTTTAACCAGTAATGAGCTTTTTAAGGAATCATAGAGATTCCAGACGAGGTACTGTAACTGTCGTTTATTTAAAAAATCCTGGGTATACCCTTGATAGGTACAGTAGGCAGGGCCAGAGGACCTCGGACTCTGCCCGACTCGGTCATGCGTGCGCTGACCTTGTTCTTTCCAGGTTAAAATGCTGCAGAGGTTCCACACCCACATTGTGGGGATGTGTGCTGAACCTTCTGACTGTCACAGTGGGACCGCTGTCCTGAGGAGACTCCGTGGGAGACACTGATGAGTGTCACTGGTGGAGGAATGGGTTATGAGCAGGGTTGCACAAGCATGCCCAATCTACATCTACTTTAGACTAGTTCTTATTTTCTGTCCCAATCTCTGCATTCCTGTACTTAACTTTCCATTGTCTCCGCTCTCCAGTGTGTGCCACCAACATCCACCTTTCTTAATCGCTATAAGTTTTTGGTCTTTCCTGTCTATAAAGTATGAATCCAAATCTAAAATTGGCCACGGTTTTCCACCTCCAGCTCCATCACATGTAAGCCAGGGTTTATGTGATAAACTGGTAAAATTGCTCAGGTTGAGGAAAATGCCAACAACAGTAAGAATTAATGTTTTTATTCTCTGTTAGTTTAGATGGAAAAAATTGTGTGTGTGTGTGTGTGTGTGTGTGTGTGTGATGTGTAGTCCTTAGCATAGTACATGCCTGTAACTGCTTATTATGTTATCTACATTACCATTTTTGTGTTTTCAGTTGACTTCAACGGTGTATTTGTAAGCTGTCCAAATTCATTCTTCTCTCCTGTCTCTTCTCACTGCAGGTTAATAGCCCCAGTATCAGGAGTGGCTAAGGTCAGCCCTTGAAACATTTATTCTCTGAAGAATACACTGTACACTGAGTGAGGTAAGGTGGGCACAGGCAAAAATAGGCCCTGCAGAGAATTAATGAGAAACAGTGAGATTCAGAATAGGAATAGAATAAATAGGCCCAGAAGTCATCTATGAAAGATGATACTTTCTACTAAGGAATAGACTATGTCCTGATGTTTGCTGAAGTGACTGGAAAGAATTCCTTGGGTGTGTGCTACTACTACTACTACCCTGGGTCCTGTGAGAAAAGTCTTTTAAAAATCATTGATCACTGTTACAAAGCAGCATAATAATATACATCATTTATATGTACCAGACTAATATATATCTTTTTTTCCGTTTATTTTGAAACGTATGTCACCTGCTTGTAATTACAGATTTGTATAACAAAGGCACTTGCTCAAAAACATGTAAAGTATGATCCTGAGAAAATAGCAGGCAGCCTGCCATGGAGTGAACACGTATGGAGACAGCGAGGGATAAAGGAATTTCATGACTATGAAATCTCTCATAATGAGGCCATCATGATTGCAGATAGGATGAGGAAAGCCTAAGGGTACAGAACCCAATTATAACAAACACAACAAATCTATTTAAGGGAAATAAAGAAAAATCAGAAGGCGAATGACTCAATTTAGCGGCAGAGATGGGCTGAGTGGTAAGACTAGGCAGAAGGGGTTGCAAAATGGATAAATCAGTTCTAGGAAATGAAGGAGAGGGAAGAGCAGGCACAGAAGAAACTCGGAATAGCCTTCACTTGGCCTCTGAGGACCTCTGTGAGCAGAGGTGAGCTAAGTGGAAGAATTTCCCTGCAGAATGTCCAGAAGGGGAGGATGGGCCACTTGTGGTTCTGTGCTGTGCAAATCCTCAAGCCCAGGGAGGTGTAAGATGTGCGTGTTTCCAACAGAAGGAGCGTGTCTCCTCTCGGCTTCCGTCTCGCCCATGGAGATCTAGTCCTTTTTCTACCCTCCTGCCCTTCTCCTCTTCTCACTCTCTTCCCTTTCTTCTCTCCTTGCCCCTCCCCTTCATTTCCCTTGCTTTCCCCTCACGTGCCCCCTCCCTCCCAGTACCCTTCTCTATCTCTTTCTGTTGCCTTTTCCTTTCACCTTCCCTTCCCTTATCCACTGATTTCGGGACTAACGTATCTGATAAGGTTATTTTGTTGTCAATGTATAATAAATAAATTCTGAGCTGCCAATTGTAATGACTTCCAAATGACCCAAACTCTTAGAGTGCAGAACAGGAGTGAGTGGTAGAAATGGACTTTGCACAGGAAATAGAAAGATGCCTTTCACCACAACAGAACATTTCTCTTTATCTCTTTTGTTCCTACAGAGAAAGGATGAGAATTCTGTTCACCAAGCACCCACTGCCCCTGCTGTTCCTGCTGTTGCTACCACCAATGCAGCTTCAAGGCACATTCTCAAATTTCTACCTTTTACCAAATTTTACAAAGGAAGAGTTTTATAATTATTTATACGAGATTTATGGTACAGGACCTACAAGACCACCTTCCAAAAGAAAAATTGAGAAAATTGTCCTTGTTGAGGAAGATTGGAGACCCCTGCGTGATCCTGAATACTGTACTGGGGAAATGAAGTATAAAAATGTTCACTATAAGATGAAGTGCGTGAACTACCATTACTTCCTCCAAACGTCCTATGAGTTGCTGCAACAGACCTGCTACAATACCGCAGTACTATGTAGGGGTGGAACTAACACGTGTAAGATGAGCAGCAAAGCAGTGGAGGGGGTGTTTTGTAAGTTAACACAAGGAACTAGAATGCCAGACTGTGACTATGAATCTACTTACATGCACGGTTATGTCGTTATTACCTGTCGATGGAACAATGAAACTCAAGAATTTATTCCTCATACTATAAATAATATAGTACCACATACCTAGCGGAAAAGCACCATCCATTAGGAAGCTCTTTCTTCCACTATTCAAGTAGAGTTTTCCCTAAACAATTAGAGAAGTGCGTCACCCTCTTCAAGTTTACCCTTACCAATCAAAATTGAGAATGGCAATTTGATCCTATTCATTTTCATCGTTTCCCCTCCCTCCTTTCTGCCCCAGTCCTATTCAGAGGCAACATGGGCTGGACTCAGACAGTGCACTGATGGGCAGTCTCATGCAGATCACGTGATTCAGTGTGTTTGAATGTGTCCTGACTATGAAAGATCATGGTGAAAAGATGACATCACCAAGAAGAGCAGGGAATGGTTGCCTGAACTATGGTCCATAGATGTATCTGTACGATTCTCTAATTAAGCAGAAAGCATAAAGTGATTCAATCCAGTGTAGTGGCTCCTGTGTGCTTGCATGGGTTTGTAGGTTGGGGATTTTCTTCCTTGTGACACCACTTCACACCAAGAACTCAAGCTCCTTCAAGACGTCTTCCCAGCGCAGTGATGGTTGATGCTCTGTTTGCTCTGTTCCCATACAGCACAACACACGACCCTGAAGAAATAGATACAGACAGGGAACATCTCAGGAAAAAAGTTTCTAAATATTTAAGAAGCAAACTCCCCAAAGTACTTTTCAAGTGCCTAATGTTATTTGTGTGTATTCCCACTTTTATTTTATTTTATTTATTTATCTTTTTTTTGGTACCGGGGATTGAACTTGGGTCCTTGCACTTGCAAGGCAGGCCACCAAACCACTGAGCTAAATCCCCTGCCCTGTATTCCCACTTTTTAAAACATTAATTTTACTGGTACATTTTAGGTAGACAATATAATGACATTCATCATTGGAAATTTGTACATGTATGTAATCTATCTTGGTTCTTATTTTTTTCCCATTCCCCTGCCCTCCCTTCAATACCTCCACCCCTTGCTATTTACAAAGACTTTGTTTCCATTTTTTCATTTTGTCATATTAATTTCATTCCTTTTTTCCTTTCCTCTACCCCTACCCCTCTCACTTTCCCTTTGCCTTTTTTCTATTTTACATTATCTATTATATCTTTACAGCCCATTTGCCCATCAGCTGGAGACTGAATAAAGAAAATGTGGGTTTAAAAAAAATAAAATGGAGCACTACTCAGCCATAAAGAATGAGAAACTAGAGACATTTATAGCTAAATGGTTGCATAGTCCCACACTTTTGTTTTAGCTTAGATGTCAGTCTTCACAAAACTACAAACAATTCCTCACTCTCTGACATTGTAACAATTAGCTACAATTCCTTTCCCCACTTTCAGGTAGTTGTGCCTACATTTCCACACGCATTACCTAAAATAAGCCTGGAGAATCACTGTGATAAAAGAAATCTACCTGTCCAGTTACAGTACCTGTTCCCTCCTCTTCTTCATCTTTTTACTATTATTCCTTAAAACTCTCTGGGAAACATGATAAGGAGTAGTGACAGTGGGTGGCAGGGAGGGCATCTATCACCCTTGGCACATTTCACCCCAACTAGTTCTACATTCATTATCTTCTTCTAATGGATGTAAATGAAGGCCTGAGGCCAGCACCTGCCAGTCTCCTTTCACTGACCAAGGAAAGATTCATTGGAAAAGCATGCTTCTTCCCAGCACTCTGGGAAACTGAGGCTGGAGGAATTTGAGTTCGAGCCCCACCTGGGCAAATTAGCAAGACTCTGTCTCAAAATTTAAAGAATAAAAAATGTTTGAGGATATAGCTTAGTGAGAAGGCCCTGGATTGAATCCTAAGTGCTACAAAATAAATAAATAAAAACATTCCTTTGTATACCTATACTTATTTTATGGTTTATACCTGTATTTATATTTATTATATGGTTTTAATTGTAATTGTGAATAAGAGTCTTACTGAGCTCTTGTGAGCCTCTATTTTACTCCCCACAACCCAGCATTTATACATGAGCTGAAGAAATTCTGCACATGGGTTAGCCTAGCTTATGAACCATCTTATCTGGGACACGTTCACATCCACAATCTATAAATTATACAACAGCCAGTATACTTACAAGTTTGGTATAGAAAATAACTGAGACATAAAGACAATCATATATTTCTCTTTCTCTAGAGTTTTCATTTTTATCTAAATACTTTTCCAAAACAAAACCATGTCAATAAAACAAATACCATTCACACAGGGTTCATTTATTGTCTGATACAGTATTGAAAATTCTGGAAATAGCTGCGGATTTAGCTCAGTGGTTTCACTGCCCACCTTGCAAGCACAAGGTCCGGAGTTTGATCCTCAGTACCAAAAAAAAAAAAAAAAAAAATTCTGGAAATGATCTCTCCCAGCTGGGTTCTCAGGAGCTGGTCTGAATATCCAATCTTATTTAAATGTCTTTCCAAAATAGAATCATAGAAATAAAACAGAGATCATTTTATTCACATGCCACGACATTGACTTTGTTCATTTTCCAGGTGAAAGGTGAACAGGGGAAGATCAGCATGTTTTGGGGTTTCCATAGAGTAAAACTCATTATCACTATTGGCTCAGGAACCTGTGCAACATACATTAAAATAGATGGAGCAATTCCAAGGATAAGTGGTCATTAAGAACATGAAAGGGAAAACAAATGTAGAAGAAAGAAGGATATCACTCCATTGAGGGGTAGGACAGAAGATAAAAACAACGATTAAACATGAAAGGCCTCTAAGGAAGGCCTTACCTCAGTCCTATGGCAATGAAACCAGTCTACCATAGACTGAAGTCTCTGACATTGTTAGTCAAAGTTCACTTTTCCCTCTTTTAGTGAAGATCAGAGGCTACCGATCCCATAGTCTTCTGTAGTAATTAAGATGTAGACAAATCTGACTCAACAGTTATTCTCGAAATCAGTAACTCAAATAGATAAAAGTTTATTTTTCTTTTACATGACAACCCAGTGGAAAGCCATACCTCTGTAATGGGAAGCTGGCTCTGTTCTGTGATCACTAAGAGACTGGGGTTTGTCAGATTCCCAGCTCTAAGGTACTCTTATTGCCTTGATTCATTTGTTGGAACTAGCTCACCACAATCTACACGATAGTCTGGACAGAGGAGAAATAGGTTAAAGGGAAAGCAAATTCCTCTAAAGAGGACATGACTAAGAATTTGCCTGTATTTCTTCAGTTCATGTCACAGTAGCCAGACATTAGTGACAATGAAATAATTAATACAAGTAAGGCTGGAAAATGCTTTAATCACTAAAATGAAAACATGTATTCTAGGAAACTATTATCAATGTCAAATATTTAAGCCTACTCAAGTAAATGCTCTTTTCAATGTAACTGTTGCTATCATTTGAACTTAAAACATATGTCTAGACCAATTCTGGACCCATATATGAATTCTGGGAATTGCAATCATTACTCACCTGCTTCTAGTCTGAATATTTTTACATGTGGTTATTATGGAAAAATAGAATCTTGACTACTCGTGTCAGGTCTTAGTCAATCAATTTCACACTAATATGAGTTTTAATTCAGATATTAATCCTCTTTCAGATAAATAGCTGACAAATATTTTTTTCTCATTCTGTAGATTGTCTTCATTCTGTTGGTTGTTTTCTCTGCTGGCAGAAGCTTTTTAGCTTGATGTAATTCCTTTTTGTTTTCTGGGATTTTAGAGTCTAAAAAATGTCTTGAAGTATTTCTCCTTTAGAAAAAAGTCAACCTGAATACAGAATGCTGATTATGAGAGGTTGAAACGGGTGCTGAGAAAGAATAAAGGGGTTTATATTTGACAAACACACAGTGTAAATATATGAAATATCACACTAAACTAAACCCCATTAATATGTACAGTTAATCACACCTAAAGTATATATGTATAAATGAAGCTAGGCACAGACCTAATACTTTCACAAAACTTAACTCAAAATGGACCAGAGATATAAAAGTAAAATGGAAAATCCCTAGAAGATAACACTGGAGAAAATCTAAATGATCTGGATTTTGGTGATAAGTTTTTGGGTTTAGTAATGGTGGCACAATATATCAGAGAGAGAATTGATAAGGCAATTTTATTTAAATTTAAAATCTTCTCTCTGAAAGACAGTAGCAACAATGAAAAGACAACCTGAAGAATGGGAAAAAATATCCACAGAAGACACATCTTATATGGCATGTTGCTCAAAATATACAAAGAATATTTCAAGCTTAACATCAAGAAAACAAACAAATTGATTAAAAAAACAGGCTAAAGATCTTAACAGCCACCTCACCAAGAGGATATAAGTAAGCATAGGAAAAAAATGCTCTGTGTCATATGAGGTCAGGGAAATGCACCTTAAAACAACAATGAGATATCACTACAGCTGCTGAAATGGTCAAAATCCAAAACACTGGCAACACCAAATGCTGACAAAAATGAGGAGCATAGGAAATCTCATTTGTTGCTGGTAAGACTGCAAAATGGTCCACCCAACTTGAAAGGCAGGTTGGCAGCCTCTCACTGAAAGCAAAACAAAATATACTCTCACTGGACGACGCTTCGGTTGTACTACTTGGTATTTATCCCAGGACTTAAAACATGTCAGTGCAACAGCCTGCAAATGGATGTTTATAGTAGCTTTATTCCTAACTGATAAAACTTGAAAATGATCAAGATGTTCTCCAGAAGGTGAATGTATAAATAAATTGTAGTATATTCAGACAAGGACATATTCTTTGGGAATAAAAAGAAACAAGCTCTCAAGTCAGGAGTGCCTCAGTGTGCAACTGTGGTGACAGAAAAGGATGAGCAGGCCACATCTGGACCTCTGGAGCCACCACCTCCTAGAAGAATCCTTGTTCTTTGCATCCACACTTGCCACGTGACTTGCTTCCCAACTGGACCACCATTACCTAAGTGACTATACTTGTAACCTTATTGGATGCTAATGGCTGTGCCCCATGTTCTACCCACATGGGTTTCACCCTATAAAACTTCTCAGTAAAGTGGGGTCCTTGGCTACCCACTTGGGACTCTTCCTGCCCTTCAGGAGCTTCCCTATCAATAAATATCACCCTACTTTTAACCTCCATCATTCCTATGACTCATTCTTTGATTTCCAGAGAACAAGAACTTGGCATATCATACAGTTAACAGGTTGGGAGATACATATTTCCCTTGACAATAAGAATCTCCAATTTTGCCTGAGCACACAAGGAAATGTTTCCCAGCTTTCATTTCAAATAAAATTGGCCGTGTAACTAAATTCTAGACAGTGATACAGACAAGAAGCAAAAATGAGTAAAGCTTCTGGAAAGTATTCTCTTCTTTGAAGAGAAGAAGAAGAAGGCTCACACTTTTCTTTTTTCTTTCTTTCCTTCTTTTTTTTTTTTTTTGGTGGTCCTAGGGATTTAAACCAGGACCTTCATACTGAGCTACACTCCCAATCCCTTTTTATTTTTTAAATCTTGAGACAAGGTCTCACTATTTCACCAAGTTGCCTAAGCTCAGCTAAACTTGTGGTCCTCCTGCCTCAGCTACCCAGAGTTCTAGAATTACTGACATGAGCCACTACACCCAGCTGTTCTTTTTCTTTATGGCAGACATGATGGCGGAAGCTGAGGCAGCCATCTTGGATGCGCACATGGAAGCCATGTGGTGGATTTGCAGGGCGACTAGACAGAGCCTATATATCTGACACAGTGGAGTATCATAATGACCTGAACTAACTTTCCCTGGACATCAGAAAAAGAAATGTAAGAGAGAAGTAAATACCTACCTTGTCTAAGAGACTGCTATCTGAGGTTTCCATCATTGACAATACATACAGGAGTGGAAGAAAGGTGAATGAAATCATGCGAGATGTGATTGCTTACCATTAAAGCAATTCCATCAGTAACTTCATACTTAAGGCCTAAGAAGACTAAATTACCCAAGTATAAGCACTAAACTTCCAGAATTGTGTTTAATGATGTAATAATAATAATAATAATAATAATAATAATAATAATAATAAAAGAAGCACATAGCCAAAGTTACCTTAAAGAAATTGTGAACTTTTCTCCTAACTACTGTCTAATACATACTCTTTAGCTCAAATGGCCTGGCATAAGAGGAGAACAAAACAAAACAAAACAAAAGTCAAATATAAAGGTTAGAAGAAGCAACACTTAGTGAGTTGGGAATTACAGCTCCAGATGCTCTAATTTATAGCATTTATGAGGCTGGAGGACCACAGAAATTTGGGGGGCTGCTTTACACTCACGTAGTTCTTCCTATCCCTGAGAATCTTGTAGGCAGACATGAAGCTCTTTGATCAGCCTTTTGCATCTCTAAGCCCCAAGCTAAGACCCAAACTGGGTGCTCTGTGTTCTCCATTTCAATTTGATGATTTATGACCAAGGAAACAAAAAAGTTTGTGACCAATAAATCCAGTCAGATATCTACTGAATTTGAGAATTTAATAAAAAAATCTTATGAGTTTAAAAGCCTGAGAAAAAATGATGGATTTTAAATTTTGACCAATTTAAATTTCAATATTAAGACCAAAATACACTTCTAAATAGAAAAATTATTTTGAGGGCCCGGGATTTGGCTCACTGGTGCTGCCCCCTGCTTCTCAAGGGCAAGGTCCCAAGTTAAATCCCTGGTCAAAAACAAAAATAAAAACAAAACTATTTTGAATGCACTAAAATGCTTCAACTCTTCTATTTGTTTGACATACTCTGTCCTGCAATAGCCTGATGAAATAGGCTTTTTGCTCAGCATTTAGTGGATAGAAAAATTGTGATGATGCTAGCCCTGTAACCCACTCTGGAAGTTCTGTTTCTGGCTGAGGCCTAGAGTACTAGATTAATGGTCCTGTACCTGACAGAAAGACCCTGGGAAATCCTTGGGACACACTTTGGGCATGATCAAAGGACAGAGTTCACAGGACTAATGTAAAAGATATGGAACATTCATTCTGGTATGTATTGTCAATGCGCATACTGACCTCATTTTCCTCATTGTCTGAGAGGGTACTGATTTCCTTCTTATTTTGAACAGGAATGACAAAAATCAAGAAAACCACACTTCTAGGCTTCAATAGCTTATACGTGTAAATAAAGCTGTGCTTCCATTAAAAACAAATGTTAAGGGCTGGGGCTTTAGCTCAGCAGTTCGGTGGCCTGCCTTGCAAGTGCAAGGACCCGAGTTCGATCTCCGGTACCAAAAAACAAAACAAAACAAAAAAACAAAAAACCCAAAACTATAAAAACAAATGTTAAACTCTTCCAATGCCCATGTTCCCACACAGAAGGGTATTCTCCCTGTCAGGTCCTTGGGGAACTCTGAATCCCCTGGCATTTCTGGTTTCGGCATTCAAGGCCCTCCCAGTGTTTCTGTCTGCTGTCTTCATCCAGGAGCCACATCTAGGGACTGTCCTGTCAGAGGGTGTCACATTCCTGTCCCCACACTGGTAAAGCTGTTCCAGCACTGCTTCAGCTCCAAAGGAGAGGCCTCTGCTGGAGCCCTATAATTTCAGTTCTCCATGACATGCTATCACTTAACTATCCAGAGCAGGCTATGAACATGTTGAAGTGTTTTCAAAAGTAACTTCTCAGGAAGTTAAATAAAAAATTCAAGCAGGGCTAAAAGAAATACAATTCATTTTCCTTGTATGAATTTCTTTGTCTTGGGTGATGTTTCTGAAGCATAGAGTCCTTGAAGTAAACGTCACAAGTTACATGGGTATTTGATTTATGATAATTACCAAGCATGACATCCTGTAACTGTGTTATACTTTAATTTTAATATTTTATGTTTTCAAGAATAAAAGCAAATTTGCATTTTTAAATAAAGCGTATAAACAAATTTTCTTCCCCAAGCCTACAGCATTACGTACTCTAACCAAAGGTTTCTCTAAATCCTCCTGATATTATTATCAAATATGTCATATTCCATTCTAGTATATTAAAGGTTAGCTACAATTAAGGTTAAACATCTCACATATTTCTAGCAATTTATTCTTTTGTAGGTTTCCTATTCACTTCCACTGTATATCTTTATACATTTATAAATGTTAGGAGCACTTTAAACACAAATGGAGATGAAGCCTTATTCTAGTTAGATACCATAAATATTTTTTCCTATTTGGATGTTTCTTTTATAAGCTTGTTAATATCTTTTGTCACCCAGAGGTCTTAAAATTTGCATATCAAATACTAACTGATGGCTTGTGAATCTTTGAACATTATATATATTTTCCTACACTTTCTGTGCTTTTGTAATGAGATTTTTAAATTTCTTATATTTCATCCATATGAAATATTTTTCAGTTTTTGTTTGTTTGTTTATTTGTCTTTTGGTACCAGGGATCAAACTCGGGACCTTGCACTTGTGAGGCAGGCAGTGGCACCACTGAACTAAATCCCCCGCCCTCTTTTTCAGTTTTTAATGTGAAGTATAAATCCAACTCTGCTGACTTACAAAGTTTAGCCTAATGTGTTTCCACTATTCTGCAGTTCTGTTTCAGCTTCTGGGATGGCAGAATAAGTTGTTTCATCCCAAACCCTTACTCAAATAACTAGAAGAGCTAAACAAACAAAAAACTTAGTCTCTCTGAAGGAATCAGAGATTACCACAGTAATAATTCATTATGGGATCAACTTCAGGAGAGAAAGTGGCTGAGACTGGCTTTTAGGTCCACTTTCCCCCACCCAAGACAACACCAATTTAAAACAAAGGCATTTGAGACGCTGAAAAGAGCTTTAGTCAGAATCACACAGCTAAGGGAACAAAAATTAAACTTTAAAGAACTAAGGATGAGGAGATGTCTGATAATACCTAGGTATCTGAAACTACCATAGCTTTTGGCTAAAGTGCTGACAGTTCTACCCTAGGGGAAAGGAAGAACACAAAATGGACCCACACACAGAGACCAAGTTCAGCCCTGAAGCCTTTAAAAACCTTTAAAATTCTGAAGAATAGATTGAGTTGGGATTGCTAATGATCCAAATCTTATTTGCTAAAAGAAGCCAAAGGAAAACTTCATGGAGGAAACTGGCATTTTTCAGAACTTCCAACTATCTTTATAATTTGTCATACATTATATTCAACATACTGTTTACAATTGTCAAAGATGTAAGATGGGTCATGATGGAAAACCAAGAGCAAAAGAAAAAAGAACACAGGTAATAACCACAAAACCCAGGAAACAAAGTTGTTAGATAAAAGAATTTTAAGTATCCGGTACATTTCAGTACACCAAACACTTGAGTTGCGGTCTCATCCTGGCACTGCCCAATGCCTCCAAGATGCCCAACCTGTTAAATGTGCCCTACATCACCACCTCCTCCCTCGAGTGTAGAAGGACCTGTGAATATGATGAGATGGTCACTCCATGATTATGCTATGCTTTATTGAAGAAAGTTGGGTTAGGATTGGGCCTAATCCAATGATGTGGATCTGGCTCTGCTCAGAAAAAGAGATTTGCGTGTGAGAGGAAATGGATGTAAAGATTCACCATTGCTGGCTTTAAATACAGAAGAGCAACATGACAGGGATTGGGACATGGCTTCAGGTTCTTGAGACTGACCCTGGGTGATAACCAACTACAACAGAGAAATCAAGCCCTGCAACCAAGAGGAACTGGACTCTGCCGCCAACCTGGATAAGCTTAGCAGTGAATTCTTTCCCGAAGAAGCCTCGCAGCAGTTGATGCCTGGAGTGTGAATCTTCTGGCAGAGAACCATGCAGAGCAGCCACAAGACTTAGAAGTGCAGAGCTGTAAGATAATAACTGTGTGTTATTTTAAGCCACTATGTTGATGGTAGTTTGTTATGCAGCACTAAAATAATTAATGAGACAAGATTGAGGATTTTGGCTGGTGCCAAGAAGGAATGCCAAGGAAACATATGGCGTACCAGAACTGAAATCTACAACCAAAATAAAAATCTAGATGTGTGGGTTTAAAGGCAGTTAGACACAAGTGAGAAAAAATTAGGGATCTGAGAAGCTGGTGAGAGCAAAACACCCAGGCTGAACTATGTGAAAACAAAATAATGAAAGATGCAGAGACAAAGTCTAAGTATACATGTAGCATGTGTTACATGCATGGAATTAAAGTCCCAAAGGAAAGAAGAAAGCAAATAGGAAAGCAATCCATGAAAAGTTAGTGGCTGAAATATTGCAAAATGGTAGACTACTTTAAATAGTAGTTTCAAGAAATGCTGAGAAACACATGCAAAGAATTTCATACTTATTATCAAAGAAAAGAATATCAAAATAAAACTAATGAAAGCCAAAGAGAAAAAAATTTTAACAGCCATTGAAATAAAAGGAGGGTATATATTACTTGTGCCAAGCATGATGACACATAGCTGCAATCCCAGCACTCAGGAAGCTGAGGCAAGAGGATGGCTGCAAGTTTGAGGCCAGCCTGGGCTCCATAGGGAGTTCAAAGCCAGCCTAAACTACATAGGGAGTTAAAAAAAAAAAAAAAAAAAAAAAAGTTAAAAAAAAAAAAAAAAGAACAATTGCCCAAACAAGCCCAGCCTGGGCAATTTAGTGACTTCCAGACCCTGTCTCAAAATAAAATTTTAAAAAACGTAAAGAGCTTGTGATGTAGCACAGCGCAAAGGCTCTAGGTTTGTTCATTGTTTGGAGAGAGAGAGAGAGAGAGAGAGAGAGAGAGAGAGAGAGAGAGAGAGGGAAAAAAAGAAGGGAGGGAGAGACAGAGGGAGGGAGGGAAAAGGAAACATCAACCACTTGGATGAAATGGGCTGTTTTAAAAGATAACAGTAAGTGAAGAAATAGCTCCATCTGCAGACTGAAGAGAAAAAGGAACACAGTTTGTCCTGGTTTTGAATTGAACTGCGAGTAGATTTGCCTTGACTTTGTCTTCCAAACCAGAATGTTCATATTGCCGTCCTCTTTGTCCTTTATCATGTGGCTTTTAATGGGAGAAGGTCCTGAAGAGAATAAACATTTGAACATTTGCAAAATTCATATAAACCTATTGATAATAAATATCAAAGATAAAGCCAGGTTCTAAAGTTGTAAGGGCAGGTTCGTATCTGTGATACATCACTGCAGTAGGGACAAGAGTCCAGCGCGAATTGACTCAGCTTTAATTTTTGCAGAGATGACTCCTTGTTTTAAAGCAAGAACGAGAAGCTGAAAGTGTGGGCACAATTCCTGTATTGCCAGCACTGAGGGAGGGCAAGGTAGGAGTCTGGCCTGAGCAACTAAGCAAGATCCCGTTTCAAAATCTTAAAAGCCTGGCCGGTTTTGAAAAGCACACTCCTGGTTTTGACCCCCGTGCGTGGGGTAAGGGTGGGGGATGTGTGAAAGAGTAAGGGAGGGGATGAGTGGAGGCTTAATAGAGTCAGGAAAGTGAAAAGTTATCGGTAGAAAGGAGAAGTTGGTCCACCTTAAACTCATCTGGGTTTTCTAACCGACCTTATTTAAATTGGGCTCCTACCCTTCCACCCAGTGGTAAACAGAGCCTCTATTCTCAGGCACTACCTCAAACAAACAAATTCTTCTGAAGGCCTGGAGAGTTTTCTCATACTGGAATGTGGAGGAGGGCCAGGGTCATCTCCAGCCCATCCTTGCTCTGCCTCCTGCCTTTCTGCAATCCTCCCCAGCCTTTCCCTTGGGAGCTCCCTGTATATCCTAAAGATGACTTCTGAAAATTTCCATCATACTGTTAAAACCTGTGAAATATCTGGTGTATTATAAATGTTGGCGTTTAAAATAAGAGTCTGAGGTTGTAGCTCAGTGGTAGAGAGTTTGCCTAGCATATATGGGCTCTGGTTTGATCCTCAGTGCTGTGGGGAAACCAGACAGTTAAGAGTATCCACTGAAATCTAAATACAGTAATGATTTTTAGGTTTGGGACATCACACATACAATGAGAGGCACAGCTTGTAGGGGTTTAGTTCAATGTGGTTATTTTTTTTTTTTTAGTTCGATATGTTTTGGTAATTATGCATATTCCTTTATCCAGGTAATCCCACTGATCAAGACACAAAACATTTCCAAGGCCCCGGAAATTTTCCTAGTGCTTCTGTAAAAGTCGTCCCCATTCCAATCCTGAACCAGGTGTCTGCTCTTTTTCGTCATCTATCACCACAGACAGACAAGTCTTGCCTGTTCTCCAATTCATATAAATAGTGTCGTAGGCCATGGACTCATTCTCTCTCTTATCCTCATGTGGTTTGGGCCCATCATATTGTTATCAGTATCACCAGCTTTTTTCTCTCTGTTACCGAGGACTATTCAGCTCTGTGACTATGTCATAATTTACTATCTTCCTGTTGATAGACAGTGAAGTGTGGAGCTATTATTGTAAGGCTGCTGTGGAAATTCTCATACAAGTCTTTTTGTAAATGTGTGTTCATTTCACTTCAGCAGGATAAGTGTCTAAGAGTAGAATTGCAGGCCATAAGGTAGATATGTAATTGAGATATAATTCATGTGCTGTTAGTTCACCTACTTAGTCTACAACTCACTGATTTTTAGTATAGTCACAGAGTTGGCAAGCAACACTATGATCAGTTTTAGAACATTTTCATTCCTCCAAAAAGAAAGCCCATTTTCATTAACGGTCACTCCCCCATTTCCTCCTTTTTCCTGAAACAGCTCAGGCACTTGTCTTCCCCAACTCTGTCACCTCGGTGACAAAAGTCATTGTGCTTTCAGTGTTTCTTTTGATTTTTTTGCATTCTTCTTATAGAAGTCTATGTGAGACACAACAGATTCTTTGATGGTAGTTGGGTGGTGGTACAGGGAACAAACTGAACAACTATTCCACCACTCTTCCTTCCTTGCTATAATTTTGCTGAGTTCACAACAAACCAGTTAAAATCACAGCACTTGGCCGGGCATGGTAGTGCACGCCTGTAATCCCAGCACTCGGGAGGCTGAGGCAGGAGGGTCGCTGTGAGTTTGAGACCAGCCTGGGCTACATAGTGAGTTCCAGGTCAGTCTCAACTACATAGTGAGACCCTGCCTCACAAAACAAAAACAAAAGCAAAAAAAAATCACAACACTTAACAGTCTTATGGTGAAGTTAGAGGAGTTATAAAGCTCTGCTGTGGGTTTATGGTTTAGCACAGATTGATATTTTGAATTATTCATTTGTTGAATTTGTCTCCCATGACAGTGAACCTTGGCAATATCAGGATGGGTGAGCCTAAAATATACATCTTTCAAAGAGAGGTGCAAGGACTGTGAGGGAGTAGGCAGGAAGAGCCAGCCCTACGTGGTAGAATGCCCCTGAGCAGATCAGCCCTGAGGCACAGCACACATGAAACTGAGGACTTTAAAAGAGATCTAGCTGTCTGCACCTCCCGGCTTGAAAGTCTCCTGGAAACCTCGGGATGTCAGACCCTCAAGACACTCATCACATCAGTGTAGCGCACGGCCTTTCATCCGATGCTTCCGCCAATGGGGGCCGTCAAGGCCCACCTCTCCGGTCACTTTCATCCTTTCTGTGACTGCCTCTTGCCCAGCCTGACTTCTGTGTTTCCTTTAGCATGACTCTTGAGAACAAGAATCGGGTCAGTCATACTCACTGCTCTTGCCCACCCCAGCACTGTCTGAGCACACAGTAGGAATTCAGAAAATACCTACTGAGAGAATAAGTAAGTGGAGAAAAACAGGAGTCCTTCATGAGGCGACCTGCTCAAAAGCACTATGCTGTTTGGTGAGCCAACCATTTGTTCTGTCTTGAGAAAGTCCTGCTGCTGTTGGTTGGCTCCTGCTTAAGCAGAACTTTCTTCCCTCTAATGCATCCCAGTAACAAAAGGATAAAATCAGAGTTCAAGACGATAGCCGTGGCTTCATGCATTAAGAGAAAGTGCTTTGGACCATTTCTCTGGAGCCATTCTACATAGTTTTGGGGGAAAATACATTTTCACAATTAATTTAGGCCCAGTCTTCTGGACTACAGGCTGGCTATGATATGCTGAAACATAACTCCATTTTTGCTTCAGGTCACAGTTTAGACCTCAATGGTCCCAAGATGCTGTGACATTCGAGGGCAAGATTACATCAGCTCAACACATCCTGGTTCCTTGAGAACTGAAATCCTTCACACTAAAATCAGGAACAAGAAAAGGATGTCCACTATCACCACTCCTGTTCAATATAGTTCTGGAAATATTAGCTATACCAATTAGACAAGAGAAAGAAATACAAAGAATAAAGATAGGAAAGGAAGAAGTTAAACTGTCATTATTTGCTGGTGTTATGATACTCTACCTAGAACACCCCCAAAAACTCTGCTAAAAGACTTCTAGGCTTAATTGACAGATTCCGTAGAGTAGCTGGATACCAGGTCAACACTCAAAAATCAATAACCTTCTTGTACACAAATAACAGACTGAGAGAGAAATCAGGGAAACAATTCCTTTCACAATAGCATCCCCCCAAAATGAGATATCTAGGAATCAATTTAACAAAGGAAGCAAAAGACCTCTACATTGAGAACTACAGCACTCTGAGAAAAGAAATGGAAGAGGATATAAGAAAGTGGAAAGACATCCTCTGTTCCTGGGTAAGAAGAACCAATATAGAGAAAACGGCCATACTTCCAAAACTGCTGTATAGATTCAATACAATCCTGATTGAAATACCAAGAGTACATTTCACAGAACTAGAGAAAACAATCCAAAAAATTCATTTGGAACCAGAAGAGACCTAAAATAGCAGAAGCAATTCTAGGCAACAACGACAAGATAGGGGGTATCACAAACTTGAAACTATACTACAAAGCTACTGTGATAAAAACAGCATGGTAGTGGCAAAGAAAAAGACCTGAGGACCAGTGGAACAGATTAGAAGATGCAGAAACAACTCCAGACATACTCAGCCACCTCATCTTCGACAAAGGAGCCAAACATTCTCACCGTAGGAAAGATAGCCTCTTTAATAAATGGTGCTATATCCTACTTTGAGAACCTGTACTCTACTAAAATGGAAAACACAGAAGAAATGAACAGATTTCTAGATACTTATGAATTACCAAAGTTGAACGAAGAAGATAAAAACATTTTAAACACCCCAATCACAATCAGTGAAATTGAAAATGTAATTAAAAACTTACCAACAAAGAAAAGCCCAGGCCCTGATGGATTCACTGCTGAATTTTACAAGACATTTAGAGAAGAACTACTACCATTACTCTTCAAACTTTTCAATGAAATTGAAAGAGAAGCTATACTTCCAAATTCATTCCTGGAAGCAAGTATCACTCTGATTCCCAAACCAGAGAAAGATACAACCAAAAAGGAGAACTACAGACCAATCTCCTTAATGAATATAGATGCAAAAATCCTTAATAAGATACTAGCAAACAGAATACAGAGGATTATTAAGAAGATCATCCATCATGACCAAGTCGGATTTATTCCAGAGATGCAAGGGTGGTTCAACATACGAAAGTCAGTGAATGTAATACATTATATTAACAAAGTCAAGGACAAAAACCATATGATCCTCTCAATAGATGCAGAAAAAGCATTTGATAAAATTCAACACCCATTCATGATAAAAACCCTGCAAAAAATTGGAATAGATGGTCTATACCTCAATTTAATAAAGGCTATTTATGAAAAACCATCAGCCAACATCATATTGAATGGCCAAAAACTGAAAACCTTCATGTTAAAATCAGGAACAAGACAAGGATGCCCACTATCGCCACTTCTCTTCAATATAGTTCTGGAAACATTAGCCACAGCAATTAGACAAGAGAAAGAAATTAAAGCAATAAAGATAGGAAAGGAAGAAGTTAAACTATCATTATTTGCTGATGATATGATACTCTACATTGAAGATCCAAAAAACTCCACCAAAAAACTTCTAGACTTAATTGACAGATTCAGTAAAGTATCTGGATACAAGGTGAATACCCAAAAATCAATAGCCTTTCTATACACAAATAACAGACAGACAGAAAGAGAAATAAGGGAAAAAATTCCTTTTACAATAGCATCCAAAAAAATGAAGTATCTAGGAATCAATCTAACAAAAGAAACAAAAGATCTCTACACTGAAAACTACAGCACTCTGAAAAAAGAAATCGAAGAGGATATAAAAAAATGGAAAGATATCCCCTGCTCCTGGGTAGGAAGAATCAACATAGTGAAAATGGCCATACTACCGAAACTGCTATATACATTCAATGCAATGCCAATTGAAATTCCAACACTATATTTCACAGAACTAGAAAAAAGAATCCAAAAATTCATTTGGAACCACAAGAGACCTAGAATAGCAAAAGCCATTATAGGCAACAGTCACATGGCACCAGGTGTAACAATTCCCAATTTGAAACTATACTACAAAGCCACTGTGATAAAATCAGCATGGTACTGGCAAAGAAATAGGCCTGAGGATCAATGGAACAGACTGGAAGACACAAAAACAAATGCAGATGTACTCAGCTACCTCATCTTCGACAAAGGAGCTCACCATCCTCAGTGGAGGAAAGATAGCCTCTTTAATAAATGGTGTTGGAAAAACTGGATATCAACCTGTCACAGATTAAAATTAGACCCTTATCTTTCGCCATGCACTAAATTAAAATCCAAATGGATTAAAGATCTAAATATTAAAACAGAAACATTAAACTTGCTGGAAAGTAAGTTAGGCAGAACTCTGGAAGACATTGGTATAGGAAAAGACTTTATGAACAAATCCTCAGTAGCACGGGAACTAGCAGAAAGAATCAACAACTGGGATCTCATCTTACTAAAAAGCTTCTGTACTTCAAAAGAAACCATTAGCAGAACTAAGAGACAATCTACAATGTGGGAAAAAATTTTTACCAGCTGTACCTCAGACAAAGGACTATTATCAAGGATATATAAAGAACTCAAAACAATCAGTCCCCCCAAATATAAAGACCCGATCCAAAAATGGGCATCCGAAATGAACAGACATTTCTCATACAAAGAAGTGAAAGCAGCAAGAAAATATATGAAAAAATGTTCCACATCACTGGTCATTCGAGAGATGCAGATGAAAACAACACTGAGATTCCACCTCACCCCACAAAGAATGGCTGCTATCAAGAAATCACACAATAACAAATGTTGGCGGGGTTGTGGGGAGAAAGGAACCCTCCTCCATTGTTGGTGGGAGTGCAGACTAGTGCAACCACTATGGAAATCAATATGGAGATACCTCAAAGAGCTTGGACTGGAGGTTCCATTTGACCCAGCCATCCCTCTGTTGGGTATCTTTCCAAGAGAACTAAAAGAATCATATCACAGAGAAGTATGTGCACCCATGTTTATAGCGGCACAGTTTGTAATAGCTAAATCTTGGAAACAACCTATTTGCCCATCCGTTGGAAACTGGATAAAGAAGTTGTGGTTTTTCTATAAAATGGAATATTACTCAGCCATAAAGAGCGAGAGAATAGATTCATTCATAGGAAAATGGATACATATTGAAGATATACTCCTAAGTGAAATAAATAAGTCCCACATGTGTAAATACCAAATAGTTTCCCTGGTGTGAATATTCTGCAACAATGCATAAGATTCTAATAAGATTACTGACATTTAGAAATGGGAGGAAAGGAGCTAAAGGTGTAGGGAAGGTGTGATACATAGGGGAAGAACAAAAAGGGAAAAAAAAAAAAATGTGAGAGAATGAAAAGATGAAAATAAAGTGTTTGTAGATGGGGAGGGGAGGAGGGGGTGAAGGGAGGGCAGAGGTAAGGGGAAAAAAATGAGAATCAAGACTTGCCATGTAAAGGTACATCATCCCAACAATGAATGTAACTGTACTGTATCCCTAAATGTACCAATAAACTCAATAAAAAAAAATAAATGGTGCTATAAAAAATGGCTTTTGACTTGCCAAAGATTAAAACTTGAACTATATCTCTCACCATACTCTAAACTAAAATTGAAATGGATTAAAAATCTAAATATTAAAACAGAAACACAAAACTGGCCGGAAGAGAGGTTAGGTAGAACTCTTGAAGACATTGGTGTAAGGAATGCTATATTTGTGCTCTGATAGTTTTGAAAATAATTATATAAATGAAGACCATGGAGAGGAAAGGGGGAAGAACTGGGAGGTGTTTTGCACATATACCAATTCCCTACAATGAATGTAATCATTATATACTACAAACGTGTACTAATAAAAATAAAGATTTAAAAAAGCGATGACTTACATTTCTTAAAAATTAGTTTTATAGTAAAATAGTTATACTTGTTTTAATAAAAAGAAGCATCTTTGGCCTTGAAAAGTCCTCGTAATTTTAAATGATTGCATAATGACAATTCGATATATCACTGAGTGGGGGTATAAAATAAAATAAATACACAAAAATAAACATATTCGTAAGTCTCTGCTACCACTTTGGATTTTTTTTACTCATTTAGTAAATTCTCAGAAGATTACTGAGTGAAAAAACATACATAATATTTGGTACTAGGGATCGATATATATGGTACCAGGGATCGAACTCGGGACCTTATGCTTAGCAAGGCAGGCAATGGTACCACGGAGCTAAATCCCCAGCCCAAGGCTATAAATATTTAAATAGCTTCGGAAATGTTTTGCAAAGTAAAATTGCTACAGATTATAAACAATTGTACGAACTGTTGTAGGAACAACCCCCCCCTCGCCAGAGGAACTGCATTTAAATGACAACAACCAGTGAGCCAGATGAACACAGACCTGTAGCTCTCAGGCCCTTCAGTTGAGGTGATTATTTTAACTCCGAAGGGTGTGGGCTGGGAGAGGTTAATTGAAGAAAATGTAGACATATGCTCAGCTCTGCTGTCCTCTAGTGCTGGGTGTCAAAATTACACTCACCTGCAAGAGCTCTGTCCTGCCCTGAAGCCTTTAGCAGAGGAAACCTTAAAACAGCTACCTAGATGGGCAACTGGGCTGCTTCTGAGTTTTAGCTATCACAAATTGTGCTGCTATGAACATGGGTGCACATATATCACTGTGGTATGATTCTTTTAATTCTTTAGGGAAGGTACCCAGCAGGGCGATAACAGGGTCAAACGGGACCTCCCATCTCCGTTCTGTGAGATATCTCTAAACTGATTTCCACAGTGGTTGCACCAGTCTACACTCCCACCAGCAGTGGAGCAGGGTTCCTCTTTCCCCACAGCATTTGTTACTGGTTGATTTCATGATAGTAGCCCTTCTTTCTGGGGTGAGGTAGAATCTCAGTGTTGTTTTCATTTGTGTGTCTTGAATGACCAGTGATGTTGAACATTTTTTCATATATTTATTTATTTTATTTGCTGTTTCTACTTCTTTGTCTGAGAAATGTCTGCTCATTAAAGATGCCCATTTTTGGATTGAATCTTTAAATTTAGGAGGTCTGATTTTTTAAAAATTCTTTATACATTCTAGATAGTAGACCTTTGTCTGAGGAATAGACAGTGAAAAGTTTTTCCCAAATTGTAGGCTTTCTCTTTACACTGTTGGTGGCTTCTCTTGCTGTGCAGAAGCTTTTTAATAAGAAGAGATCCCACTTGTTGATTGTGTGCTGTTCATGGGCAACTGAGGTTTTGTTCATAAAATCTTTTCCTACACCAATGTCCTCAAGAGTTCTACCTAAGAAAATGTGTAGTTTTTTTTTAACAAAATGGAGTACTACTCAGCCATAAAGAACAAGAAACTAGAGACATTTATAGCTAAATGGATGCACATTGAGGTGATACTCTTAAGTGAAATAAATAGAATGCACATGTGTAAATACTAAATAGTTTCTCCAGTATGGGAAGTTGAAAGTGTAAATAAGGGCTAAAAGGTATAATAGATAATGTGAAGTAGGAAGAAAAGGTGCAAGGGGGAAAGGGAAGTGGGAGGCGTAGGGGAAAAGAAACATGGGAACGGAATTAACATGAGAAAAAGAAAAAATGGAAACAAAGTCTTTGTAGATAGGGAGGGGAGGAGGGGTTGAAGGGAGGACAGGGGAATGGGGAAAAATAAGAACCAAGACGGATTATGTAAAGGTGCAAATTTCCAATGATGAATGTCACTACATTGTATACCTTAAAGGTACCAATAAAATTAATTTAAAAACCCAGGTATGTAGAATAGAACTAAGTAAAGTACGCAGGAAGCTGCAGCCTGCAAGGGATCCTCTGTACGTACGGGATGAGCTTGCTGCTCACACGGGCTCGAGACTTCACACTGGGACCCAGTGCCCTGAACTCTGCCTACTCTCTGCCCTGCAGCTCTGGATGCTTCACCTCCAGCCCCCTCCCCACCATTTCCCAAAGCAGGAGGAGAGGAGCAGACCAAGTGTGAATGTGTGTGAGCACACACATGTGTTCCCGCTCTGCAGAGTGTGGAAAAAGCCAGTTGCACGTTGTCATCTTTGGAGCTTGGCAAGGAAGTGTGTGAACTTCTGGCCTTCCTCTAGCTGTGACCTTCCCCTGATAGGAGAAGCTGCTGGGCTCACTCAGAGTCTGGCCCAAGGACCCAGGATGCTGGGATTCTCAGCCTGGACAGAGGTCCTCTTTCCCAGGCAGTGGTGGCCATTGGGGACAACTGTTCTGATAAGGGGCTAATGGAGGCTGCTTGTGGGGGAACTGGATGAAGTCTGAATGAAGATCCGATAAGAAGACAGGATGGAGCCAGGGAGAGGGCCAAGGGCTAACTGTCACTGCCACAGCATGAGGCTATGCGGCATCTGACAAGCTTAAATGCCAACCATTCTGACCTCCCCAGAGTTGTCAAAATAGGAGGAAAGGACGTCTTGATTTACACATTTAAACCTTTTCTCATACATGGACCTTTATTTGTATATGTGCCCTAGGTACTGGGTGTTGGGGTCAGACTTGACACTTCTTTCTTTTTTTGGAATATCAGAAGAAATTACGCCTGTATAAAAATTCCTCTTCTTGTTTTCAGCCTCGCAGTTTACACCACAGTAATGAGTGCAGCCACCACGGAGAAGTACATGACTAGGATCAGAAGCCTGAGCTGAGGTAATTAAGTAGAAGAGAATTCACCCAAGCTGTGAAAAATTGACCAGAGGAGTTGTCATCGTTGTTGTTTGGGCAGGGATGGGGTGAGGTGGAGGTGCTGGTATTCCTTGTAGAAGATGGTAGCCTGCTTTAAATGTATATGCATGTATTTTCTGACAAGCTTTTAGCACACAATTTTCATCCTTAGAGAGAATTTATCTTGAATTGTTTGTAGGAAACTAGTATCTCCTAGTACCCTGTACCCTTGACCCCTGAATCAGCCCTGCTAATTTGTCTCTCATTATCACGGAGGGGCTCATATCAGAAAGGTTCCTGTGAACCCAGAGTGAGGCCCAGCATTTTTGTAGCTCAAAAGGCAGATTCTGAATGTCAAGGACACTTGAAGACATTCATTCAGGTCACAGTGAGTGCAGAGTTAGAAACAGGCCATGAGGAGAAAACAGGAGCTTCCGTCCTGCCCTCCTGAAATCAGATTCTCTAGGCAGCGTCATCACACTGCAAGAGTTTTCCAGAGTTCGGAGACCTGGCCTGATGTTTTGGTCATTCAATTAGAACGATGTTAAAAGAATCATTGTTCAAATTAAATTTATTTATTTATTTTTCTTCCTTGAGATGATTTTTTTATTGGTAATTTATTTGTTTGTTTGTTTCTTTGTTTGTACTGGGGATTGAACTCAGGACCTTGTGCTTATGAGGCAGGCATGGGAGATGATTTTTTTTTTTTTGTAATTATCATATAGCTGCACTTTAAAAAAATAAGACAAAATGGAAGTTTGGGTTTTGTTGTTGTTGTTGTTTTAAACAATGCAGGCTCCTTCCTCATGAAGCCTTTCAACTATGCAGAGTGGGCTGGCAAGGTCACTCTGCAGCATGCCTGATGAAATGGGTAATAAGCAGTGTCTTGTACTTACCTCCCTTCTTGACTGCCTTGATCTTCATGAAGCTCCCATGTGGGCTTGAACAATTTAAACATCATTGGTCTCAGAGTTCAGACCATATATTTGGACTTTCTTCTTAACTTCATATGATTCCGTTATCATATGTCTGCTTATCCCTTTGAGCAGCACGTTGGAAAGGCCTCTGTTCATTGTGAAGTACTTCTGAAAGCACTCCAAAAGAAATTTCTTCTAGGACTGGGAGTGTAGCTTAGGGACAGAGCACTTGCCTCTCATGCACCATGGAGAAGGTTGCATTCAGAGCACTTGCCTAGCATGTACCATGGGGTAGAGGTGAGAGAAGAGGTTTCCCCCAAGAAACTAGAGATCCTTAGTCTTAATAGAGCTGTGCAAAGGTATGTTACTGTAATTAGAACCTTGTCCTTCTAGCTAAGAATGGAATTTGGGAATGGAATTTGGGTGGGACTCATTCTAATCTTCACACAGCACATAGGCTTCACCCTGACTCCCCTCAAAACAAGGCAATTGTGGGGTTCTCTTTACAGCCTTCCTCAGGCATGATCAGTAAGGTGGTCCCCACAATTTTATCAGTTTAAGTCAATTCGGTGAAAGACTGGTAGGTGGCAGTTTACAACTAACAAAAAATGAGTCTATAGGAAGATAATACAAGACACAAAGGAATTCAAGGCAAAAGGGATTTAAAAGTGCAGTGCTATTTAATTGTGATAAGTTGCACTTTACCACAAAAGCACCTGGTCTCTACAATGAGACCCTGTCAAAACAAAACAAAACAAAAGGAAAAGAAACAAACAAAATGAAGCAAAAACAGAAGAAATAGATGTATCTATACTCATTATAGGAATTTTCAAAATATTTCTTTCAAAGATGGTAAATCAGGAAGAATAAGTAAGAATAAAGATTTCAACAACATAAGTAACAGGCTTAACTACTAGATATGGGTAAACGGAGTATACATTTCTTTGAAATTTTTCATGTACTATTTATTACATGCCAGCATGCACTCTAGCAATTTAGATTTAAAAAGTAAGTTGCCTTTGAGGACTGGGGTTCAATGTCCAGCAACAGAAAAAAAAAATCAAAAAAAGAAAAAGCAGGGCTGTTTGAGTATATGGATTAACAATAGTTTCCATCATGATAAGGGAAAGGTGTCTGTAGAAAGGGCAAATATTTTAGCTTTTGCAAGCAGAAACCAGCTAGTCAGGAAGAAGAAAGGCTCAGGCCTCTGTGTGGTTTCTTGGAACCTCTGGAGCCCAGGCCTATCTAGTCAGCACACTTTTGTTTCTGGGTTAAGAAGTGGAGGCTCAAATGTGTCTTGGGAAGTGCAAACTCATAATCTTAGAGAGTAAAATGACTCTCCCAAGCCTGAAATCTCAGAGTGAAAGAGACCTCACTTTTGGAGTGAGGTCCGGGTGTGCAGGAGACAGCCGTACTTTGTACTCTCCCTTCCTGTCTCCCTGGGGGCCTGATCTCACTGTGGTTTCTGCCTGTCACTAAGAATGCTGGCCCAGGGCTGTGGCCATGGTCTTTGCCTTTCCAGGAGAAGACACCAATCAGACAGAGGCTACATCACATCTGTGGAACCCCGTAGGGCTGGAAGAAACCTGGTTAGCCAGATTCCTTGGCCAACTCTGCAGATAAGATGGAATTCACACTAGAAGTCAGAATAGAAGAGAAAATTATTACCCGAATGAGGGAATCATTTATAAAAGAAGAAAAAATAAATGATAAATTTGATTATATGATAATTCATAATATCTATTATCTAAATGACTCAGTGAGTTGAAAACTTTGTACCAATACTCAAACTGTTTCAAAATATAGAAAAGATCACTTTTAAATTATTTGTAGTGAGGCCATTATCACCTTGATTCCAAAGCCAAAAGGTTACCAAAAAAAAAAAAAAAATTGCAGACCAATATATCTACTAAACACGAATGCAGAAATATTCAACAAAATATTAGCAAACAGAATTCAATAGCACATTACAAGAATCACACATCATGACCAAGTAGGATCTATAGCTCATTTTCAAAATCAAGGATGGTGCTGGGCGTGGTGGTATATGACTGTGATGCCAGGATCTAGGAGTCTGAGGCAGAAGGACCGCTGTGAGTTTGAGGCTAGGCTGAGCTACATAATAATTTCAAGCCCATCCTGAACTACATAGTGAGTCTCCTGTCTAAAAAAAAAATAAATAAATAAAAAATCAGTGATGGTTCAACACGTATGCGAGTCAGTCAGTGTGGTACTCCATATTAATAAAATGTAGGTCAATGATATTATCACCTCAAGATATAGGAAAAGCATTTGACAAATTCCACACCCTTTCATGATAAAAGCACTCAACAAATTAAATAAAGAAGGAATTTGCCTGAATAGAATAAAGGCCATATATGAAAAAGCCATAGGTCAAAAAACTATGTTTTAGAAAACTAAAAACTGCAAACAAACAAACAAAAATACCACCAAAAACTCCAAAATAAAACACAGAAAACTAAACCAATGAAAGGCGTGACTATTAAAACTAAGAAACCACTTCAGCAAGTGTGTCTTGCGCTTCTGAGGCAGGCAGAGGAACCACTGAGCTAAATCCCTTCCCCACGCCTTTTAAAAGAAAAACATTTATTGGTACATTTTAGACATACATGATGATCACATCATCATAGGGAAATTGTACTTGTACATAATACATCTTGCTTCTTTTTTCCCCATTCCCCCTCCTCCCTTAGACTCCTCTTGTCCTCTTTATTTACAAAAGCTTTGTTTTTGTTTATCCCTTCTATTCTCCTTTTTCTTGTCCCTTTTTTCCTTTCCATCTCTGCCCTCCCTTGTTCCCCTTCTGATTTGAACTTTTTGTCCCATTTCCCAATATCTATTATACGTTTTAGTCCTTATTACCTCTTTTGGTTTCTCACATCAGAGTAACAATGTAGCATTTAAACATTTGTGTCTGATTTATTTCACTTAAGAGTATTATCTCCAGCTGCATTCATTTACCTAGAAATGTCTTAAACTTATCCTTCTTTACGGAAGAGTAGTACTCCATTGTACAAAAAACCACATCTTATTTACTCATTCACTAGTTGATGGGCATTTGGACTATTTCTGAGATTTAGCTATTATAAACTGTGCCACTATAAACATAAGTGTTCATATATCATTGTGGTATGATGCTTTTAATTCCTTCAGGCTGATGCAAAGAAGAGGAATAGCTGGGTTGAATGGAACCTCTAGTTTCAGTTTTTTGAGGAATCTTCACCCTGATTTCCACAGTGGTTTCACCATCAGCATTCATACCAATAGTGCAATAGTGTTCCATTTTCCCCAAAGACCTTTGTTATTGGTTGATTTCTTGATAAAAGCCATTTTTAATGGAGTGAAGTGGAACCTAAGTGCTATTTTAATTTGCACCTCTCAAATGACCAGGGATGTTAAACTTTTTGTCACATATTTATTTGCTGTTTCAACTTCTTCATCTGGGAAGTGTCTATTCATTTCACATGCCCATTTCTGGATTGGATCTTTAAATTTGGGCTATCTGACTCTTTGAGTTCTTTATATATTCTAGGTAGTAATCTGTCTGAAGAACAGCTGACAAAAATTTTTTCCATGCTGTAGATTGTCACTTCAATCCATTGGTTGTTTCTCTTGATGTGAAAATGCTTTTAATAAGATGAGATGATTCTTTGATATTTCCTGTGTGATCAAGATTTTGTTTATAGAGACTGCCTACACCATTGTCTTCAAGAGTTCTACCTATTCTATCTTCCAGCAGATTTAGTGTTTCTGTTTTGGTATTTAGATATTTGATCCATTTTGATTTTAGTTTAGTGCATGGTGAAATATATGGGTCTAGTTTTAATCTTTGGTATGTGGAAACCCTGTTTTTCCTGTACCATTTACTAAAGAGGTGAAGATGTTTGGCTTCTTTGTACAAAACTAAGGTGGCTGAGTATGCACTTATTTCTGCATCTTCTAATCTGTTGCATTGATCCTCAAGTCTGTGTTTTTGTCACTCTGTGCTGTTTTTATCACAGGAGCTTTGTAGTATAATTTTAAGTCAGGGATTGTGATGCATCCTGCTTTGCCTTTGTTACCCATAATTGCCTTTGCTAGTCTAGGTCTCTTCTGGATCCAAATGAATCCTAGGATTGTTTGCTCTAATTCTGTGAGATATGCTATTAGAATTTTGCTCAGGATTGCATTGAATATGTATAACAATTTTGGAAATATGGCCATTTTCACTATATTGGCTCTTCCTACCCAAGAACAAGGAATATCTTTCCACTTTCTTATATCCTCATTGATCTACTTTTCCAGAGTACTGTAGTTTTCAATGTAGAAGTGTTTTATTTCCTTCATTAGATTGATTACTAGATATCTGAATTTTTGGATGTCATTGTGAAAGGTGTTGTTTCCCTAATTTCTCTGTCAGAGAGTTTGTTATTTATGTACAGGAAGGTTATTGATTTATGAGTGTTGACCTTGTACCCAGCTGTGTTACTGAATTTGGTTCTTAAATCTAAAAGTCTTTTGGTGGAGTTTGGGGAGTTTTCTATGTAGAATATCATATCATCATCTGTAAATAATGACCATTAATCTTCCTTTCCTATTATTATTCTTTTTATTTCTTTCTCTTGTCTAGTTGTTCTGGTTAATGTTTCCAGAACTATATTGAATAAGAGTGGTGACAATAGACATCCTTGTCTTTTTTCTAATTTTAGAGTGAAAACTTTCAGTTTTTGTCCATTTAGTATGATGTTGGCTGTTGTTTTGTCATAGTTGACTTTTATTAGATTTTTATCAGAGGGTTTTTTTTATCATGAATGAGTGTTGGATTTTGTCAAATGTTTTTTCTGCATCTATTGAACTGATCATGTGGTTTTTTTTTCCCTTGGCTCTGTTAATATTCTGTGTTACTTTTTTTGATTTATATATGTTGAATCCTACAAGGTTATGGTATATAACCTTCTTAATGATTTGCTGCATTCTATATGCCAGTATCTTATTGAGAATTTTGGCATCTATATTCACTAAGGAGATGGGACTATATTTCTCCTTTTGGGTTGGATCCTTCACTGGTTTTGGTATCAAAGTAATGTTTGCTTCCAGGGATAAATATGAGAGTATTGCTTTCTTTTCTATTTCATTAAAGAGTTTGAGAAGTAGCAGCATTATGTCTTCTCTAAATTTCTTATAGAATTCAGCAGTGAATCTGTCAGGACCTGGGCTTTTCTTTGTTGGTAGGTTTTAAATTACATCTACAGTTTCATAGACTGTTGCTGGTTATTCAGAATTTTTGTAGCTTTTTTATTCAGCTTTGGAAATTCCTATGTATCTCAAATTTTATCCATTTTTTCTGTGTTTTTCTTCTTATTAGTATACAGTTTCTTTAAGGAGGTATTGGTGAGCTTCTGGATGTCTGTAGGATCTGTTGTGATTTCATCCTTTTCTTTCCTAATTGCATAATTTGATTCTTTTTTGATAAGGCTGGGTAAGAGTTTGTCAATTTTATTTAATTTTTCAGAGAATTAAAACTTTAATTCATTATTTTCTTCTTGGTCTGCACTGCATTGATTTCTGCTGTGATCTTCATAATTTCTTCCTTTTTATGAGTTTTGGACTGACTTGCTCTTCTTCTTTTATAGAAGTTTGTGGTTCAACATTATGTTGTTTATTTGAGCCCACTTTTTTCCTGATATGTGTGTTCACTGCTATAAATTTACCTCATAGGACTGTTTTCATTGTGCCTCATAAGTTCCAGTATGTTGTGTTAGCATTATTGTTTAGTTGTGGAAATTGTCTAATTTCTTCTTTAATTTCATCTGTGACACATTTGTTGTTGAGGTGTTATTTAATTTCTATGTGTTAATTAAGTTCTTGTGGTTTCTTTTGCCATTGATTTCCAATTTTATTGGACTATGGTCCGATAATATGGATGGGATAATTTCAGTTCCTTTACATTTACTTAATCATGTTCTATGATCTAGTATGTGGTCTATTTTGGAGAATGTCCCACGTGCAGCTGAGAAGAATGTGTGTTCTGATGTGGGTTGGAAGACTGTAGACATCTAGTAAGTCGGTTTGTTCAAAAGTTTGGTTCAGTCTAATATTTCATTGTTAGGTTTTTTTGGTCCATTTCATCTATTTGTGACAATGGGGTATTGAAGTTCTGCCTTACTATTGCATTTGATTTTTCATGTCCATTAATATTTGTTTTATATAATTGGGTGCACTAATATTTGGTGCATATATATTTATGATTGGTATCTCTTCCTCTTGGATTTTTCCCTTTACATGGATATAGTGATTATCTTTGTCTCTTTTAAGCAGTCTTGACTTGAAATCTTCTTTGTTTGCTAATAGAATAGCTACCACTGCTTTTTTCCAGGCTCCTGTCACATGGAGTATTGCTTTCCATCCTCTGAATTTGAGTCTATGAATTTCTTTTTGTGGTACTATGGATTGAACTCAGAATCTTGTGCTTTCCAGATAGGCAGGGTGCCACTGAGGTATATCCCTGGCTCCTATGAATTTCTTTTTGAATTAAATGTGTTTCTTGTATGCATCACATTGTTGGGTCTTGCTTCTTAATCCATCATGCCAGTTTGTTTCTTTTGATTGGTGAATTCAGACCATTAACACTGATGGTTATAACTCATATGTATGTCTTATACCTGTTATGTTATTTTCCCATTATCAGCTCCCTTCTTTCCTCCTCTGTTTAATTTCTTGACATGCCTGGTGGATTCCTCTGTTGAGATTCATGGAGTTGTAGTCCTTGTCATTTAATTTCTTTCAGAACACTTTAGAGTATTGGTGTGGTGTCCATGAATTGTCTCAGGTGTTCCTTGTCATGGAAGTATCTTATTTATCCATCAATTTTGAAACATAGTTTTTCAGTATACATCAACCTGGGTTAGAGGTTTTTCTCTTTTAGGGCTTCAGATACTTCACTCCAAGCTCTCCTTGACTTGAGGGTTTGTGTTGGGAAATTTGCTGTGATTCTGAAGGGCTTCCCTTTATAGGTGATTTGTTTCTTTTCTTTAACAGATTTTAATATTCTGTTCTTGTGTTGAATTTCTCTGGATTTTTACTATTATATTCCTTGGGGAAGATTTTTTATTATTATGGCTAATTGGAATTCTATATGTCTCAATTATCTGTACGTCAAATTCTTTTTTCCTGTTTGGAAAGTTTCTAGCATTACTTCTAAGAACAGGGTTTTTATGTCATTTTCACTATCTCCTGCTTTGTAATGGACTCTGGTCAATCTTATGTTATTTTTCTTTTCATTACCTAGCAGCTATTGGATTGATTTCTCATGGTCCCTAGCTATTTTTAAGAAATTTTTCTTTTCATGATCACTAATCACAATCCTGTTGTCTAGATCTGATATTCTGTCCTCACATTGGCTCATTCTGCTGAGTATACTTTCAATGGAATTTTTAATCTCCTGGATATCTGTTTCATGGATTCTATGTCTTTTCTATACTGGGCATTCATGGTTATATCATTTTCCTTAGCTCCTCTTTTTAAAACCTGTATCTGCTCTAGAGTTACTCACCCTGTCTTTTATTGTAGTCACCATCTCTGTAGTTATCTGAAAAATTATTTCTGCTTTGATTTTTTCTAGAACCTTGTTCATCTGCTTTGTTACTTCAGTTTTTTCTACTTCAGAAAGTCCAGGTGAGTGGCTTTCTGATTGCTCCCTGGGTTTGCCTTTGGTGATCTGAAAGTCTGAGGTTCCCTCTGTGAGGACCAAGTTTTCAGGTCAAGGTGGGCTCCCTCTGTGCCACCTCTATACACCCCTTGCCCAGAACAAAGATGCAAAAGTTCCCTTCTGTAAAACTCCATTCTGTGTAAAAATCTCCCTGTGTTTCTGTTCTTCTTTTTAGGGCAAGCTGTCTTAGGGCATCTCCACCCTATTTCTGTTCCTCTTTTTATGATCTAAAGATAAGTTTTTCCTGCTGAAAATAATCAATTTTTTTTAAAGGAAGATTGATAAAACTGATTTAGCCAACATAGGTATTACTCACAGCTTATATAGGTAGCCACTGCTAATATAGGGATTAGTTAATGCTTACATAGGTAGTCTTTGTTAATTATAAAATTTGTTTAATCAGATGTTCTTTAAAAATAAAAATTGATTCTGTGAACGTAGGCATTAGTAATTTTCCAGTAAGTGCCCTCCCAGTACCCCTCAAATATCCAATAATAAGTAAGAGCTAAAAATAGGACCTATAAAAAGGAAGAGTCTCCTTAACCCTATATAAACCCGCTTCAAAGATGGATCTGGGCTCTTGGTCTGAAGCCACTGTGATGGTGACACCCGAGAGTCCAGGCTCAAGCTTGCAATAAACTCCTCTTGCAATTGCATCAGACCTGACTCCTTGGTGATCTTTGGGGACTTTGTGACTTGGGCATAACACCTCTTGTTTAAGTGTCTCCTCAATCTCTTTTTGTTTTTTAGTTTAATTTCTGAGTCTGTTGCAAGATCCTATCTCTTCAGTTTATTTGGGATGAGAATTTCTTGCCTTCTCGGCCCAGCCTGTGGTTCTTTGGCACTGATCTATAGCATTGTTTATGAGCCTTAGCAATGTCAGTCTTGATATATCAGGAAGAACAACTGGTTAGTACAATTATGTCACCTTAGCTAGTGTAGTACAATCAGCAATAACAGTAGCATCAAACACAGCCTCTCAAAAGACCAGCTGTGGTAACTATTAATTTGTCACCTTTAACTGTATGAACTAGATTTGTGGTTATATAACAAATGCTAAATGAACCAGAAAATTGTGATGTAATAAATAAGCCCTCAATATGGCAATTTTATCTTCAAGGGAGAAGATTTAAAAGGAATCAGGGAGCCAGGTATGGTGGCACATGCCTGTAATCCCAGCACTTGGAAGGCTGAGGCAGGAGTATCACTGTGAGTTCAAGACCAGCCTGAGCTACACAGTGAGTTCCAGGTCAATCTCACTGCATAGTGAGACCTTGTCTCAAAAAACAAACCAAAAAAAAAAAAAACCAAAACAAAACAAAACAAAAAAAACCCAACAACAACAAAAAACAAACAAAAACCAAAAACAAACCAACCCCCCCAAACCCAATAAATAAATAAAAGGAATCCATAGAAGAAGAGGTGGATATTATAAGCAAGGCTGGTAGATAAAGGAAGATCTCACAAACTTTGCAAAACTGATGAAGAAGACAGGAGGGAAAGAGAGAAGCAAGAAATTAAAATAAGAACAGAACATAATAACAATAACAAAAAAGCTAGAAACCATGTTCACACTCAGATAAAAACAAGAACATACAATCAAGAAAAAAGAATTAAACACAGGAAAAGAAGAAAAAAAAGAGGAAAGAAAAAAAAAAACACCCATCTAATTTAAGGCATGTCTCTCACTGGTAGACAACATGGGCAGAGCTCAGATCCAAGTTGTTTAATCCCAGCAAGCCAGCCATGGCTTTATGGTGAGGTAATGGATAATTCCAGCAAGCCTGCATCTTTAATCTCACTGAAGTTCAGGCTGGTTTCTGGCTGTGAGGCTGGAACTGGATTTGTTGAGCCTGCAACAGTCCATATGTCTCCTGCTGGCTTGATCTCAGCTCCCTATCAGTTTGAACTAAGCTCCCTGATTTCCTATGAGCTTGAACTTGGCACCCTCACCAAGACACTGGGAGCCACTAGCTGTAGATGGCCCATAGCTGTTCTGAGTGCTGAGTTTAGTTTGCTCCTCTTCAAGATGGCTACTGACCAATTGCCCTCTCCTGGGGGAGGTCTGAAGCCAAATAACTCACCAGCTACTGCCGTCCACTGCATCCACTGATCCATTCCATTGGTTCCTTTCTCCATGGAGGTCTCTGAGGTCACCAGTTGTCACCATGTGTCTGCAGGCTTGAGACACTCTTTCCCATGCTGTGAGTCTAAACTCGGGGAGAAAGAGCTGCCTGCCACTTTCCTCCTCTTCCTTAAAGTCTCTCTCTTTACTCTCCCATGGGCTTCAATTCTTATTTCAGATCCTTCCTGGGTCTCTCCTTCTCTTCCTTGTCCTGCTCATGCCACTATATTCCAATGTCAGGACACCAAGTCTTAGAGAGGTTCTTTTTTGGTCCTGGGGATCAAACTCAGAACCTTGTGCTTGTGAGGCAGATGGCAGAACCACTGAGCTAAATTCAGAGAGGTTCTTTCTCTGCTGTCACATCATCTTCCTATAAGTCTGGGAGTGTTCTTAAAAGAAGAAACAGTTTTATTCCTCTTTCTCTTTCCCCCCACACCCCTCTCAAGTGAGGGTACAGAAAGAAGCAGCCATCTAAAAGCCCTTACCAGATCCCAACCTTTCTGTCCACACAAACCTTGGATATGCAAACCCCACAACCAGCCACATGTGACGCCCAAGTGGATTGTGACACAGGCCCAATGCAGTGCTCCAAAGCATTGCACCTCAGGCCCCTGGGTTCTGACAAGACAGATTTCTAGGAGTTGGGGCACCTCCCTATCTAAGAGCCAACTGCCTGTGGGTCTAAGGCCCCTTCTGCCACATCCCTGTTTAGCATTTCTTTACAGCACTGAATCATTCTCCACCCACCACTGCCTCCTGCTCTGAGGAAAGGAGATAGGCTACTGGCAACATAGACAGAGTAGGCCACAACCCTTGTGGTGTTGCCCTTCCTTCTCTTCCTAAACAGTTTAGTCCTAATGCCATTAAGCAGGTCAAAGGAGAGAGATTGGATCTTTTGCTATATCCCCATCTCTGAGAGGGCCTGGTGCTCTCACTCTAACAGTAGTGAATGTATATCACATACCTAGTTACTTGATTTCAAAATACTGTTCTCCATCAAGAATAACAAGGTCTTCTTAGGCAAATGACTTGTTCCAAGGCAAGAAATATACTAATGGAGCTTGAAATACCTTGTTATTCAAAGCAACACACTACCTAAAGAATGATGGAAAAATGTCAAATGCACACCAGAGCCAGAGTTAAATTGGGTCAGATTATAGCACTGGATAAAACACGAATCCATAGTAATATAAATAAATCCATTTAAAGTATGATAAGGAATTAAATGCATAGTTTCAAAATAATATCCATTACAGCCCTTTTAATCAAACAGAGTAAACAATACCAATCATAGTACAAATTAAAATTAAACTAGAAATGAGAAAAGACAGGGAAGAAAGGGCTTCATTTCTGTATCATCCCTGCCAGAGATACAGAATTTGAATCTAGTGAGAACAGCTCCACACAGAGGGACATTCTGTAAAGTTATTGGCCTGGAATCTTCAAAAGAGTCAGTCGTGAATCAAAGAAAGCATAAGGAACTGTTTTTAGACCAAGGAGAATAAAGAGAAATGACTACAAAAGAAACATACGATTCTGAATTGGATCTTTTGTTATAGAGGGCATTATTAAGACAAACTATACAATTTGAGTGGGATCTGAGTTTGGTAGTAACACATTAATGTTGTCATCATAATTTTTGTAGTCAGGATGTTAGAAAAGGCTGCAGTCACATAAAAGCTTGATAGGCTGAAAGAGCTGCTTCTCTCATGGTTCATTCACATGGCCCTTGAGAAGAAAGCTTCATTACTTCTTGGTGTGGCAAGGGACTTCAATTCCTTTCTATGCAGTCTTTCAGTGTTGCTTGAGTGTTCTCATGACATAGACACCACCTTACCCCAGAGCAAGGCAAGTACAAGGAGGAAGCTGGACGATTTTTTGCACTGATCTCAGAAGATGCTATGTTATCACTTTGACCATGTTCTCTTCATCAGAAGTGAACCACTAAGGTTAGCCAGCCTCTTGGCAAGGGGAATTAAGATCATCCTTTTCTTTTGCCATTTTTTTCAGTGTTAGGATCAAATTCAGGGGCTCAGCATATGCTAGGCAAGTGTGCTGCTACTGAGCCCTTCCACCAAACCTTAAGATCACCTTTTGAAAGAAAGAGTAACCATAAATTTGTGTAAAAAATTGCAAAGCAACTGCAATAGCTAAAACAAGGAAGTTCCTACCAAAAGCTTCAATAGGCTGAGATGTTGATGAGAGATGGCTGGCTATCTCTAGGTTAAGGAAGTTAGAAATATGGTGCTGTGGTAACATCGATAATTCAAGCGCCAGGGCTGGTTCACCTTCCCCTTAAGTGATAATTACTATACTATAAAAAGGCCAAGAAAGACCTAGTCATATTAGCCATTGAGAGAGGGTCATGCAAAAAAATGTATTCAATTCCATAGATAGATACAGATAGCTGTAGATGATATAGACAGACAGATGGGCAATATATAAAGACATTGTATTTTATTGAGGATATTCTCACTTTCCTATAAACATGACTCAGAGAGGTTACTCACTCAAGATCAGCTAATATATGTTGGAGCTAAGATTTCATTACAACTGTGTGACTAAACTCCCTACAATATACAGTTCCAGATCCATATGCTACACTGACATTCTTCAGTTTATGCTGCCTACCTGCAGTGACCATCAACCTGAGCCCTGCCCTCAGCTCCAAGGAGAACTTCATGTAAAATGAGTTCTCTGTCCCTTCCTTAGGAAACAGCTTCTGACAGCCCTTGCCCTTAGCAAAGGCATTAGACCAGATGGCTTAAAAGCAGAGACAAAAATGAAGATTCTTGAAGTAGTGATTTTTTTTTCTTTTTTGAGAGCATACTATCAAGACAAACCTGTCAGGAAATGCTAAATGGGATGCAGGATTTATAATCCTCCAGACAGTATCAAGTAGGTACTATCATTATCTCTCTTTACACAAAAGGAACCTGAGCTTCTGAGAGTTGAGGGCAATGACCATGGCCACAACTGTGTTTAAGTAGCAGAGGTTCAGTTTCATGTATGTCTGTCTGATTTCCTAGAGCTGGTTCTTTCTTCTATGGTATGCCAAATTAGATTAGTTCATAATCTGAGCATAGATGATTGTATAGTCTTAACTACATGTTAGTGTTTAAAGTAGGCTCTATATCACTGCATTAGACAAAAGAGGCTAGGTGAAAGACTTAGGCAAGTCTAGGACAAGCCAGGTACAGTGGTGCATGCCTATAATTACAGTGATTTGTGAAGCTGATGTGGTAGGATTGCAAATTCCAAGACAGCCTAGGAAATTCCGGGAGACTCAAAATTTAGAAAAATAAAAAAAAAGGAGTATGTAGCTCAGTAAAAGAGTTTTTGCCTACCATGTACAAATTTTGCATTCAAAATTTAATGAAGAAAAAAATGCTAGAACAATTTTTCTCAGCTAGAAACATTAGTTTTAGAAAGCATTACTCAAGGCTAAGAGGGGTGTTGTGAGGACTTTCCCCTGATCTGTGGCCAAAGTGACTCTGTCCTGCAGTGGGCTCCTGTTTAGCTGCCCAGTGGACCCCCTCCATGTGCTAAGGCTGTGCCAGCCTGCAGCACAAGGTCCTCCACCATGGCAGCCACACAGTGCTTCCTGAAGCCAGTAGGGTTTCCTATTAAAGATGGGCTGAAAGCAGAGTACATGCACAACTGTTCCCAAGTTGGTTTTTATTACTTTGCTATTTTAAGTAGTGCCTATTAACCAGTAGCCTGGCAGAGGATAAGTGGTGGCTTCTACTATACCTCACCAGCCATCCACTGCTCTGTAAGTAAGCCTCATTCAACTCATTTACTTGCTAAGTTGAACTTGTCCAAGTTGTTCTTTAGACTGTCTGTTCCCTCTTGATTTGGAAGCAATGTTTCTCTTATATCTGTCTGGGATATTCACACAAGGGGAAATATACTTCATGGGAGTTCGTGTGAAAATGTAAAATATATCTCCATCGTTAGTGATTCATTAACATTAAAGATTGTGAGAATTGATAGTGTGAAATAGGAAGAAAATGGCTAAAGGGGAAGTGGAAAGGGGAAGGGAAAGGAAATAAGGAAAAAGGAAAAAATGGAAACAAAGTCTCTGGGAGAGAAGCCAGGGAATTGTAAGAGGGTATAGTCATATTTACAAGTGAGAGAATATAAATTTTAATCCCTGGCTAATTCTCTGTCTTGATAGAAACAATGGTTCCATACGATGGAACCTTTGGCTTTTGGTTAAGGTGAAGTCGCATCTATTTCCCAATCTTATTACTCTATTTCACATCTATTCCCGATCTTAATGCTCTGGGTTTTCCTACCAAATTCCTAACCAGGGTAATTTTCTCCAATACTATGCTTTTCTCATCTCTTCTTACCTCGCTTTTCATTTTGTCCCTTGCCTTAGATAATATTTTGTCTCCTCCCCATCAAAAAGAAGTGGAGCCAGGCTGGGGATTCAGCTCAGTGGCACCATGCCTGCCTCAAAAGAGCAAGATCTTGAGTTTGATCCTGAAATCAAACTGAGAGAGAGAGAGAGAGAGAGAGAGAGAGAGAGAGAGAGAGAGAGATCATCATTCTCCTTCCCATTACTCCTCCACCACACTAAAGGAGCAGGGTAGGCTGCAGAGTACACTTCCTGTCAAACCGCACTGTCTTTAAGGAGTCATTGCCAGCAGAAGTGAGCCAAAGGCATAAGGGAAATGTGGCCTTGTAATCTAGAGGTTGAGAAGGTTCTTTAAACATTGCATTTTTTTTTTTAATATAAGCTGCTTCTCCAGCTTCCTCAAGCTGACAGTGTAACCTCCTACCCCCTCTCCTCTGCTCAGAGAAAGGGGAAGAGAAGTTACTGGAAAAACATCATGTACGTCTGAAAAAAAATATGTAGATGCTGGCCCCAAGAGGTCAAGGTCTGGTTTTGTTTGGAAGAAGAGAGCAGAGATTAGCCTTGAAGATAAAACAGTTTGAGAATTTCCTTGTCCATTGTCTCACCCCACCTAACTTCTTGGCTATAATAGCCCTTGTACAGAGAAATAGAGGTTTGAGGCAAGAAGAGGCCTTTCTATCTCCCTGGTTTTGAATAAATCCTTTTCTTTCCTCCAAAAATTTTTGCTTCTTTTGTTTTGGCGGAGCAACATATAGTATAGACCTTAGCCTTGGGTAACCATATCAGGACACAACACAAATGGTTGTCTGCCTGCAAGAATAGAAAGGGTAAGGAAAATAGAGAGATAAATGTGGGAAGAAACATGAAAATAAAAGCCAGATTGCAGTCAATCAAACCTTTTCTTTCCTTCAGCCTCCCTGACTCTTGGCTATATTGCAGTCTAGAAGGGTGAAGCAAGGAAAAACTCTAAGAGGAGAAAAACTCAAAATCAAATCACAGAGTGAATTTGTATAGCTATATGCTCAGTCCTATACATGTGTAACTATATTTATTTCTTTATGTACTATCCTTTAGTGGAAATAGTCTGAAGGCAGCCACTTGCATTCTATACTTAATGAATCTCATACCTTTTCCCTCCATAGGTAGAACCAACATCTTCTCTGCTAAAATTGTTCTTTCACCATTTGTTTTTAAGAGCAAGGAAGGGGAAATTTGCTTAATAACATGTGATGGATTTGACAGACCGATGTAAGACTCTTATATTCGATGAACAAAGAATTGCAAGTGTACATTCAATGTACACACAATGGTAAAAGAAAAAGCAGCTACAGTTATTGAAAACAAAAAAAGTGGACAATGTGCTCAAGCAGGTCCGTGCCAACAGAAACAAAAATGTGGCATGAATGCAAGAGTGCTGTCAGGATGACAGGAAAATAAAAGACACGCAGATAAACCAGGCTTGTGAAGTTTAAAGGATGTGCACCCCCGCCCAGGTGTCTCTGTTTGGATCTCTGGATAAGATTAACAGGAGTGATCGGGTGCCGAGTCATCTCAGAGGCACCATCACATGCATGTGTCCCCCCAGAGATCATTCTGACAACAGGAGTAATCGATCGGGTGCCGAGTCATCTCAGAGGCACCATCACATGCATGTGTCCCCCCAGAGATCATTCTGATTAAATTAAATACATGAGATGCACTCCGTATGTATGAATCTTTAATGAGGTTCGAGTGGGGAAAAGGTTATTGAGAGTTGGGCCACGAGATCTAACACACATTCGCTCTGGCCTGAAGCTTTAGAGGTTTTAAAAATCTTATTTGTTTATTTATTTATTTTAGAGCAATGGGAGAAGTGAACCAGGGGTGTCGCCCAAATTCAGGTGGTGTAAGGAGGAGCAGTGGTCTCCCAGCCCCAGTTGTGCTAGTACCTTCACTAGTGCTGAATAAGAGATCCTCTCATCTCATTCATTCTACTGAGCATCTAAAGTGAGCGCTACTCTGCGTTTTAGTCCTAATTTGGAAAAATGGCTCACTTTCTCTCCTCCGTTATCTTTTTCTCATTCTCCTGACTCTCCTTCTCTCCATTTCCCTATACCAGACTAGGTTCAACCTTTGTGCACTTGGCGAGGCATATGAGGGAAAGATCTAGAGAAAGAGATTGGAATGCAAATTAAAAAAAAAAAACAGGAAAGAAGAACAGAGGAAAGGGGGAGAGGAGAAGCAAAGCAAAGAGGTACGTGGTGAATATGGTAGGAAGATAAAAGGGTAGAAAAGAGGACCGGGAATTTAGCTCAGTGGTTCCGGTGCCTGCCTGGCAAATGCAAGGACCCGAGTTTGATAGCCAGTACAAAAAGAAAACAAAGACAAAAGAAAAGAAAAAGGGTAGAAAAGGGTTAGGAAAAAAAAGGGCTGTCCTTGCCCCAGCATGTATTTTGTTGTGATCTGCAGCCCCATGCCAGATATCAGCAGACACTCAGATCTAGGTCCTATATCCTATAATCATGGAAAGAAACCTGAACCACATGGTTTTCAAGAGGCAGTCGCAGATTTGCATACACAGCAGAGAAGTGCAATTGTGCAAAGCCTAGGAGACATGTAATTGCCATAGAAGCCCAAGGTGGGTACCAGGGAGAAGATGGGTAAAGGATGCATTAAATTATACCCAAAGGTAAACTCCGACCAGGGAACAGACTGATTATAAGGATCATGGTAGGAACAAGAGCAGCAGTCTTCTTACCCCTTTCCAAGGAAAGGGTTAGACAAGACAGGCAGAAAAACTAGGCATCTTTGCTCTATTCTGCCACCTCTGTTCCCAGGACCAAAACAAAAATTGCATGACCTCTAAGGCAAAGAAGAATTTTATTTTTGGAAGATAATGATAAAGAATAATCTGTCTGCTCTTCTCAAGACCTTCTCTGCAGGATACTTGAGAAGAGGAGAGCAACAAGAAAAAATGGAAATGGGAGAGCAAATGGAGGACAATAGGATGTGGAGAAGGAACAGGATAAATTGCCTCATAGTATAGCTGTTAACTGGAGCTTCATATCCTTACAGGTTATAAGAATGACCTTCTCCATAATGAAAGTTAGGTAACTGCAGTTAGGGGTGACTTGGCTTGGTTTAGACAACTTGCAATATGTCAAGTCGAAAGGGCGAGGGCTTTTGTGACATTTGGCCCCCTTGAGCTCACAGGCAACAGTGGGACTGTTACAGATGGCTTTGACCTCGCTTGGATCCTCATGGATGAATGTGTACTCGGTTATGCAACTGTGATTGTGCTGCTTCATCTTGGGTGCCATCATGGCATTACATTCTCTGGCTGTCAAGTCAAGCCTAAGATAGTCTCTGTAGCTCTGAAAAAGGGCCTCCGCTCTGAGACCCTGGCTCTCTCCGACCTCATCTTCACTGAAGATGGTCTCTTCTGGCCAGCCAGGCTGCACAATTGCTTTGTTGCTAAGCACCAGGGTTTCTGGGGTCTGAGTGCCCTCTCCCTCCTCAGTGGCCTCAGCCTTGTCCTGTGAGTCACTGGACCAAAACTCATTCAGTGGCTGATCACTGTCCTCCAGGACTGCTGCAGCCATTTGAAGCCCCAGCCCTAGGCCCAACCCCAGGCCCAGTAGCAGCAGAAGCATGATGAAAAAGATCTGGACCAGGGTCAGCTTCATATTGCCTGGAGAAGAAGGAAATAGAAGATCATGGTGTTGAGATTAAAAACTGGCTCCGGTAGAAATGGTGGTCACCCTAAATCATATTACAGTAGTCTCCAATCTCTTTGGCATTGGGGACCAGTTTCATGGAAGATAAGTTTTCCTTTTTTAGTTAATATATGTTTGCAATACATAGCAATTACTTTCCCCAGCACTAGTATCACCGCCTCAGATCATCAGGCATTAGATTCTCATGAAGAACACACAACCTGGATCCACTGAATGAGCAGTTTACATTAGGATTCTTGTTCCTATGAGAATTTAATGCTGCCACTGATCTGACAGGAGGTGGAGTTCAGGTGGCAATGTCAGCGATGAGAAGTGGGAACAAATACTGGTGAAGCTTTACTTGTTCATCTTCCTCTCACTTGCTGTGCAGCCCTGTTCCTAACTGGCCACAGACCAGTACCTGTGGTTGGCCCCAGGGCTAGGTCTCCTCTGGCTTCTGCCCATGACTCCACCCTGATAAGGAAGTGATCCTTTTCTTTTTTGTTTCTTTGTTTTGTTTTGGGTATCAGGGTTTCAACTCCGGTCTTTGCGCTTGCATTTGCAGCAGCACCACTGAGCTAAACTCCCAGCCCAGGTAGTGATCCTTTTCATTCCCCATTTATCCTGCTCCTTCCCACCATTACTGTGTAATAAGCTGTAGATCCTGAAGACTGGGGAGATGACCAGGAGAAATGCTCCTGAAATTGATTTATATACTAGGAATCAGTGAGGGAAGTTAAAACCAAACAATTCTGTTTTTTTTGGAGACAGGGTCTCACTACGTAGTTGAGACTGACCTGGAACTCACTATGTAGCCCAGGCTGGTCTTGAACTCACAGCGATCCTACTGCCTCAGCTTCCTGAGTGCTGGGATTACAGGTGTGTGCCACCATGCCCAGCAACCAATTCTTAAACAGAAATTATTTTGAAGTCTTCAAAGAGAATAGCAAAGAAGACAAATGAGTACAGAGAATTTCTTGTAGAATGCCTTACTCTAAGTAGAGAACTAGGACTATCATAGGAACCAGTCTCTATTTCTCAATCCAAACTTACTTTTGCTCATTACTATTATTCTCCATCCCCCAAAACATAAAAATGAATACAAAAGGTCCCACAGTCTATTCTCACTCCTAAGCTGAGGCGGAAAGAAATATGTTAAATTTCACATCTCAGACCCCTGCTAAAGCTACATCTTATTATTCCAAAGCCTTTCCCCTACTAAAGACCTTGCGATGACTTAGATCTAAAATATCCCCCCAAAGCCTCATGTTCAGAGGTGGGGCTTTTGGAAGGTGACTGGATCAAGGGGTGCTGTGCTCATCAGCGGATTAGTCCAGATGAAGACCTAATCATCTCATTGGTGATGAGTCCAGAGCTGACCGTACCGTTCAGAAGTGGAGCATAGTCAGAAGAGGCAGGGCTCTTGGGCCATGACCTGGAAGACCATTTTCTTGTCCTGGGCTTCTCTCTCCCTCTCTGCTTTGTTTTGCCATGATATTTCTGCCTCAGAGCCAGCCAGCCATGGAGTGAATCCATGGAAACAATGAGCCCCAAATAAACCTCCCTTCCTTTAAGTTGTCGTAGTCAGCTCATTTGTCCAGGGACAAAAGAATGACTAATACAGACCTCTTATTGCCAAGATATTTCTGCTGTTAGGTGTGTGTTCTTAGGGAATAAATGGACTAAGGATGAAACCAAAGAAAATCAAATAAGTGACCTGTGGGTTCCCTTACTGTTAAAGATCCTAGTGACCGTGGGGGTAATGAACATACATCTCTGTCCCGCTAGGCCAATCTCACCCCCTTATCAAACACAGGAAAGAAAAGCTACAGAGAATATTATTGATACAACTGATAAAAGTAGAATATAATCTGTGGACGAGGTAAAATCTTCTATCACTGTTTGATATCCTAAATTTTTAAATTGTAGCCTAATTAACAGAATATCCTTGCTCCTAGAAAATGCACACCAAAATATTATGGAGCACACTGCAGGCAGCTTACTGTCAATATAGAATATAGAATATAGGGCTGGGGATTTAGCTCATTGGTTCCAGTGCCTGCCTTGCAAGCACAAGGACCTGAGTTCAATCCTCGGTATCGAAAAAAAAAATTCAAAAAGAATATAGATACATATGTGTGTGAACAAGTGCATGCTCATAGGAAAGATGAAAATGACAAAATAAAATGGGGAAAAGAATTTTAAATAATATATATGGATAAGGAGCAGCCGGGATTTCCTTATTATTATGCAAACTTGTCCCCCATTGCAACTCTTCTAGAAAGTTAAGAATACCCTTCTCCCCCATTTTTAAGTTTAAAAGTAAGTAACCTGCCATGCCATTCCCTGGGAACCAACACCACGGTGACTTACCTGCACACCTACGTAACTTTGGAGATTCTTGGGTCCGCTTCCCTAAGTTCTTCCCTCCCAGGGTTTTGCTCTCTGTGAGTTCTGCCCTGGAGGCTGGTGGGCCTAAAAATGATCATCTCCTGGTGGCCTATGTTCTCTTAAACACAGTTTGACTTCCTAAAACCTCCTCCGCCTCTCTCTTCACCCACCTCGCACTGAATGCACATGCTAAGCCAATTTGCCTTTCTGCTCCCACAAACACTTTGAACTAATGGTTTTTGGGCAATGAAACAGATCCAGACATCCAAAACAGGAAATGTCTCCAGCCTAGGAAATTGCAGACAGTTTTATTTCATTAGTCAGTTGCTCCACTCTTGAATTACACCCACTGACTTGCATTTTATAACAGTCTGACTTTGCATATGAATTTCAAAAGTGGTCTTATGTTCTCTATATTTACTTAAATCCTTCTCTGTTATTTCTGAAATGTGAAGATTTTTGTCCTTTATTTGAATTACTTCTCTGAGATGGTTGTTTTGCTGAACTTTTCAACTGTATTATGACTTCCCTTAAAGATCTGGAATACTTGGGTTAATCATAAATTTTCACTCACCTACCCCTTCACCCAGCCCTCCACTCTCCACTGCCTCTTTCCATCTTCTGACCAATAACCGTACACCTGTAAGAACATCCAGATTTTGCAAATATGATTATTTGGCCTTAGAGAAGAGCTTATCCAAAACAGCACGATCACGATCAGTCCTTACAGCCTGGGTAAATAAAACCGGGAAAGTTATAATGTTGACATTAAAGTTTAATGCTTTAGCTAAACTTGACACCATGAGATAATATTTTTAAAAGCACTCTGGGGACTATTAAAGTACGGTGAAAAAAACTCTCTAGACATAAACAAGGCCTCTTTAGGAGGTTTTTCTTAGTCATTCAGGCAGAGTTTCCAAATAGTAGCAATTTCTGTGATTTACAAGATCTACTGGACTGACTTTTTGGGCACTGACTTTATAATTATTTACAATAATAACAGTTCACCAATGGCAACCACTTTTGGGGAGGCACTTACTGCATTCCACCTTCACAGTTTGCTTGTGCTGTCCCTCTTTGGTGTCCACTCAGCCCATTCACTAAGGTGAGATCTCTTTGCAACAAGAAGAAATCAACACTGCTGAGCTCTGCAGCAGACTAGGGTCAGTAGGACTATTATTTTCAGTTACAGGCAAGAAATCAGCACTGCTGAGCTCTGCAGCAGACTAGGGTCAGTAGGACTATTATTTTCAGTTACAGGCACCTCCCTGATTCTTTCTTATTGGGGTGTTCTGGTTATTACTGAAGATCATTTTGAACTAAACTGATGGAATATGAAGAAAGGCTCTAAGTCTGCAGTCTAAACATTAGCTTTTAGATTGAACACATTTTTATTTTTGATTTTTGCTTTTCTAGGGTACAGCTTTCTCATCTTTTAAATTTGGATAATAAAGCCAGGTGTGGTAGCTCATGCCTATAATTCCACCACTCAGGTGGAACCGACGCAAGAGGATTGCCATGAGTTCGAGGCCAGCCTGAGCTATAGTGAGTTCAAGCCCAGCCTGAAATATATAGTGAGACCCTGTCTTAAGAAACAAATAATAGTAACACCTCATAGTGCTGTCATGAATACCACACAAATGCTGCAAGCTAAGCGTGTTAGCTGTTGTTCTTGCTCTTGCCCAGCAATTACCAACACATGTTCCTTCCCTACCCAATCAACACTAGTCTCCTGATTAAAAATAATACCTACTAAGGACCACACTACCAACACTGCTCACTGCTGCTCCTAGAACAGTCAAACAATAGCCTAGAATCTCCAAGAAGGATTTAAGTCTCATATAGACTGACTCTTCATTTTACTTTTTTTAAGTGAGTGTAAGAGGTTAATATCTCATATACTACAGCGAGTAATGGCAGTTCTGATAATAGAGCTCCTGACTTCTAGTTAAGCAAAACATACAATAGATAGTTAGCTATAGAGATAGAACAGATATCCTGATTAGAAAACTGACAATCCATATAAGGCTTAGATTCTGAATGTCAATGCTACTTCTCATTGTAAATCAATGGCCAGAGATCACCAATGGGAAACAACTGAGATGAGCCCTTTGATTCCTGCCAGCTCATTCCTTGGAGTAAGAATCCAGGCTTCAGCAGAAAGAAACGAGAATCTAGGTGGAGACTGTCAGTCTCCCTGAGCTCAGGAAGAGGAACTGAGGTGCCAAGGAGGCCAAGGCAACCAGAGTTTTTAGGGCAGAGCACCAGAAGGGACAGAATTGGAGAGAGGACTTTAGAGATCTGGAGTGGTGACAATACCACGACACATCCCTCAAGGCAGCTGAAATAAAACACAATCATTATGCGAAATGCTGTTAAGGACACAGAGAAACTGCATCTCTCATATGGTACATTGCTTGTGAAAATGTAAAATGTTACAGCCACTCCAGAAACTAGTTTGGTGGGTTCTTACAGTACTAGATGTACACTATTTTGCTCTTATACAACCTAGCAATTGCACTACACAAGTGAAATAGCAATTTTATGCCTAATAGCTAAATTGGAAGCAGCCTAAAAGTCCCTCAATAGAAGTGTTAAATTGTAGTACCTGAGTACCCAAAAAATTTTATTTTGGGGTTTTTGGCTTTTTTTGTTGTTTTGCTTTGTTTAAATTTATTAGTACATGATTGCAGACCATAATGATCACATTCATTGTGGGAAATTGATACATGTACATAACACATGTCAATTCTTGTTTTTTCTTCCTTCCTCTCCACTTGTTAAAATTTTTTTGTCTTTTTTTTTGCAAGCATCAGATTCATTTATTTATTTTATAAGTTTTTATCGGGTTAATTATCATAAACACAGATTAACAACCAATCAAACAGGCCAAAACTATATAAAACACATAAGACAATAATACTAAATGAAGGTACACTTTTGATACATTGGTCTTGATGGATGCACCATAGAATTCTATTCAGCAATACAAAGGAATGAACTATTGATACATTCAGCAACTCAGATGGATCTCAAGGACAACATGCTGAGTGAAAAAAATAAAATAAAATGATTGTGTATTGTATGGCTGCATTTATGTAACTTAGAGAAAAGATTAGTGGTTACCAGTAGGAAGGAAGGTAGGGGTGAGGATATGCATGTGCTATAAAGAGATATCACAAAGGAGATCTTTGTGGTGATGGACTAGATCTGTATCTCTGTTAAATAATGACCACAAGAATCAACACATAATAAAATCACACAGATACACCTACACATATTATGCTAATTTCAACTTCCCATTTTCAAGTTTGCACTGTAGTTAGGTAAGCTGTAACTACTGGGATAAACTGGGGAAAGGTACACGGAAATCTGAGTACTAGCTTTGCAACCTCCTAGGAGTCTGTAATTATAAATCAGGCACACAAGCTTAAAAAACACATGGTTTCTCTTATATGAAAAACTCAAATTAGAAATAAAGGTACATAATAGGAAGTAGGGGAGGGGGATCAAGAGATGGAGGAAGAAGGGAGGGAGGAGAGGGAAAGAGGTTGGAAAAAGGAATTAAGATGTGTTATGTACATGTACCAACTCGCCACAAGGCTACTGGAAACATGTACTAATAATTAATTAATTAAGATGTAATTATCCCATGCATCCTTGAAAAGATAAAATAAAAAGTTTTAAGATTGTGTTATGACTCAATGGTACAGCACTTCTCTAGAAAGCATGAGGCTCTGAGTTCAATCCCCAGCACTGCAAAAATAAATGCATAAATTGAAAGACCCAGTGATAATTGAGAATAGTGGCTATAGGAATCTGCAGGACATACAGTCTGGAGCAGAGACACAAATTTGGGAGACATCAGCACACGGTTAGGTACATAAAGAGTAATGAGACTGGATGAGAGTGAGTCTCAAACGTGGGATTTTTTGTTGTTGTTGTTCTTGTTCTTTTACTCTGATTTTCTGGGTTTGGGGGAAATATTTTGTTTTGTTGCTTTGTTTGCAGTGATAACTAGTCAAATCCAGGTTCTCGTGATATTAGGCCAGCTCTCTACTACCAAGCTTTAACCTACCCTTCGTTTTTTTTGTTGGGGGGGTGTTGAACTCAGGACCTTGAGATTGTGAGGCAGGCACAGGTACCCCCGAGCTAAGCACCCCCCCTGCAGACTTTGTTTTTAAAACAGCAAAAATCAACAGCTTGTTGATAGTAAAGACCCAATAGAGAGGGAAACTGAAAATACAGGTGAGAAAGGAGAGACGTGGAGCAATGACTTTGAGCGCTCAGACTCTGAGTAGATTGTCTGGGTTAATATGCTTCAGTTTTTATGAAGAATCAACAAAGAGGAAGAAGCCTGTTTGCTGTACAAGGTTGGATCTGGTAACACTAGCGAGAACTGTTGGCTAAAGGAATCCTGTATGAGTAGAGGTCTTGCAACATTGTGCACACATGAGTTTCTCCCTCCTTGCACAGTTGTAGCTGTTCCTGTATGGTGTAGTTGTAGCCCCTCCTGTCTAGAAAAGTTGTGTAGCTGTAAGAATACTGCTCAACCTTGGGCAGAGGAGACATTGGAAGAGCAGAAGGAAATGCTGAACCATGTCTTTATCATAAGGAATCCAAACTCTGTGTGTCCCAAACAAGCTGCTGCTTTCTTTCCAGGATTTCTATAACCCACGTGACCAGCAGGTGCACAAAAACGGGGGGAGGGAGCATTTACTCAAAGACTGACAGTGTTTGGTGGTGTACGTTCTGAAACACAAACTCACTATGGAGTCCCAGCTGCCTGCAAACTTACTATCCTCTTGCCTCAGCTACCTGGGATAACAGGCACCACCATGCTTGGCCCTTGACATTATTTGAGGTGAACCAATATCTAAACATTGTTCTCCATTAGGATCCTAGAGCGGTCAACCGTGTGCAGAACATAATGTCAGTTTACCCTTACCACCAATGCAAAAGGCAATGACCTATTAAAGCCCCTCAGCAAAGGTTTACATAGGGAATGCTTCCTTACAACATCAGGTATTGAGGTCCTTCTCACAGTAACCATTCTTCAGGTTATGCTCTGCTCAAAACTAGGCAGTAAAGGAGGGAAACGATACCAAAACCTCACCTAACTGCAAGGACTGGCAAGGAGTTGACTTAAACCAAAGGAGGAGGCCTTTCTTTTAACTCATGCAGAGGTGTTATTTATGCTTTCTGGGACTCTAAATAGATGACTCTACATTTTAGTTCATTTTCACTTAAGTAAACTCACATGCCTCTCACAACTTCTCTACCAGGCAAAAGATCTAGAATTATTTTTCCCATTTTCCAATAAAATTGGGACCTAAAGATGGTGAGGTGCCTAAGACCACAAAGGTAGTTGGTGGCAAACAGGAATGGACCCGTCACCTGCTGGCTCCTCCCCCATCATTCCTTCTCCTAAATACCCTCTGCCTACACCCTGAGAGCTGGTTCCAGTTTAAGATATTTCCTCATGGATCTAGAGAACAACTGGTTACCATCCATGCCAAAAATAATCTTGAATTCATAGATAGACATTTTCAGTTATTCTTAAGAATCACAACTTCTCAGTTTTGTAAAATGAATTCAGACAAACCTGCTTAAAACCCATAGAACCCAACCCTTATAACCTGTGTCAATGATTTCACTCTTATAATCCTTCCATTCTCTTTTTAATCGCTGTGATTTCTCTGATTTGCATAGCTGTGGATCTATGCAATGGACTACTCACAGAGTCATTGTAACTGTGTCTCATTATTTCTGCCTGAGTGATTTTGGCATTATCTGTATCATCACAGGAGTTTTTGTCAATATGATCATTTAAAAAGACCACAACCATCATCCTACTCTGGTACAAAAAGAAATTCCAGAACCATAAAGTCTAGAGTGGGAACTCTCAGAAATCATATCTAATCTATGAATTTCTCTTGACAGGAAGTTCTCTGCTTCTTACAGCCTACGCCCATGTTAAGGAAGATGCCAGCTCATCGACATTTTGGGTGCTTGCTCTATAAAAATTATGTTCTTCCATCTTAATCAGTCAGTTTGGGTAATATTTGCTAACTTCATTAGAATTGCCTTAGTTAGACACATTTTTTTTGAAATGGCCTTATTACCTAGAATCAACCAATTTTTTTTTAAGATAACTGCATACCCATGTTTCTGTGGCACATTGCATAACAGGCAAGGTATGGAACCAGCCTCGATGCCTATAAACAGATGAGTAGGTTAAAAAAAGAAAAAAAGAACAAAATTCTGACATTTGGAGGAAAATGGATGGATGTAGAAGTCATGAGTTGAGCAAAACATACCAGACTCAGAAAGACAAATATTGCATATTCCCCCTAATCTGTGAAATAGTTCTAGAAGGTTTAGTCTACGGAGTGGTATTGGCTCCAAGGCAGAAATAGCATGGCTCGTGGCATGGTAAAAGGAGGCTGCTTAACCCATGGCAAGCAGGAAGCAGAACCAACAACCGAATTTTTTGTGTTAGTAGGGACTGAACTCAGGGCTCACACATGCCAGCTAGTGATCTACCACTGAGCTACACTACCAGCCTCTCTCTCTTCTCTGCCTCTCCCCGGACCTCTTCCCCCCATTACTTTTGTTAATGTCCCATTTGGTTGCCCTGGTGGCCTGCATACCATTCTCCTGCTCTAACCTCCAGAGTAGCTGGATTTCAGGTGGATGCCACCACACCCAAATGAATTTCTCTGTTAGGTTCATTCTATGTCTTATGAGCTCTCATTAACTTCACATTTGAAAATTATCAGTAATAAATGAACCACAACAATTTTAAGGCTCTGTCACAGACAGTTTTTCTCTAATGTTTGTGTGCATGCTCTCCTATACCCTTACAGGCCAGAATTTGCATCTTTGATAAAGAACAACTCTCTCAGTGCCACATGCAACTTCCCCCAGAAACTTCAAACTGTTGACACTTTAAAACACACCCAAGCATATAGGCAAACCAGTGGGCTGACTCAACCTTTTTCAATCAGAAAGCAGGTTACTCCATGAGACTGCCCACTCCTGCCAATGCCAGTTCTAACAGAATAATGATTAGAACTGACATAGAAAATTTATAGTTTTTTTTTTGTCTAGAATATTGTTTCAAAGTTCTACCTCAACTTTGATGTTTCAGTGTTCTTTTCTGAACATAGAAGGAAATATTTTTTACTTCACCTTTTTACTTTTTTGTTTCTTTGTTTTTTGTTTTGAGACAGGGACTCACTATGTAGTTCAGAATGGCCTTGAACTCACTATGTAGCCCAAGGGAGGGCCTCAAACTTGCAGCAATCCTTTTGCCTCAGCCTCCCAAGTTCAGGAATTACAGGCATGCACCGCGATGCCCGGCCTATTATTGGAAAAATTTTAAACTAATTATGGATTTATTTTTAGTGGATTCTCTGCCTTTCTGGTGGAGATGTTGGAGGTTTAGTAGAGGTAATCAGGCTTTTGAGTTCAACTCCTTCACCCTCTCTAGGTCTTTATTGCTACCTCGTGGTTGAAACCAGGTGTAAGTGCTATTCTGTAACTGGACATTTATTCTTCTGTCTCAAAAATAAGAATCCAATAAAAATAAACAAAAAATAATAAAATAAGGAGGAGAGACTGAAGGAATCTGACCACTGAAAAGAAATCACATTAAACATCTCCCCGTAGCTATGCTTGTGTGCCTGCTACAAACGTATAATCATGGGTTGATCAGGCCCAGTGACCATAGCTGCAACCCTGCACTTGACAAGTAACTGCAACTCCTTGTGCCTCCTCAAGCCTTGTCCCTAACTGGTAACCATAACTCCTTTTCACTGAGCAAACCCCCAACCATGCCCATGGCCCTATGAAAAAAACCGTATATGCCCTGTATGAGTAGTTGGTCTGGTCTCAGTGCTAGAGCGGTCCCTCTCAGGTTTGTTGTGAAATAACCTGTCCTGTGAGCTCACATCTCTGTTTCTTTTCCTTTTTTCCTAACAGAGACAAAACAAAATGGACAAAATGTTGATCATTATTGAAATTGCATGTGATGGGCACTTGGGAATTAATTATATTTTTCTCTCAAAAGCAGGTTTGAAAATTTCCATAATTTAAAATAAATTTAAGGAGAAGAAAATTGTCTAAGAAGAGTCTGAGGGTTTTGTGTAGAAAAGGTGTTGGATCAACAAGTTCAGACTGTTTGCTTTGTTTTAAATTTTTCCAGTCAGTGGTTCAAACCACACTCCCTTCTCCACTTCTGACTTCTCTTCTGTACCAGAACAGAATTTGCAAAATGCTTGAGGGTTTTTGAGGCCCAGCCAAGGAGGGAGTGCCTAAGTGGCAGTTTCACTCCAAGTGCGAAGTCAGCTTACCCTGCACTATTTATCTGAGCCACACTGGGTCTGAGGCCAGTGAGAGCCAAAGCTTGCAGTGAGTACTTAGGGTAGGTGGGAAGCTCAAAGAGCTCAGGATAGGGTGGAGAGGGATCTGCACTGCAGGGTCTGGGAGACACCTAGATGACAGAAAGCACTAGACCCTCCTTTGTCATCCTCCTTTCTCAACAGTGACTTTAGAGAAATCAAGAGCAAGTGACGCCAGCCTGACCCTTAGAGAAAGAACAGACCGTGCCTATTTGCTGGGACTCCAAATGCTTCTCCAAATCACCTTCCTGTCCCCACTGTTGCATGAAGTGCTCACTTTAATGTAAACACAAGGTTAACAATTACCAATGACATAACGTTCTTCAGGTTTCTTCCCATAACACACCAACATAATTGGTCATGCTGTGTACACTTGGCCATTTGAGTTACATTCCTTTAACATTCATCTTCTCCCCACACACTATTTTTTCCTTTGTGTGTGTGTGTGTGTGTGTGTGTGTGTGTGTGTATGTGCTTTTGAGGCAGGCACCACTGAGCTAAGTCTCCAGCCCCTGTTTTCTTCCTTTTAAAAATGGAATTTAGGTACTATAAGTGAAACCCTGCAAGGGTTGACACACTTAATTGTTCTTGTAGTTGATATAAATTTAATGTGATTTCATAAATAGAATCATTATCCCTGGGAGATGAAAAAGAAATAACATCTAGCATATATAAAGTGCTAATTGCCAGAAAATGGGCAAAGCACTTTATTTATATTATCTCCACCCAGCCCTTGATGGCGAGTAATGTGCCCCACAACATCATAAACTTAACAGTATTAGGTAAATTTTAGTGATATTTTTTCCCAATTTGATTGTTCAGTTCTAAAGCATGGACTGCACAGGCCACCACCGTGGAAGGGGCACTGTGCAACGCTAACCCCTCCTCCCTCACCGGCCCCACTCGGTCCACTTGAAACCTGATAAAACTTGCACTTGGACTTGGCAAGCAGAACATGGCTATTACCTGGACACCCTTGACTAAGGAAAGGGTCCTTCTCTATGTGGAAAGTCATCGTCTTTAACCCACCTAGCATGCAGCGGTGACCGAGAAAGGGGACACATCTAGCCAGCCAGATTCGCTGAATCAACCCTGGTGATCAATGAGGTGACGGATGAAAACCACCTCACATTCTCAGCAGCTACCAGTAATAGTATTTAAATCTACTGACGGATGTTTGCTTGTGAAAACAGACATCTGCTGTTATTAAGCAGACGCAAACATTTTATTATTTAATTATTAAATTTATGTGGGCTTATAGTATTTCAAAAATAATTTAACAAGTTAAAATACTTTAAAATGAAGCTTTTCTATTTATGTACATTAACTATATTATGTATTTTACATGTGGCCCAAGACAATTTCTCTTCACTTGATGTGGCCCAGGCAAGCCAAAAGGTTAGATACCCATATATCTAGGTATATCCTTATTATTATTATTGTGGTGGTGGTGGTGGTGGTGGATGGTATGTCCTTATTTTATAAACGTGGAAATGGAATATTAGGAATCTCCAATATTCCCATACAGCTAGTAAATGACAGCCAACATTTTAACATTTGAACTGAGATCTTTTGTACTAAAAATCTATATATATATAATATATATATAATTTTTTTTAACTGCTTTTGTGGTACTGGGGATTGCACAGATGGTCTCTGCGCTGAGCAGGCGAGGTTTCAGTGTTAAAAGCAGGTTGTAAGGAATGTTTTTTTTGGTACCGGGGATCGAACTCAGGACCTCACGCTTGCAAGGCAGGCGCTGGAACCACTGGGCTAAGTCCCCTGGCCCAGGAATGGTTCTATCAGATTTTCATGAGTTATGGTGGCTGAAACATCAATTCTGTCTTGTGGGAAACGAATTGAATGGAGCAGAAAAGGAAATCTGTATCAATAGGATGTTTTAGTAAACGAAGGAAATTAAACAAGAACTACAAACAGACTCAACAAACGAGGAAGGAAATGTATTAGCCATAAGATATGTTTCAAATGGATCAAAACCCAGTAACTGCAGACTTCAAAATAAAAAAGTTTTTAACAATTTTGTCAAAATAGGTCAGTGATAAATAACTCCTCCAGCAGTGGGGCTAGGCCTGAAACTAACAATTAAAAGTTAGCAAAACAGACTGAATGTGAATTAAGTTTCTTTTTGTAAAAGAATCTTCTAAAAGTATCAAATTAGAATTAAATTTTCTTCAGATTTCTGTTGCCTTGCTAAGAAGAGCAACTATCTGTCAACATTTGTGCCAGCTTTTATCATGTTCTAGATATGAGAGACACCTTATTTGAAGCAAACTAGAATTTTTGTTGAAAATGCATGTCAACATCAGCTAAAGTTTATTTATTTTATTTGTTTTGTTTTCTTTTGTTTTTGGTACCGGGGATTGAGCTCAGGTCCTTGTGCTTGCAAGGCAGGCCACCAACCACTGAACTAAATCCCCAGCCCAGTTAAAGTTTATTTTTAAAACCTGTTTCTCAGTAATTATACTAGATACTCAGCATTTTCACATAGTAGGACACAGAAGTCCTCTTAAAATGTACTCAGAACAGGAAGATGTTATTGTGAGTGATGGCCATTCAAGAGAAATCAAAAGAAGATTCTTCTGACTTTATTAAAGAAAATAAAGATAAGAATTCAGAAATAAAAATTCAAGGTTCTCAAAACAGTCCAATCTAAAAATCAGATTCAAAGGAAGCTGTGCAGTCATTGGTGAAATCTTCCAGCGAAAGTAACATAAAACAGCCTGAACTGGGAACACTCATGAGTACAAGGTCATCAAAGGCACCTTCCAGTGATAAAAAATCTATTAAATACATTTGTAAAAATATGGTAAAAGGGAGGAGGGGGTGAAGGGAAGGCAGGGGTAAGGGGAAAAAATGAGAACCAAGACTTGTCATGTAGAGGTACAAGATCCCAACAATGAATGTAACTGTACTGTATCCCTAAAATGTACCAATAAACTCAATTAAAGCTGAAAAAAATATGGTAAAAGGATGTTAACAGCAAGAATCAATAAAAAAAATTATGTCAGAAAAAATTAGATGAAATCCCTAAAACAAATGAGTAGCTTAACTGGAGATCAGAAAGACTACAACAGTTAACAGAAATTTCAAGGTCTTTGCACAGTAGAGACATTCAAGGTCTAGTTCAAGCAGCTAAACAGAGTTTTCCACCAACAAGAAAAGAGCATTGTAACAAAATTTAAAGTAAATCTCATAAAACAAGTAAAAAACGTGAAAAGAAAAGTACCAGAAATAAAGTCTAATTCTAAAGAGGATGAAAATTCAGCGATTAATGAAGTAACAAATTCTCCAAAAGGGGGAAAAAAACGCAAAGTAGAGGATCACACAGTTCACACTTGTAGTTCTCAGTCCATACAAGGGCCTAAAAAATGTCTTCAGAGATCTACTAGAAAAGAAGAAACAAAAACAGTGCCTGTAAATTCTAAGATAAAAAGATCAAAAGTGGCTACTTTGGTGGTTTCTAAGATGGAAGAGTTGAAGAAGTCAGTTCATATACAAGTGAATACTAGCACAAAAACCCCCAAAATCCACTCCCTTCAGGGCCTGAACAAAGTGCAGAGGGGTTGGAGTAAGCAGGAAAGAGCAAACGAGGTAGTATTCTCCAGCTCTGTGAAGAGATTGCTGGGGAAATTGAGTCAGATACTGTAGAGGCAAAAAAGAATCTCCTCAAATCAAAAGTGTAAAGGAAGAGATACCCATAGAAATAAAATTGGAATTTATAATTTATAATTTGAAAGACAAGTACTTCATCAGAAGGAAACTGGTCAGGATGTGCAGTATAATTGCTTCTTCCCCAGTAGAAAAACAAAGCCTGTGAAATGTATACTAAATGGGATAAACAGCTCATCAAAGAAGAACTCCAACTGGACTAAAATGAAACTCTCAAAATTTAACTCTGTACATCAAAATAAGTTGGACTCTCAAGTTCGCCCTAAATTGGGCTTATTACAAAATGGTTTTTCACCACCAGTTTTAGAAATGCATCATCCAGTGACTCAAAATATGTCTTTAGAGACAAGACAACATGATAAAAATCTAATTTGCCAACAGAAAAAAATGTAAGAAATTAAATCTGAAGAAGTTAAAATTAATGATGTTAGAGTTGAAATTACTAAAGCCACAAAAAGGGCACCTGAAAATTGTCATTTGATTAATCTCATAAATCCTTCTCCTCACCCACCATTGGATAATCAGGTGAAACCTACTTTTGACTTAACACTAGATAAGAGTTTCAGCTTATGTTTAGAATCCCAGCTGGAAAACAGTCTAGTAGATAACACCACTGCTGTTTTAACTCCCCTCAGTCAAACAAAAATTGATACAGGAGAAAGCAAGTTTTCAGGTTCAGCTGCCAAACGGCACAGTACACTCAACCAAACATCTGCGGACAGTGATAACAGGGAAAATCATTCTTGGCTTAATGTAGTTCCCATTTGGGGATAACAATTCCAAAAGATTTGAAACTAAAAGAAGCAGGGAAATCTGATGAAAAACAGTTAGTCATAGATGTTGGACAAAAAAGATTTGGAGCAGTGTCCTGTTAATGTTTGTAGAATGCTTTACACAGCTTCAAATCCAGAAGATGAAACCCAACACCTGCTTTTTCACAACCAATTTATAAGTGCTGTAAAATATGGTGGGGTGGAAAAAAGAAAGGATTCTGGCTGAATACTCTGATGGTGGGATAGCAATGGTTCTTCCTGGAGACCCAAAGTATGCTCTGAAAAAGGTTGATGAGATTAGAGAGATGGTTGATGATTTAGATTTCCAGCAGGGTCCGCTAATGTGCTATTCCGAAACTAAAACGCTTCTGTTTATTTCTAATGACAAAAAAGTAGTTGGCTGCTTAATTGCAGAATATATCCTATGCGGCTACAGAGGCCTAGAAGAGAAACTTCCAGTTATCAGGTGAGGAGAAGAAAGAGATTTGAAAGGCAAAAAGCCTGGTGCTGCTCAACACTGCCAGAGCCTACAAGTGTGGGATCAGCCGTATCTGGGTGTTCAGCCTGATGCGATGGCAGAAGGTAGTCTCACATGATCGCATGCCTGAGGAGTAACTTTACGTATGGCTCGCATTTGAGTAAAGAAGAAGTTGCTTTCTCAGATCCCACTCCTGTTGGAAAACTGTTTGCAACACAGTACTGTGGCACAGGGCAGTTTCTGTTATTAATGGACAGATTACCACCTAAAACAAATCTTGCCTACAGTACTAGAAGACGTCTATTGAAGAAAATGGATTGGTTGCTGACTTTAACGAGGAACTAGGGACTTTTTTATTACAATGAACTCAGGACTGGCAACAACCATGTGGTCGATCCATTTTCATAAAATTGGAGACAATGCAGTAATAGCTTATTGTTTTGTTTTTTAAAAGAAGGTACTTTATTATCTTTGACAGAAATTTATGATTGATGTGTTTTATCTAGAGTTATTTAGACATGTTTACATGCAGCAGATTATTTGTTCATAGTGGACTGAAAACTAATGCAAGGACTATGGTCTCAGTGATAAGTATATTTTGAAGTTCTTAATATGGAAATATGCCATTGTAGCTTGGTACTGTATTTTTTATATTGATCTGCTGATACCAGTTATAGGTTTAAAGATTATATTTTCGCAGAGTGGAAACCAGGGTTTTTGAGTTACTTTTGAAGGATGTTGCAGTACTACGTGTTTAGGAATTTGAAGCTAATTCTTAAAAGGCCTGAAGGATACTTTGAAGAAACCCCTACAGAAAAGGAAAGCTGTAAACAGGAGGAGAATTTGGAATAGTGAGCTTTTGCTTCCATTTCTCTTTCCTATCCTTGAGCAGAAAGACAGGAAAGGGGCTGGAGAATGGAGGTTTTCCTTCGTGGAGAGCTACAGATGCCTGGAATTATAAAGGGTGCCCTTTGAGTTCCCAGTTTTATTCTGGTTTCAGTTTTAATTTTTTGTTTTTAAGTAAATAACAGATTGGCACAACTGGGGTGTGAACAAATCTCAAAGAGGGTTCTAAAACTACGGAATAACTGTAAACTAAATGTGGATGCCTTGGTATCTGCTTATCAGTCCTCAGAAATACTGCACTGTGTGTACGCCCTCGTTACGGACTTCATTCTGATACTTGTCTGTCTTTCCCGGTGTCCTCTGCTTTTAAAGCGTTTATATACTGAAAAAACTGCTGTGGCCTTTTATGACCTGAATATAAACTAGAATAAAATAATAAAATACTTGACAGCTTTTTCTAAGTGATAAAAAACAAAGGAAATGAGTGAGGGCTGGGGATGTAGCTCAGTGGTAAAATGATTGCCTAACTTATGCAAGGCCTTAGGTACCAACCCCAGAATGAGTCTCTAAATTCAATTTCTGGTACCCAAAACAAAACAAAAAACTCAGTAGTTTAAAAAAAAAAAAGAGGAGTTCAAGATCCACCCTGGGGCAAAAGCATAGGAAAAAAAATTATTTCAAATAAAACTAAAAAAAACGAATTGAAAAAAAAGGAAGGAAGAGCTGTGTGTGTGTGTGTGTGTGTGTGTGTGTTATGTGGTTGTGTGTATCATCTAGATTAGACGATGATCGTTTCTGAAATGGTTGATTAGTAATAAAAACACAATACTTTTAAAATAGCCACAAAAAAGCCAAGCATGGTGACACACCGTAATCCTAGCACTCCAGAAGCTGAGGCAGGAGGATCACCAGGTATTCAAGGTCAGCTTGGGCTGCACAGTGTTAGTTCAAGGCCAGCCTGAACTACATAGTGAGACCTGTCTCAAAAATAAATAAATAAATAAATAAATAAATAAGCCACAAAAGAAGAACTTCACAGACCAAGGACCAAACTTTCAATAATTGTCACTATGCAATATTTCAACTTGAGATAGTAGTCAAACAAGTTTTAGAATAAACACATTTAATCCAATTGGCAAAAAGCCTCTCTGAAGTCAAAAGACAATAATCTATGTGTCAGATAAACTGGTAGCTTCTGATCTTTTAATCAAGCACCCTGTTTAAACCTGGCCTGGTGCACACCTGTCTTTCCAGCAGGAGGATCTTGAGTTCATGACCAGCCTAGACAACATAGTGACAACCTACTTACAAATAATTTTTTTAAAGGATTCTTTTTAAAGGAAAGGCAAGCCCGCAGTTATGTGACAGAAATACAGCACCTTTTATATCTCTTGGAATAAGCCCAGAAGCTTCCTGCTGTCCTTGCCCCACGTTCTCTTCATTCTCCCCAGACAGTGCTGATACTCAGAACTCTCCAGAGCCGTCCGCCCCAGAGCCCTAGCATTGTAAGGAATACTTCTATATACTATATAAAAACAAAAAAATTCTAATAATTTGTAATGAAGTGTTCAGAAAAGAATATAAAACACAGGTATTGTGACATAACTTTTAGCTCAAGGTGTATTTCTATTAAATACTGTGGACTTGCTTTTTTTTTGTGGTACCAAGGGTCAAACTTGGGTCCTTGCGCTTGTGAGGCAGGCCACCGAACCGCTGAGCTAAATCCCTGGCCCTGGACTTGCTTTTTCTTTAATTCTTGTTGGACAGAACAGTTTGTTTTGAAAACTTTTAAATTCTATTTAAACATCATAAAATGTATGTCCTGGCAAAAAAATTAAAAATGAAAATAAAGGATTCCTTGTAGTTTTCCCTAACCCAAGGGTAAGCTGCATTCTTTAGACTTCTCCTGCTTGGAACGAGGAAGGGTGACAGAGGCATCCAGAAAGGCCAGGTGGCCACTTGAAAGGATTTCAGGAGGTGGAGAAAGCAAGTTGTCCAGGCCATCCCAGCTCTAGCCCTCAACTCACAGGCCCAAACTTGATTTCATCTGTGTGTCAGAAAAAATTTGTGCAAGTTTTTAGTCTCACCATATTGACTCAACCCATCAGTTCCCAAAAATATGCTTAACCCATCATTCTCTCCCTGACCCGAGGAGAAAACAAAACCATGAAAAGATGTTTGTTCAGTGTGTAGCAGTGAGAAGTCGTGCCAAGTTTCATTCAGGCCAGGATGAGGTTTCGGAAATATCTGGGATTAGAATTAAGAAGCGAGCCACTGTCTTACTCCTACGCAGTGGTGGCTTAGTAAGAAGCAATTCCCAAAATTTACAATTTCTGTCTAATCTCCAAGCTCTCTGATTACTTTTCTAAATGCGTTAATGTGTTTGTTGCTTTGTATTATTTTATATTCCACCTTGTTCCAAGACAGTATTAAATTTGGGTTGGAAAACTATGTACAATAAATAAAGCAAATCAAATTTAGGTAAGAAAAAAGAGACAGGATACAATTTGATTGGTTATGTTTTAAGTGATATGGAAGCTAAAATTGCTACTTTTCTTGAAGCCTACGTTTTGGTCCCCAAAGCTAGAGCTGTGGGTTTTTAGCCCTCCAGTGATAGATCAGTAGCTTAGACAGTTTAATATTATAAATGGTAATTAGTTGCAAATGCTGTTTTGACTTAATTGAATTCTCAGATAGTACCAATACTTTCAAATTTTGGAGAAATTGTGCTATTAAATTTATGAATCACCACAACTTGTCTCATTTTTATTAACAAAAATTAATTAATTAATTAAACAAACTAGCTCACTAGAAAGTTTTGTAAGAAGGAGATAAGTACAATGGAATGAATAATACACTTAGTTTATCTTATTGTAGACTCATTCAGACCAAATGTGTAAATGTGTGGTTTCAATGATTTCTGAAACATTAAAATTAGCTTATAGTTTGTTTGTTTTTTTTATATTTTAACACCTAGATATTTAAAGCCAGGCATGGTGGCACATGCCTATAATCCAAATACTTGGGAGGCTGAGGCAGAAGGATTGCCATGAGTTCAAGGCTAGCCTGGGCTACACAGTGAGTTCAGGGCCAGCCTGAACTACAAAGCAAGACCCTGTCTCAAAAAAAAAAAAAAAAAAAAAAAGGAGGAGGAGGGAGAGAGAGAGAGAGGAACAATCTTAAAAAACTGCCAACAACTGTATAAAAATAATGCCTGGGTCAAGATAAAAACAAAATAAAACATCTAAGTCACGAAGGTAGACATTGGTGCACCTCAGTTTTCAGATCAGATATGTTCTGTTCACAAAGAGTCATCCCATGGACGGAACACTAAGATAAAATTTCAGGGTGGAGGGGTTTGCTTTCTCTTCATGAAAATGGTTCTCTGATCCAGTACTAATGACAATCAAGGCAAATGGTGGTCTGATGAGCAGAGGCTTTTTCCTTTTGAAGCCCAAATACCTTGGTCTGGTAAGAGAACCAGACCAAGCCAGTCCTATGGGTAGAATGATCCTAAAGAGCAGGTTACAGAGCCTTAGCAAAGGAATAGCTCAGCAACATGTAAGTCTGTCTTTTCTGAGCATTGAGTCTGTGAGCCTTTGCTTATTTATTTATTTATTTGCATAATTTGTGACACAGAATGACTACTTTCATTGTGGGTGTGTTGTACATGCACATGACACATTTTAATCTTTTTTAAATGTCCCCTTCTTCTTTCCTTTCCTCTTTCCTTTATCTTTTGGTCCCCTTCCCATCTTTGCACAAGATCTAGCTCCTTGTTTTCTTTTATCTAGCTTCTACTCTGTTCTTTATACTTCAGATTTATCAAATGAGACAAAGCATAAATATAAGCTTGTGTGTCATTGATTTCACCTCGCATTATAGTCTCAAGATGCTTTCATTTTCCTACAAAGGACTCCAGTTCATCCTTCTTTATAGAGGAGTAGTACATTGCCGTATATAAATACATTTTCTTTATCCATTTGCCTATTGATGGACACTCAGGCTTCTTCCAGACTTAGATATTATGAAATCTGCTGCTGTACACATGGGTATGTGTGTATCACTGGAATATGATGTCTAGCTCTTTCAAGAAGATATCTAGTGGAGAAATGTCTAGGTTGAATGGAATTTCCATTTTTATTTTTTGAAAAATCTCCATACTAATTTCCACAGTAGTTGTACTGGTTCACACTCCTGCCAATAAAATAGTTTCCTTCTTCACCAAAGCCTCACCAGCATTTATTATTTGATTTATTGATAATTGTCATTCTTTCTGGAATAAGATGGTATCTAAATTTTCTAGCTCGATTGGCAGACACCAGCCCTCTAGTACAGGAGAAGTGCCCAATAAAATCTGACGGAGAGAGGAGGGAAGAAAGCAAATAACAACAGAGAAGGAAGACAAAGCTGAGATCTGGAGAAATAAAATATTTAGAAGTCTAAGAAGATATATTGATAAGTATTTAGGTCATACTGTCTAGGTGATAGAATGGCGATGTTGTTCTGTAAGAAAATGCCCCAGAAATGCATGCCAGTATATTCAAAAGCTAACTGATAGCATATCCACAGCAACTCATTTTCAAATGGCCAGGAAGAATAAAAGGAAGTGTGTGTGGTAAATTGCTAATAATTGATAGATTGGGTGAAAGATACAGTCATATTCATCATGCAATCCTCTCAAAATCTTTCTAAAATCTTGAAGTTTTCCAAGAAAGAAAAGCCTAGAAACAAATGGACATTAAAAATTGTTCCCAGAGTGTATAAAATCAGTCAGGTGTAGTAACCCACACCTGTAATCCCAGAGTTCTGAGAGGCTGAGGCAGGAGGATTGAAAGTTCAAGCCCAGCCTGGGAAACTTAGCAACTTACTGAGTTTCTGTCTCAAAACAAAACAAAAAATTATTTAAAGAGCTAGAGATGTAGCTTGATGTGAAAACCCTGGGTTCAATCTCCAGATCCTGCCCCCCTCCACCACAGTATGAAATCTATCGAAAGTACACCAAACTACTACAGTGCTTATTCTGACTGAGGAATGAATTCTTTTGTTCTTTGTTATATTTTGCCATTATTCTACATTTATACCTTGTTTTATACAATATTTTTATTTAAAATTTAAACTACAGTAAGGACTCTTTCTTTTGCCCCTCTCGCCTCTACCACTGTAGCAAATCACCTGTTCCTGGGACCCAGTAAGGTAAGCTTCCTACAAACCACACGTCTCAGTAAGTTTCGCCATGCGTATTGCTAGCCCATGGAGTCCACACAAAACATACCCTGTCTAAACTACTCTCCTGGAACAAATGGCTCCCTTACCCTCAGTGAATCTCTGGTTACGTGCAAGGCTTCTTCCCACAAATCACTCTTCCCCTAAATCTGCATAATCTGCTCTGCTTGTCCTCTGAGTACTGGCTCTGGTCACCCGAGGTCAGCCTTGTTGCAAGTTGAATTCTTCATACTGTGAGGGTAAAGGTTTCTCAATTGCTGAGCTAAAAAACTGCTCTTTCCTGACTCATGAAGCAGCAAATTGCTTCCCCTTCTTGGATCTTGGTCAGTCCCTAAACTTCCTGCCCTTGGGCCCTAACTGCTATCCCACCCTGAAGCTGGTCAAGCAGAGGCAGAATGCATGGATATAGAATTACTGTAACAGGAAAGTACAATTTATTCAGGCTTGGCAAGCAAGTCCAGTGTTTTAGATCACACGATTTGAAAAGAATTTGAGAGATCATAAAGTCAAAACGTTCCCTCTACAGCCTTGTCAGTTATTCATCTAGCTCCTGCAGCCACAATTCAGGAGTCTAATTCAACAAATTCTTTTTACAGAGTTCTTCCTACTGTTAAATGGAATCTCCCTCTTGTCCTAGTCCTGTGTTGCCAAAGTTGCATAACACAAATTTGATTTTCTTCTCTTCTGTATAAACAATGTTCAAAAATAACAGAAGATGGAGCTGGGCGTGTCATTAGTGGCAGAGTGGTTGCCTAGTACGCACAAGGCCCTGGGCCCAATCTCTAGCACTGGAAAAAAAATGAATATAGATACTCACTGCCTTGTTTCATTTCCAGTTTGCCCCCAAGACTAATTCTCCTCTGATCCTTCATAATCAGCCTAACAGTGACATTTCTACATATTGTTTTCTTTCATCACTATTTGTAGGCAAAACTCCTAAATCTGAGTCCTGGATTAGCTATTCCTTTGCTGTATTGTTACCATGTTGCAAAAAAATCAGGAACCATTTCTGAATAAAGGATGTGTGTGTGTGTGTGTGTGTGTGTGTGTGTGTGTGGTGGTACTAGGGATTGAAACTAGAGCCCTGCCACTGAGCTACATCCCCAGCACTTTTTATTTTTTTGCATTGTGACAGGTTTTGCTAAGTCACTAAACTGCCCAGACTGGGCTATAATTTGCAATCCTCCTGCCTCACCTTCCCAGAATGTTGGGATTACAGTCAAGCACCATCATC
>NW_022900929.1:43239218-43245274 GCF_012274545.1 Fukomys damarensis
AATGAGTTCAAGGCTGGCTTGAAGTGTATAGTGAGATTCTGTTAAAAAAAAAAAAATTCCACTGGTAATTACAAGGTCCTGAGTTCCATCCCCGGTACTGGGAAAAAAAATTCCATCGTGGAGTAGCATATTTATGAAATTAGATAGGGGCTGGGGATGTAGCTTGTGACACCATGCATGCCTAGGAGGCTCAAGGTCCTGAGTTTGGCTCTCAGTACTGGATAAATAAATAAATAATACAATTAGATAACAGAAATAAAAAAGCCAACAAGAAATAGAAGTTAAAAGAAAAAATGAAGAAATACTAAAAATTAAAAGGAAAACCAAAATAGAAAGGGGAGTAAAGAAATGAAGAAAGAACAAAATTTAGATGAAAAAACTTTTGAATGAGTAGTTTCTTTCTAGGATCTATAGTTTTGAAGTCTGGTAATTATTTATTTATTTATTTATTTATTTTGGTGCCAGGGATCGAACTCGGGACCTTGCACTTGTGAGGCAGGCAGTGGCACCGCTGAACTAAATCACTGGATGCAGCAATTCTTTTTGTTGTTATTGTTTTCTGCCTAGCCTTATATCCTGTGGGTTCCTGAGGTGTACCTCCTGTTCCAGAGGCCCCTATACTTACTGTAGGCCTTGACAATGTACACATCAAGATGTGTCCTTGTTCACAGTGGATAAGGAAGGCAATCAGACCTTAATGTGTGCTGGATGGAGGCACCAGGGCAAAGGTTCAAATACGTAATGTCTTCAGGCACTTTTAGACCTAGCTGTTACTGATCACAACTCAAGCTGGGCCTGGCTTCTCACCAAGGCAGTAGGGCCCATGTCCTGCCCAATCTGAGTTCAAACTTTTCAGGAGATCTCTTTCTATCCTGTTCGCTGTCTATCACTGTCTCTTCTGGCTGTCTCCCACCCAGACACTGTGGGAGGGTAACAGTAGGAGCCCTGAAGTGAAGTTGTTTTTTGGTTGTTTTGAATCCCCAAAATGGCACCTGATTAACCACTCTCTGGTGATGTGGCAGGCACCTACTCTTGGATTCCTCTTTGGCTGTTGCTCACCATGTGGATGAAGCCCCCTCAGACCAAAACTCCATGTTGTTTTTGCAGTTCGCAAAGGCCATGAGATTTGCTGCCATTTCTCCCTAGATCTTCCTGACCTGGACACTTAGCTTTCTTCTGGGGAGACTGATTCCCCTCCCTGTAAGTTCCAGTAACAAGGGAGAGAGTGCAAATTGTTTCCTTCTTTTCTCTCTCTTTTCTTTGTGTGTGTGTGGTGGGGGTGCTGTTTTTCCAACTTCTTTGTAACTTCTGATTTTTTTCCCATCAGTTTCTTTCTGATTCCTAGAGATCTACCTCTCTTTTTTTCTTCAACAAGTTGGATCTCGGCGAGGAAGAATTTTGCTACTGATCACAACTCCATCATTTTCTCTGTATCTGTAAATGCAGTATATTATAAATAATTTCTTACCCAAAGAGGCACAAATTAAACCAATGTATTTTACATAATTTACTAAAAATGCCATAAAAACTACCTTCCTTGAAGCTACCTCTACCCGTATCAGGCTAGTCACCTGGACTCCCTTAACAGGTGGTGCACAGTTTGCTATTATCTCACAAATCCACCAGGTAGCTTTTCCAGCCTCAAAGCCCACCAGTGGAGACCTTCCCTTACCAATTTCTGTAGAAGCAGCTTCGGGGATGAGTTTCCAAGTGGGTTTCTGGATTAGGCGGCTGGGCCTAGTATTCTCCAGCTCCCTGGTAGTCGGCTGGTTAACACTTTAACTACCTAGTATTATTTTATCCTAATAGACAATACAAATGCAACCTGTTCTTTTTAAGTATATATTTAAGTAGAACTTTATAATGCAAATATTACATGCTTGAATCTACTTATGGACATAAATTCAGACTGATGCCTGAGAACAAGTTTTTATTCTGAGAATTATCCCAATCAGTCCCTGAAGATGTTCTCTTTAGAGGATTTTTTTCATAGTGCTTCCTTGTAAAACTGTAATAGTATACAGTGCTGTTTAAGTATTAATCAAGCATCAATACTAGCTCTGGTGGACAAATTTTTAAAAAATTGTGTGCTTGAGAGCAAAATTGTACTAAACATGTATCATTTTTTTCTTTCAAATGTATGAAAGAAAAAAATTTAAAGCATACATGTAAGCAGGTATATAATGTTTATATAAGTCATAGTTACCCAACTCTTGCTAATAAGTTCTATGAATGTCCCCAGTTGATATCCTAAAACTGATTAAAGATTTTCTATTAAAATGGTTTCAGGTTTTTCTGTTATACTTCAGCTTTCTATTAACAGTATGAAGTTCAGAAATAGCTTTGCCTTAGCAACAGATGATGAAAATGATTTGTGACTATCACTGAAAATAGTATAAGAAGTTCCAAATATGCAAAAAAATAAAAACAAAAAACACCAGTCTGGGTGTCAAGGAGATTCATATGAAACCCAAGAGCTATAATATAACTACTATTATCACACTGTAGATCAAACTGAGTTCAAAATTTTTAATAAGCTGGTTGATTTTTTTGGAAATATGATTATTGTAAATGGAAATATTTATGTTCGCTGATTTGGATTTCATTTTATTACTTGAGTCACAGAAGCCAAATTAGGAATGGCAGTGTAAAATGCCCAGGAAAAGACGCTAATTTCTATAAACAAAAATGAATAAAAATTCTTTTTAAACCATGTTGTTTGATTTTTAAAAAATTATCATACTGACAATTCCTGTATAAATGGAGAGCATCTATGGCAAAATAAAAGGCTCTCCTGACACAGCCTACCTCACTCATAAGCAAGTATGCAATACACAACACTACTGCAGAGTAGTTTGGTTGCCTAAGGCATCTCTCTCAGACTCTCCAAGCTAGTAATTCCCAGTCTGAGAACAGTCTTTAATCCAGTATTGTAGAAATATAAGAAGGGTCAGTTTCCTGGATTTTGGGGAGATCTGCCAACAAGTCCTTAGGGGTTTTCCAGAAGTGAAGAATCAATAAACAGGAAATAGTTTAGAAGCTGAATCACCATTAAGATATTTAGCAACAGTATTTAATTACTCAACATAATTCCACATTTGTTTGCTTGTTTTAAATAATAGCGATTCCTATTCATTTGTGAACAGAAAGGAGGAGTTGGTATCTACAAAATCCTAATGTTCTTCTGCCTAAAAAACTTAGACATAAATTCACAATTTTGCCTTTTGGATGCTTCACTGACTAGCTGCAACAACCTCCCTAACTTCAAACCCATTGCTGTGCTAAATATCATCTTTATCCTGAATGCAATTAAATAACTTTCATATTTTATTTGATGGAGTCTGTGGGATACTAACAATGGTAATAGCTATGTATTGTTATTTTGGAAGGCAGCTGGGATTAATATTGTGAACAGGGACTGACCATAGACAAAAAGAAAATTTAATAGACCTACCTAGAGCAGGTCAGTCTACATATAAACTAGTACTGTATCACTACTAAACTTTTATTATAAATTATAGCAGGAACTCAAAATAGTTCACAATGAAATAGGAAAAGGAAAAACTAAGGTCAAAATTAAAAAGCTAATTGGTAAAGCGATACCAAAAAATCTAGAGAGAGGAAAGAGCGAGGCAAGAAGAGTAGATAGGGAAGAAAGAAGAAAATTGGCAAGTGAGATATCTAAGCACCCTTCCCAGAATGAACAGTGGAAGTGAAAGTGAAAGCTCAGTGAGGAATAAGGGTTCCTTGACCTGAAAACAAAAACCAAAAGGCAGATTAATCCTGAAAAAAAAAAAAAATCAAACACAACTGAAGCCAAAACTAAAATTTAGACAAAAAGATTAAGGATAGGAAATGTTTATCAAAACCCAAGAATACAATAACACAAAAACCAGGGAGATAGCCTGTGTTTGCTCAAAGGATATCCCTTAGAAACAAAACATAATTATGAAAGCAAAGGCCTATTTCCAAGGAAAAAAAAAGACAACACAAATCTAAGCCAAATCAAGTTCACGCAGAAGTCACAGCACAGAATGAAGAGCTCTCTTCTCCCCACCTTTTCATGATATTGGAAGGCAAGTGGCTTTATATCTTTGTCTCTGTTCCTATTAGTAACCAGCACACAGATTAGGAAGGGGCTAAAAAGCATAATAAATAAAATCATGATCTTGCTCTGCTTCTAAAGAGTTTGAGGTAACAGACCTGTATTGATGGCAGCATAGACTAAGTCTATACCCTAATTACTGATGAGAAAAGATCTCCAAAGTACAGTAAGTCTAAATAAAATAGCAAGATACAGAATGTTACACATAACATACTAATTTCTGTGTATAATAGAGAAGAAAAATATAAAAATGTGTATTTGTTTATAATTATTTAAATCCTAGAAGAATGCAAAAGCAAGTAACTGAAGTGGTTACCAAGGGATGGGGAAGGAGAGGCTGATGGAGGACAGGATGTATCTGAGACTTTTCACTGTAAACACTTTAAGCTGCTTAGTTTTTTAACTACAGTATATTATATTATACATTCAAAATTTTTTAACTAAACAGAAAACTAATTGGACCTAATAGTGATTAAAATTAGATCTGACATTTTAATTACTGAAAAATTAGGTAAATGTTATTATTCTGGATGAAAAGATAGGGAGTAAGGGCTAAAACTGGATATTACAGATTGGTTTAATTCTGTCTACGGAGTTAGCTGAGTTTGGCTGGAGAAGAAATCCTCTTCTTCACCCTGTCCGGTCTTTCTTCTTCTCTGATGACCCCAGACCATTGGCCCTTTGTAAATTCACATTTTTATGTGAGTGAGGGGTAGGAGTATTTGGAGCCTTGGGGGAAGATCTGTCATCTGATGACAAAGTTTATTTTTCACAGCTTCATGTTCCTTACAGACAAGGTGAGAGCAGATCTCTTGTTGTCAACGTACAACACTGTAAACTAATAGTTGCACTGCTCTGCTGGCTGATGCAGCGTGTGTCTTACACAAGTAATTTCTTAGGTGCACTGTAATGGATTTTTTTTTTAATCAGAGGGTGAGGTTGGAAGCCAGGAATTTTATTGTTAATACCGGTTCTAGTAATCATGATCTCTGTAACCGCCATGTGCCCGCCAATGTCTATTTTCATTTCTAATTGTTTTCACTTCTGCTTTTACATTTTACAACAGCTTTTTTCCTCCACAAGGGGTACTGGGCATTGAAACGTGCTAGGCAAGCCCTCTACCACGAGCAACAGCCCCACCAACCGTTTATTATTTGAAAAACTACAAAAGATCTCATGTGACCTCCCAAAAAATTAAATGCTTAGTGCTAACACTTATACCATTCTGTATAATTAATTTTACCATCTAAACAAGCCTCTTTGCTCCAGTTAGGCTTCTTGCCAACAATTGGACAGTACAGTTTTCACCTACTGGTCCTTAGTTGTAAGGTCTTCAGTGGAAATAAGCAATCCAGTCCTCCTCCTTTCCCCTCCCACCTTCCCATTCATTTCTTCAGTTTAATCATCTTAATCTGTTAAGTGACTAAGCATTCTTGAATTTGCCCGCATCCTTCTGCCACAACCTTGTTACCTATAACCTATTTTAAATCTCATTAATGTTCTTTCCACAGCCCTCAAACCTAGCTCCCACAGGTGCTGGTTCTCTTCTGAATTCCAATAACACATATGGTCATTAACACTTAGCATGCTACTTTTCATGCATTGTTGTACTGTGTGTGTGTGTGTGTGTGTGTGTTTAATTATACCTTCTTCCAGGAAAAAGGCAGCATAAATCTAACTGGAAAAAGGCAATTCTAAACAGTGATGATACAATGTACAGGAAAAAAACACTAGTTGCAGTCATCAGAGGATGCATAAAACAGCTTTTTTATCTTTTTACATATAATCTGTCTACCATCTAAATTGCAAGTATAGTCTTACACAGTTTATATAATGACTTTTAGGAGTGTTATGTGCATAGTACGTGATTAATAAACACTTACTGGTGTTGATAAAGATGACCATGGTAGGATCAAAAAAGAAAGTCCGACTTGTGTACCACCATTTTGTT
>NW_022900929.1:43245437-43329079 GCF_012274545.1 Fukomys damarensis
ACTTCCTTTGTCTCCAGATCTAGTTCCCTTAATTTTGTATCATCACTTTCTTGGCTTTCCTACACAGATATATTCAGTTTAGGCTTGGTTGATAGCACTTTCAAACTGAAGACACTTCCTAAAATAAAATGTAGGATTCATGGAATGTTTGGCTATTAAAGAAAAATTGGTGTTAGGCTTCTTGCCAACAATTGGACAGTACAGTTTTCACCTACTGGTCCTTAGTTGTAAGGTCTTCAGTGGCAATAAGCAATCCAGTCCTCCTCCTTTCCCCTCCCACCTTCCCATTCATTTCTTCAGTTTAATCATCTTAATCTGTTAAGTGACTAAGCATTCTTGAATTTGCCCGCATCCTTCTGCCACAACCTTGTCACCTATAACCTATTTTAAGTCTCATTAATGTTCTTTCCACAGCCCTCAAACCTAGCTCCCACAGGTGCTGGTTCTCTTCTGAATTCCAATAACACATATGGTCATTAACACTTAGCATGCTACTTTTCATGCATTGTTGTACTGTGTGTGCGTGTGTGTGTGTTTGTGTTTAATTATACCTTCTTCCAGGAAAAAGGCAGCATAAATCTAACTGGAAAAAGGCAATTCTAAACAGTGATGATACAATGTACAGGAAAAAACACTAGTTGCAGTCATCAGAGGATGCATAAAACAGCTTTTTTATCTTTTTACATATAATCTGTCTACCATCTAAATTGCAAGTATAGTCTTACACAGTTTATAATATGACTTTTAGGAGTGTTATGTGCATAGTACATGATTAATAAACACTTACTGGTGTTGATAAAGATGACCATGGTAGGATCAAAAAAGAAAGTCCGACTTGTGTACCAAACCATTTTGTTTTTAGTACCATTTTTTTTTGTACCGGGAATCGAACTTGGGGTTTTGTGCTTGCAAGGCAGGTGGCAGAATCACTGTGCTAAATCCCCGGCCCTTACCAAGCCATTTTGAAGGCATCCTGCAGGTCCTCTAGAAAATAACGGACTCCTCACTAGTATTCTTTCAAGGACTTCCTTTGTCTCCAGATCTAGTTCCCTTAATTTTGTATCATCACTTTCTTGGCTTTCCTACACAGATGTATTCAGTTTAGGCTTGGTTGATAGCACTTTCAAACTGAAGACACTTCCTAAAATAAAAAGTAGGATTCATGGAATGTTTGGCTATTAAAGAAAAATTGAATACTGGTATGTGCTACTACTTAGTTGAATCTTGAAAATATGTGAAGTGAAATAATCCAGTCATAAAGTCTAAATGATACATAAATTTATTCATAGGAAAGTTCAAAACAGTTGAACACATAGTGCTTTGGAGTTACAGTGGCGTGTGGCAAGGAGTGGGGAGGTTGGAATGGATATGGTTTCCTTATAAGATAATGAAATGTTCTAAAGTTAACTGGTGATAATTGCATTTATCTGTGAATACACTAAATATTATACTATAAATGGATGAACTGTATGATATGTGAATTTTATCTCAATACAGATTTTATTAAAAAGAAAGTTGTCTTCATATAGTGCACACAAATTTAGTATACTCACTAAATCTAAAAATGCCTTCACATTCTACTCTCCAGGACGTATTTTTCAGGTGGCACCATTCTGGTTCCTGTTCAGTTTGAGCAAGAGGCAGGTCAGAGGCAGGACAGACCAGCAGCTCTCCTCAGACTTCCAATCACTTCTCTATATGCCTCGGTTCCAGGTCTATGCTTTGGCTTGTTCAGATGTGAAATCCTTTTTTCATACTTCAAGACTAAGTTCAGAGGCTGTGAGTATAATTCTTGGATTCCAGCACATACACACACACACACACGCACACAAGCACACAAGCACATGCACACAGAAAAAAGCTAAGACTTGTACCTATCTTGCACAAGTTGTATACAACAGGTGTTTCTTAAGTATCTTAAAATGGTGGCCAAGAAAGGACCATTTTTATATTCTCAATTTAGCATTTTACTAGCCAAGTGCTATGCTAAGAAATATTCAAGGATGAAAATGCCCATAAGCTATCTCATTACATGTAGCCCTTACCAAGCCATTTTGAAGGCATCCTGCAGGTCCTCTAGAAAATAACGGACTCCTCACTAGTATTCTTTCAAGGACTTCCTATCCTGCAGGTCCTCTAGAAAATAACGGACTCCTCACTAGTATTCTTTCCAGAACTTCCTTTGTCTCCAGATCTAGTTCCCTTAATTTTGTATCATCACTTTCTTGGCTTTCCTACACAGATGTATTCAGTTTAGGCTTGGTTGATAGCACTTTCAAACTGAAGACACTTCCTAAAATAAAAAGTAGGATTCATGGAATGTTTGGCTATTAAAGAAAAATTGGATACTGGTATGTGCTACTACTTAGTTGAATCTTGAAAATATGTGAAGTGAAATAATCCAGTCATAAAGTCTAAATGATACATAAATTTATTCATAGGAAAGTTCAAAACAGTTGAACACATAGTGCTTTGGAGTTACAGTGGCGTGTGGCAAGGAGTGGGGAGGTTGGAATGGATATGGTTTCCTTATAAGATAATGAAATGTTCTAAAGTTAACTGGTGATAATTGCATTTATCTGTGAATACACTAAATATTATACTATAAATGGATGAACTGTATGATATGTGAATTTTATCTCAATACAGATTTTATTAAAAAGAAAGTTGTCTTCATATAGTGCACACAAATTTAGTATACTCACTAAATCTAAAAATGCCTTCACATTCTACTCTCCAGGACGTATTTTTCAGGTGGCACCATTCTGGTTCCTGTTCAGTTTGAGCAAGAGGCAGGTCAGAGGCAGGACAGACCAGCAGCTCTCCTCAGACTTCCAATCACTTCTCTATATGCCTCGGTTCCAGGTCTATGCTTTGGCTTGTTCAGATGTGAAATCCTTTTTTCATACTTCAAGACTAAGCTCAGAGGCTGTGAGTATAATTCTTGGATTCCAGCACATACACACACACACACACGCACACAAGCACACAAGCACATGCACACAGAAAAAAGCTAAGACTTGTACCTATCTTGCACAAGTTGTATACAACAGGTGTTTCTTAAGTATCTTAAAATGGTGGCCAAGAAAGGACCATTTTTATATTCTCAATTTAGCATTTTACTAGCCAAGTGCTATGCTAAGGAATATTCAAGGATGAAAATGCCCATAAGCTATCTCATTACATAAACAAGTTATAGTTATGTACATATCGAAAGGAAGTGCAGTACTTTCCTGTAAACTAGGGACAAACTCATTCTGGTGGATCGCCTGGAGATCCAGGGAGAGTCAAGTGGTAAGGAGAGGTACAAAGAACCCATGAGTAGTGATGCACCTGCTCCAAGATGACTTTTCTTTGGGTTGGGCTCATCTAAGAAGTTCAGTTACCAAACAAAGGATGATTTGAAAGAGTTCTCAAAAGCTTCCTTTCCAAAACACTTCTTGCATGTTATATACCATTAACAACTGAAATGTGGTTACAAAGAGAAGCTTATCTAGCATGGTTTTTGTTTTGTTTTATGGCAGTCCTGGGGACTGAGGATAAACCCAGGGTCACACTACCACTTCCATAGCCTGGACAGAATCTCACTAAGTTGCCCAGTCTGGCCACTGCACCAGGCAGCACTGTCCTTTCTTAAAAGGCACATAGGTCTGGGAGGGCAGTGTGGTTTCCAGATATGTCAGGCAGCTGAACGTAAGCCCATAAGCAAAAGCATGTGGTGAGCCAAGAAAGAGCTGTGTCTGAATGTAGACTCATAGGGAGGTTCGACCAAGGAAAGCAGGAACGCAGAAAGAGCACAGCAGGAGGAAAGCAGGTGCTCCAGAGAAGCTGAGTTTAAGCCAATTTCACAGGTTTTCCTGGGGTTGGCAGGAAGGAATCCAGGCAGCAGTGAGGTGGCTGGCAAAGGGTACTCGCACTATGCTGCAAGAATACAGAAAGCAGGGGAGAAGGGGTGCAAGGACAAGGATAATGACTAGATAGCCCTTAACAAAGAATGACAACTTAGGCCATAACATTTTTCCTTCATTATTTGCTGCACACATATCGCCTCATCTCAGTTCTTAAGGAGATGATAGCTGTTTGTGTCAGTCTTGGCCTGTGCTCCAGCCTCATCCCAAGCTACACAAAAAAGTTAAAAAAAAAATTCATCTCTTCATTCTCAAAATATTATGGTGTATGAGCTGGTCCTTAATTGCTCTCTAGTGCTATAAGTGAGGCATAATAGAGCCCCAAGAACATGAGACTGTCATCTCACAGAGCTAGCAGCAGCTGTTGTTAGGCGTTCAAAGGCCTGTGTCCAATCACAGGCGTGTCCCTGGGTGTGATAGGGCATTGGGCTCCAGCTCTTCCAGAAGAATGGGGTAGAAAAACTGCTTTGAGAAGACAACTGAGCAAGAAGACTTGGTACCAAAAAGGTCCGGTGGGAGAAAGTAGGGAATGTGAAGGATACAGAGCTCATTTTCTTTCTACTACCTAAGAGCAGAGGCACATGACCCCAGCAAGGGGCCAAAGTAGGTAGTACTCACTTGGATTCCATCCATCAGGGAGGCCCCAAACTACTCCAGGAGTAGCCATTAGGCATTGTGAGAGGGTGGAATGCTAGTCATGAGAAGGGAGACAAACTGTTCCAATTTCTTTGCAGCTTGTCTCCCCGCCTCTAGTACTTCCTCGTGATTGGCCTTCTCCAGGCTTTCATAATCCGTGATGACTTTGTTTGTGATGAGTGAGAAGCCAAAGACTCGAAGTCCACAGTGCCGTGCAACTAAAACTTCTGGCACTGTGCTCATGCCTGGTAAGAGGAATAGAGATACCAACTGGTAAGATTTGCAAATGACTCTTCTTCCCCCTTTAGTCTCATCATTCTTGAGAGCTGAAAATCTCAAAAGGCATCCACCAAAGGAGCTACATTAGTATTGAATTTAGGTTATCCTAGATTGCTTCAAAGAAGTTGGGCCTCAGAAGGTCTTACAAATTTCTTATAAATATGGCCAATACAGTGAGTTACCTGCCTGTCATCCAGAGGTGCAGAAGTTGACTATATTGTCAGACTTGTTAGATGTTTGTTAGAATAATTCTTAGGAAGAGTCAAATCCTGAGTAGGTGATGAGCACTGAAGCTGTTAAGCTCTTGTGCTGCACCTCAGCAAACTTTCCCGCTTTGTTTTTCTACAAATCAGTTTACCCCCCTATTAAATCACTCTTTTTCTATTCTGTTATCTGTAACCTACCTCTTCCCAGTGCTCTTTTACCAGACCCTTCCCTCAAGCCTCCAGCCACGTCCCCCTCTTCTCACCCACAGCATCCGCCCCCAGCTTCTGCAGCAGGCGACATTCGGCCACTGTCTCGAAGTTGGGGCCGGCCAGCATCACATAGGTGCCCTCCTGCAGCTCTCGCTTCTCTTTCATTTGTTTCCAGACGCTGAAAGCCTTCTCCCTCATATTCCGGTCATAAGCATCAGACATAGCAGGGAAACGAGCTCCAAACCTAGGTCAAAGGATGGATTATCTCAGATAAATGAAAGTAAATGAGCTTCCTACCTCCTAGACAACTCCTTAAACTACCTACTTAGACACAAAAAAGCACGACACATACCTTTCATCATTGGGCCCCTTGAGAGGGTTCTGACCAGAGAAACCCGGTAGGTTGATATGATCACGGATCAGCATGATGTCTCCAACCTCAAACTTAGGGTTGAGCCCTCCAGCTGCATTGGTGACCACCAGTGTATCCACTCCCAGAAGCCGGAAGACCCTCACGGGGAATGTCACCTTGGAAGCAAAGATTAAAAAAAAAAAATTTTTTTCAAATTTCAATCTACCTATGAAGATGTACATAATATACATCATGAAAGAAGAGACAGACGAGGAACAAAAATCTACCTAGCCCCAGTAGCTACATAACTGTTACGGTTTAGATCTAGCATGTTCCCCCAAATTCTCATGTGCTCAGAGGTGGATCTTTTAGAAGGTGACTGGGATCATGGAGGCAGGGTAGCTGACTTGCTGCTAGTGGGTCAGGCCCGATTAGAGGCGGGCTGCTGGGGAGCTAACTTGGAAGAGTGTTATCTTCCTCACTGGGTCTTCCCTGCTCTCTACTTTCAGGCCGCCGTGCTGTGACCGACTTTCCTCCGCCCAGCCCCTTCCACTCCTGCTGAACTATATATAGACTGAAACCTCTTCCTTTAAGTTATGGGTGCTGGGTATACTGTCCCTGCAACAAGAAGGGGACAAAACAGTTAATAGAAAAGATGGCTCTTTCTCTCCCTTTATTCCAGATCCAAGCAGGCCTATGACGCTGATTTACCTGCCAGAGCGAATATCCTTCATACATGTGGAATCTGCCCTGCATCATCACACAGGCTTTGCCATTCAGGAATCCGAACACCAGTCGACCAGCATGACCCGGCACTGTATACAAACAGGAAAGGAAAGTGAACAGGAGTTGGCATTCATGGGACACATACCTCCTGAGCACCACAATGTGCCGCTTAGCACACTCTACATGCGTCCTGATGAAAGGCATTTAAAGTCTGGTGAACACAATCAGACTCACACAAGGCAACCTGGATTTAGATCTAGGGAGGAAAGCATGATTTCAGTGTGACCATACAAAAGGAAAGGCTTTTAAGAAGAAATTTCAAAAGAATGAGAAAGCCATACTGCAATGGGATAAAAGTAAAAATAAAGAAAATAAAGTGGGTAGAAAGAGAAAATAAAGTGGGTAATAATGCTGTGATTATAGGCCTCTTCCAAATTTGTCAGGAGAAAAGGGCTGGATTTGAACTCATGAAATTCTCTTTCCTTATGACCCACACCAGTCCTGTGGAAATGTGCACCCATGTAGGGGGATGCAGGGGCATGAAAATACAAAGATAACTCCCCACAGTTAAAATACCCAGTTTTCCCATTTCTTTTATCTGGCAATTACCACTGACATGAGGCCAACTTATCGCTTAGGGAATGGATGGTATGGGCAGGGGACCAGAATCAACAGGAAATATTGAGGGATACTCAGAGAGGGAGCAGTTACAGAGTTACTATTTACAGAGCAGAACTCACAGTTATGAAAACCCAACTGGAGTATAAAAAATAAATAGAGCTGGATGTGGTGTCTCATGCCTGTAATCCCAGCCCTTGGGAGGCTGAGGCAAGAGGATCGCCATGAAATTCAAGGCCAACCTGGTTAGCAAGGTGAGTTCAAGTCCAACCTGAGCTACATAGTGAGACCCTGTTTCAAAAAGAAATAAATAAGGGGCCGGGGATTTAGCTCAGCAGTTTGGTGGCCTGCCTTGCAAGCGCAAGGACCCGAGTTCAATCCCCGGTACAAAAAAAAAAAAATTATATTTATAATAATAATATAATACATAATATAATAATAAAAACCCCTTCTCCCTGACAAATCTGGAAGAGCTAGAGACAGGGACTGACTTTGGCCTGGGAGGCTGTAGATATTATTTTCCCCATTTAAACTACAGGGTCGAGGTATTGAGAGAGATGGGTATCTGGGAGGAGGCGCTGTAGAGTTTTAGGGAGCTGGAAGTCAGTAAAGCATAGGAAAGATACTGTCTTAGTCCCACTGACTTATGCGCTATTTTAGGAAATTTCTTTTAGGGGAATGTTGTGGTAGTCTTTTTCTCTCTTACAACATTTGATTTGGGTCAAAAGCTAGATCCAGGAGTAGTCACACTGACTCCCCTGGTTGAATTCCACAGAACCCCATCGATATCCCTCAGTTTCACCCCCTCCTTCCAATTCCCAGTACCTGTGCTTCGGGGAAACTTGGGAATGTCGCTGTAGTCAAAGCTCTGGGCCTGAATTAATTTATCAGCCAGACCTCCTAACCCAGAACCACAGATCACTGCCACTTCTGGCCGGTGCTTGGTATGAGAGAGAAGCCATTGTGCAGTGTTCTCATAATCTTCATATGTGAATCTAGAAGATAAAAAGGAAATCAAGAAAGTGAATTCTACTCCCATTCCAAGGGTATCATGGACAATGACCTGCAGTGCAGAAAGGCTGGCAGGTATTGAGATCACAGGGAACGAGAAGCTGGCCCAGAGGTAGAGGTCACAGGCCTGCCGCAAATCAGGCATGAAAACCCCTCGATTTGAGAACCTGGCCAATGTTAAAGAATTCTGTCTCCACTAATGGCCCGCAATCCAGTGTCAATAACGTGCAGGTTTTGTCTTGTTTCACTTTCACTGTGTTGCTGGGAATCAAACCCAAAGCCCCTCACACACTAGACAAATGCTCTACCACTGACCTACACGTCCAGCACTGACAAACTTATTACTTCTCAGGAAAGGTTTCAGGAGGGACTCTGGGATCCAGAGAAGTGCAATGAAATATGGAGAGTAAGGCTAAGGAGAGCACTCAAAATGCAATTAAGACCTCCCCAAGGGCAGGGGTAAACAACTCACTCTTCTAAACTACCCTATCTATCCCTACTGACTCTCAAAATGTAATTAAAGCTAACTGCCCTGAAGACAGTAATAAACCCAATTTCCTCTTAGAAATGTAGTCTGTAGTTCCTTCCTCAGCCAAATACTAAAAGTCTAATAACTTCCACAGCCCCTATCCTGTGCTGGGAATGGAATTCAGGGCCTAAAGATGCTAAGTTTAATGGTAATTAAACTGCCACACACCTGGCCCTGGCTGTGTGTGTGTGTGTGTGTGTGTGTGTGTGTGTGTTTCATGTTCTAAAGAAGGAGCATCACTCAAGCTGGCCTCCAACTCCTAGACTCAAGTGATTTCTCTTGCTTTAGCTTCTCTAGTAGCTGGGACTACAGGCCTGCCACATGGCTAGCTCTTGGGTCTGACTTTTTGAATTAACACACACACACACCAAAAAAAAAAAAGAAGGAAGGAAGGAAAGAAGGGAAGAAAGCATATGGGAATATCCTGGTAGAAGTCTATGTGCCATTGTGAATTTCTCCGGGATCCTTATTTGTAAGATTCCCAGGTCCCTACAAACCCGTTACACGGAACTGCAAAGGTGCCCAAGGCCAGACTAACCTATGGCAATACAACAGGCCACAACAAATCCACAACATTAGTTGTCTGCCAAAGGATATACTAGGACTGTCTGCATAAATTCTCTGCAGAAGCTTGTTACAAATACGGGTTGTGGGCCCATCCCTGCAGAGTAGAATTTTGCTAAGAAGCTCCAAACTTTGAAACTTTTTCCTGCTTTCCCTGTCTGCAACCTCCTCCTGCTGTTATTTCTGGTTTCTGACTACTTCAATCTTCCCTTCTCTTCACACCAAGACTTCTTCCCTTTAGAATATACAAGCAAAAGTTTACCCAGAACCTTATACTATTAGCAAGAGCCAATCTGGAGCTTTTCTCAGTCTCAACTCTAATTCCATCACACCCATCCGAAAAGATCAAAGATGGCTCTTGAGGTGGAATTGAGGTGTAACAGTTAAACACAACTTTCAGAGGAAATATTTTTTTTTTAATAAGCAGAGCCTAGGCAGGGCATGGTGGCACATGCCTGTAATCCCAGCACTCAGGAGGCTGAGGCAGGAGGATCTCTGGGAATTTGAGGCCAACCTTGACTACACAGTGAGTTCAAGGCCCAACTGAGAGCAAGATCCTGTCTCAAAAAAAAATTTTTTTTTTTTTTTAAACCAGGCATGGAGGCACACGCCTGTAATCCCAGCACTTGGGAGACTGAGGCAGGATGATCGCTGTGAGGTCAAGACCAGCCTGGGCTACATAGTGAGTTCCAGGTCAGTCTCAACTACATAGTGAGATCCTATCTAAACAAACAAACAAACAAAAAAACAAATTTTTAAAAAATCGACAAAAACAAACAATAACAGCAAAAAGCAGAGCCTAGGAGCCAGGCACAGTAGCAAACACCCATGGTCCCACTTTCCAGGCTGATGTGAGAGGATTTCTTGAGCCTCAGGAGTCTAGTATGGGCAGCATAGCATGACCCTGCCATGAAAACAGAGCAAAGCAAAAAGGCCTGGAAAATCAGACAAAATTCCACAATAAATTAGGCTACTCTCAGGGAAATAACTGAGTAAGAGGTTGGGGAGGCAACAGAGCCAATAAGGTTGGTGACATATTAATCAACATGCATCTTTAAGAGGTGCAAAGAAAATGAAAGCGTACAGCCATTACCGCACAGCTCAAAGGACTTCCTACTTGGTGTCGGTCCCCCAAGAACACCTTTGGTTCTCTGTCGTCCAAAAGGCACGGGGTGATCCCCATGCTGGTGACTTGGAATTCCAGGACCAACGCAAAGAGAAGGGTTTTTCAAAGGTGGGGGGTGGGGATGAACGCTGTTAAGTTGCTCTGCTCAGTGAATAAAGGAGAAGGACATCTCTCCCTAGAACTCCATTCCCAGCTGGTGCATGTGACTTCCAGTTCGGAGGATAAGAAGGAGTTGGCAAGGGGGATAAACCACCCTTCCTCCAAGGGAAGAACTCCAGGCTCCCCAAAGTACGTGGTCTTTACCTAGACCCTGAATGATGGCCTGTGAAGACTGCATGTGGTGGGGAGGCAAAGTCCGTGGTCTGCACTAGGGCGTGTGCCTGCCTCTCCACTCTCACCCCGAAACCCGCACACAGATGGTCACACAAGTTCCTTCAGGAGTAGCTTGCGCTGCGCAAACTTGTCTCCTTCCTGCTTCGGGCGGAGCAACCCCAGCTAGATTTCCGCGCGCGCCCCACCCTCGCTGTCTGTCCCACTGTTCTCTCGCCCTGACTCTGACACCAGGCTCCGTGCCAGGCCTCTCTTGTGTCTCCAGGGTGCTTGTTCCTTATCCCTGCCCTCTTGGAACCAAGGTGCTGAGTTCCCAGGTCTCATGGCAGTTATTTCCCTTCCCCGGGGGAATCGGGGGTCTCTAGGCCTGCTGCTCGTCTCACCCGTTCTCCATGGTTCCACCAACGCGTTCCCAGAGATCCTGCTCTTCCGGGCTGTGATCGATCGGTGGTGATAGGTGGCGGTCGCCGATCCAGTCCACACAGAGTACTGTGCCTTGGGCGCTGGCTTTTATCTCCAAACCCCAGCGTCCCCAGCCAATGGCAGGCGAGCGGGCAGGCCTGCCCCGTCTCCATGGTGACGCACAAGGGATTCAGTGGCCTGAGGCTGAGCTGAAAATCCAATCAGAATTCTTTCCAGAGTTGAAGGCTCCCCACCGCCGTCAGGAAGCCTTTCTTCAGGAAGCCCTTTCGGGTTCCCAAGGCCAGGGCCTCCAGCAAAGTGGGGGCCTCGAGCCCCCTTGAAAAGTCTGTCTGCACCCCCACTCCAGGCAGTTTACAGCAAACCACTAGATTTGAAAAGAGAAAATTTCAAGCCTCAAGCTGTGCAACCCAAGAATGAAATGAGGAAAGCCAGGGTCTTGAGTTGCTTCGTGGACAAGGGAAGCACAGTTAGTTACCCTGGTTACTACAGTGTTGACTTGGAGGCTGCAGAGCTTTGGGAAAACACTTCCAGGTCCAAATGGGAGAAGAGAAAGTTCTGGTGCAAGAACTGGATCCTTTACAGACAGGATTACGACAGGGTGGGTGGTGCGCTGTACTGGATCCAAACAATTCCCGCAAGTAGAGGACTCCACCCAAGAGGATGCTTGGGAGAGTTCGTTTGCTGCTTCTCCCACTCTTAGAAGTTTTGCATCAAAATCAGTGGTCAGTGCTCCTTGCTTAGCTCTTAGCACCCTCCAGCAATTCCCTATCCCGAACTGTAAGCTTTCCTGCTTGCCCTTTTACCCACCATTTTTTTCTAACTGCATTTTTCTCATTCAACAAGTATTTGTTGAGCTTCAACTACGCAGCCCAACTGTTCTAGTGTTGTGAATATGAATGCGAAAATAATATCTGTAACGAAAAAACAAACTGTGCATAGAGAACTGGGCCCAGTAGTAGACAAGTGGTTTGTTCTGCCATGATTATTGCTATTATTACTGTTCTTATTCCTCTAGTTGTTGCAGCAGAGATAACAGATTGGACTACTAAAGATTCACTTTAGTGATGAGACTATAAGGATTTGGAATAGAGCAAGCCTGTAATCCCAGGACTTGGGAGGCTGAAACAGGCTCACGGTGAGTTCAAGGCCAGCCTGAACTATGTAATGAACCTCATCTCAAAAAAAAAAAGTGAAATATTAAAAGTTTTATTTGAAATAATGGAGATCAGTCATAAGTAAAAACCAGCCTGTGGTGGTTATATTGATTGCCAATTTGAGTGGCTTGAGAGACACGTAGGAGATTAGTAAAACATGATTCCGGGTGTGTCTGGGTGCTTCACGAGGGTATGATCTTGTTATTGCAGTTGTTTCCTGACCAGGGGACTATCTCTACTCCCTGACCCCTTCCTCTCTGCCACTCTTTGCCTGTGCTGTTTCCTGGCCACCATGAAGTGAATGACTGCACCACCACACCCTCCACCATGATGTTGCTGCCTTGGAACCAGCAAGCCATGGACTGAAGCCTTGGAAGCAGTCGGCCAAATCAACCTCTCCACCTTCAAGTTGTGGGCATCCAGTACTCTGTCCTAGAAATGGAAAGCTGACCGATGCACAGTCACAGAAAATATCTATCAATATTTCACAGTTTAAGAGCTTTTGAAAATTACCCTTAATCTAGTCTAATTTACACAAAAGATGAGATTAGGACATAATGATATTTTAGGAAGTTCAACTGGGTGTGGTGGCGCAGGCATTTAGGAGGCTGAGGCCAGCCTGGGCTACACAGCAAGTTCAAATCCAGCCTGAATTACAGAGTGTAACCTCATCTCAAAAAACCAAAAGGTAGGGGCCGGGGATTTGCCTCAGTGGTTCTGCGACCTACCTTGCAAGTGCAAGGACCCGGTGTTCGATCCCTGGTACAAAAAAAAACAACAAAAAAAAATAACCAACAACAACAAAAAACAAAAACAAAAACAAAAAAAAAACTTAAAAAAAAAGAAAAAAGAAGTTCTAACCTAGGTATTATTACTTGATAAGCAAAATAGTTTGTCAGTGGGCACATTGGCCAGGGTGGCACAACCTTCTGAATATACTTCATCTTTTTTGTCTGCTTGTTTACTTGTTTTGATTATTGTGCTGGGAATACACCCAGGGCCTCACACATGCTAAGCAAGTGCCACAGCAGAACCCCCATACTGAACTCTGCTTCAAGTTCAGCAACCAACCTTCTACATAATCACTTGGACTTTATTTATTTATTTGTTTTTTTTGAGACAGGGTCTCACTATGTAGTGAGACTGACCTGGAACTCACTATGTGGCCCAGGCTGGTCTCGAGCTCACAGCGATCCTCCTGCCTCAGACTCCTGAGTGCTGGTATTACAGGCTTGCGCCACCACGCCCAGCCTGATCACTTGGACTTTAATTGGCTTTGTTGTTGCTCTTTTGTTGTGTTGTTTTTGCAAGTAGTCCTGGTGGATGGAACCCAGGAGTACTTCACAACTGATATATACACCAACCTTTTCATTTTTTGAGACAGCATCTTGTTAAACTGCCCAGGCTCATCTCAAACTTCTAACCCACCTGGCTCAGCCTCTGGAGTACTGGGGTAACAGACATGTGACGCTACACCCAGTTGGACCCCTAACCTTTTTCACCCTGGATTCACCAATGGAACTCTGAGAAGAGCCTGCCTCACGGGGTCTAGCAGCCTCCTTGGATCACATCTTCATCTTGTGGTCTGTCACACAAGGTTGCATTAACTCCTGTCGAGTGCCTGTGGCTGTCTTTGGCAACCCATCTTTATCTCTTGCTGCTTTCCTCAGAGGCTTTTAACCACTAAAGGGTAGAGATTTCTTTTCTATGTTTATCTGTTACACTGTAAACAGAGATACTTGCTGTGAAGTACTGTTAAGCATCTTTTCTTTCCTATTATGCCATTTCAGACCAAACCTCCAGACTTTTAACCATTATTTCAATGTTTGTAACAGCCAAATCCAGAGAATTTCTCAGTCTGCAGTGAATTAAGTATTTCAACAATCTTTTCTTAGCATCTCTGGCCTTTAGTCTCAGCCACTCAAGATGCTGAGCAGGGAAGATCAGCTGGGTGTGGTGATCCACACTTGTAATCCCAGCACTCCGGGAAGTTAAGGTGGAAGGATTGTAAATTCCATCCCAGACTGGGAAATTTAGCAATTTAGTGAGTTTCTCAAAAAATGAAAAGGGCTGGGGCTGTAACTCAGTGTGAAGACCCTAGGTTTAGTCCCTAGTACTGAAACAGAGGTGAGAGAGAGGATCACTGGAGTCACTGAGTTTATGATCAGGCTAGGCAACACAGTAAGACCAAGACCATGATCATAAATAAATTAAGTACCCCATGGTGCCCCTGTGAGCTTGCACACTGGCACGGTTTGGGACATATGGCCCTGGTCACTTCACTTAATTCCTGAGCTGATGCTGTCTAAACGAGTGGGCTATGTAATCAAACTACCTGTTTGTAAATTGTATCTCTATCCCTTGCTTACCAACAGTGTGATTCTAGGCAAGAAAATCCCTACTATGCCTCATTTTTATCACCTGTAAAATGGTGATTCTAATAGTACTTACCACACTGCAATATCCTATAAAACATCTGTTAAGTATTTAGAGAAGTACCTGACATTATAATAAACACAGAGTAAATATTGGCTATTATTATTCCCCATTCTATCTTTTTCTTTCTTTCTTTTTTTAAAATTTTAAATTGAATTTATTGGTACATTTTAGGTATACAGTACAGTTACATTCATTACTGGGATCTTGTACCTTTACATGCCAGGTCTTGGTTCTCATTTTTTTCCCCTTGTCCCCACCCTCCCTTCACCCTCCCCTATCCTCCCCACCTTCAAACACTTTAATTCCATTTTTACATTTTCTCATATTTTTTTCCTTTTTCCTTGTTCCCCTTTCCCTATCCTTCTCACTGTCCTACACCTTTGGTCCTTTTCTTCCTATTTCACATTGCTAATTGCCCTGTTAGGATCTTGAGTACTATTTTAGTTTTTCACACCAGAGAAACTATTCAGTATTTGCATATGTGTGACTTATTTATTTCACTTGGGAGTATATCCTCAAAATGTACCCATTTACCTATGAATGAATCTACTTTCTCATTCTTTATGGCTGAGTAGTATTCCATTTTATAGAAAAACCACATCATCTTTTTCTTTCTTTCTTTCTTTTTTTGTTTTGGTACCGGGGATTGAACTCGGGTCCTTGTGCTTGCAAGGTGGGCCACCAAACCCTTGAGCTAAATCCCTGGCCTTATCTTTTCCTTTTTGATCTTCCTAGAGCTGCTCAGGCATGAAATAGATTTTTAAAAACTAGAGATACATTCAGCCTTGACTTGCCCATGTGGTGATGCACACCTGTAATCCTAGCATTCCAGGAGGCTGAGGCAGGAAGCAGGAGGATCACAAGTTGAAACCCAGATGAGGCAATTTAATGACTTAGTGAGACCCTGTCTCAAAAATATTTTGAAACATGGGCTGGGGCTATGGCTCAGTGTGAAGTCCTTGGGTTCAAACACCAGTACAAAAAAGAATAATAAAATCAACTAGAATCCAACACTACTCACATGTGGCTATTTACTTTTAATAAAATTAATTTAATTGGTATAAAATAAAAATTTAGTTCCCTAGTTGTATTAACTATATTTCAACTCTTCAATAGTTATATCTAGCTAGTGGCTACCATATTGCATAGCATAGACACATTTTTATTATCACAGAAAGATCTGTTGCACTTTTGTTTTGTTTGGGGGCTATTTTCATTTTTCCCCTTTATCCTTTCTAGTCACGCATAAAAGCAGCTAGCACTGTGTTTTATTCTTTACTTGTAGGGTAAAGTTATTTTTGGGGCTCCTATAATTAAGAACTAAATAATCATCAACATTATGGTGATTATAGTTTATTACTGCTTATTACTATTTCTTCTGTCTTCTTATCATCCTTCTATCTTCAGGGACACTCCTGTGTCCAAGCACATACTTAATAACACACCCATTCTCTATCCTCAAGATCAAAGAGACCGAAAAACATAAGTGGCAGAGACAGGTTCTAAGTCACTGGATATTGCCTTATGGAATGGAGAGATTGTTTACAGATAGTGACTCCCATTGTAAACAACTACAGAAGCAGGCTCAGCTTCTTTAAATTTCTTAAAATTTATTTTTGGATAAGGTCTTGCTCTATAGTCCAAGTTGGTGTGATACCGACTTTGTAGTACTGCTATCTTCAAATTCATGATCCTCCTGCCTCAGCCTCCCAAGTGGTGGGATTATATGCATGTGCCACTACATTTGCTTTCTGTAAGAATTCTAATATTTGTTTTTCTTTTTCATTTTTTTTTTTTTGCTTTTTTGAGACAGGGTCTCACTATGTAGTTGAGACTGACCTGGAACTCACTATGTAGCCAAGGCTGGTCTCGAACTCACAGCAATCCTCCTGCCTCAGCCTCCTGAGTGCTGGGATTACAGGTGTGCGCCACCACGCCCGGCTTTGTTTTTCTTTTTTTGAGACAGGGTCTTGTTGTGTAGTTCATGCTGCCTTGGTCTCACTATGTAGCCCAGGCTGGCCTCAAACTCACGGTGATGCTCCTGCAGCCTCCTGAGTGCTTCTGGTTCATGTTGAAATCATGTCTTTATATTTAAAAATTTTTCCCAGCTAGGAGCACTGATACAATCCTGTAATCCCAGGATCAAATCTGAGTCTCACCTGGGAAATTTGATGAGTTCTTGTCTCAAAATAAAAAATACGGTCATGGAGCTGCAGAGACAGTACAGGGTGGATCTGGAGCTCTGGCTCAAGAGTTTGTTGCCTAAGGAATATGCTGCTTACAAAGAGAAAAGCTATGGTAAAGGGAAGAACATGACCATGGCAGGAGGCCCAGAGCCCAACTTCAGAAGAGAAGACAAGTAGCCCTCACCAACCAAGTGTCTGTCTGAAGAACTTAGAAAGGAGGGGTATTGCAGGCTCTAGGGATGGAGTCCCCAGTGACAGTTCAGATCAACTATCAACACTCACAGGGATCAAAAAGGAAAATGGAGGCAGATGGGGAAGGAATGAAGGGAGCAACTCCTCAGACTCCAGCAGTAGAGGTGAATATGAAGATAGTGACTCATCTTCCTTAGGGAAATCCTCAGATTCAGACTCCATCTGAGCTTTGTTTGAATCCTAAATTGTCAGAGAATGCCCAGCAAATTCCAGGACATCTATGTCAAGGGGCAGGAACTCTCCTCCCAGAATCTTTTTTCCTTCCTATTTTTATTTATTTATTGTTGTTTTTATTTTTAATTTTTTAGGTAGGATCTCACCATGTAATTCAGGTTAGACTCGAACTCACTATGTAGCCCAGGCTGGCCTTAAACTTGCAGTGACTCTCCTGCCTCAGCCTCTCAAGATTACAGGCTTGAGCCACCACACACAACCTCTTTCCTATTTTTCACTCACCCTATTTCTACCTCCTCCCTCTAAATACAAAGGAATAGAGATGGGAAGACGGGAATTCAAAGCAGGATTTTCTATATCAAGAATATAAGTGTGGGAAGACATCACCCTTCTGCAAAAATAAGGGTATATATTAGCCAATGATGCCCTCCATTATCTTCCACCACCATGCCCAAAGAACTCCACTTCATTAGGGCCCAGGGCATAGCTCAGTATGCTGCGTGTGCATGGTCCTAAATTTGATTCTTGGTATGGGGTGTGTGCGAGAGGTTCCACTTAATTAAGTCCATTAGTATGAATATTGAGATGATACTGTCAGGGTATTTGTCCATTCAAAAGCAAAGACAGGCTGACTCAGGGTGGCCAGTGGGATGCTGAAGAAAACATCCTTCAAGTCCAATACAGTGTAGACCCGATGCTCTGGAGGCAACGGCTCAACAGGGTACAGGGGTTTGGCATAGGATGGATAGTCTCCATTTGATGATTTATCTCTCTCAAGTCTTGCATTGGCTGGTAATCCTAGGTTCTGGGTATCTGGATTGGCAAGAATGGGATGTTCCAAGGGTACCTGCAAGGAGTCAATATACCTGCCTTCATGAGTCTCTGCATGTGAGGAGCAATTCTGAGTCTGGACTTCTGGTTCATGGGATATTGCCTCATTCTGATTGTGGTGGCTGTTCCCCGAAGAGTTATCACTACTGGGGGTGGGGGGTGATGAGCCGCTGGTCCAGGGGGTTGGTTTCAGCCCAGACACCCAGCTATTCAGGTTGTAGCTGCTGCAAAAGAAAACTAGGAGCGGGTACTGCCTCTGCATCAGGAAATATCAGATACTCCTCAGCCAAGGCAGTGGTCAATACCAACTTTGGGTTGGAGGCTAGGGTCAACTGAGGTCCAGTAGGGGCAAAGGAAATTGTAGTCCTTAACTTCAGATCATGCCCTAGCAAGGGGAGGGGGTACTCGGGGACTACCAGGAAAGTATGCATAACCTGTTTATGCCCCAAGTCCACAGTCCTTTCAACAGTCATTGGTATTTCTTGTTATCTCCTGTGGCCCCTTGGATAGTAACAGCCTGGCCCGAGAGAGGTCCAGATGATATCTTTTAGAACAGAAATTTCATCTCCTGGGTCTATAAGGAACTGAGTTGAGTGGCCCCCTGCTGTTGCAGTGGCTATGGGCTCCTAGGGACCAAGGGCAAAGACTTTTCCCTCAGCAGGGATAACTAGCACTCTCTTCTTCTTTTTTTCTTTTTGAGACATGGTCTCACTATGTAGTGGAGACTGACCTGGAACTCACTATGTAGTCCAGGCTGGTCTGAACTCACAGTGATCCTCTTGCCTCAGCCTCCCAAGAGCTGGGATTACAGGAGTGTGCCACCCACACCTGGCCTAGAGTTCTCTTCTTTTCCTTCCTTCCCACTGTACATCCAGTCTTCCAATGTCCAAATTGTTTGCACATTGATTCCTTCCTAATTAGGCTGCCTCTTCTCGGCCCCTTCTTCCTGGTTGTCTCACCCCACTGGTTGACCCCTTATGATGCAGCTAAAATCCTTTCAGCTCTGCTTTGCTGAGTCTCAATTATCATAAACCTTCTGGGCTATTTCCAGCAACTGGAAAGTATTCATTCCTGCAAACCCATCTAATTTCTGTAACTTTCTCCTAGTATCAGGAGCAGACTGTCTGAGAAAAGCCAAATTCACCCCCTAGGTATTTTCCGAGGCCAATGGATTGAAAGAAGAATACACTTGGACCCTACATCTGGCCAGCCTATGATAAAAGTGGACCACCCTACTTCACAGAGGGTTCATAGTTGACTCTTTTTCATAGCCACACCATAGTGGCCAGAAAAACCGTCAGAGAAGTGGGACAACGGGCAGGGGAGGGGAGTTTGGGAATAAACCTGGGGAGCTCCCATAGTAAAAGGAAAAAACACAGTCAGACTAGCAGTCAAGAAAAGGATCAAAAGAAATCTTGAGCTGGGTGTGATGGCTCATGCCTGTAATCCCAGCACTCAGGAGGCAGAGGCAGGATTGCCTCGAGTTTGAGGCCAGCCTGAGGTACATAGTGAGTTCAGGGCCAGGCTGAACTGTAAAGTGAGACTCTATCTCAAAAAAACAAAACAACCAAAAAAAGAAAAAAAAAAGAAAGAAAGAAAGAAAAAGAAAGAAAAAGGAAAGAAAGAAAGAAAGAAAGAAAAAGAAAGAAAGAAAGAAAGAAAGAAAGAAAGAAAGAAAGAAAGAAAGAAAGAAAGAAATCTTGAATTCAAGAGTTCAGGTCCAGGGACTGGTGAGATGGAAGGTGAATCTGTCTTGAGTCCTGGACATCCAAAAAATTGACCTATAGGCCAAAAGTAGGTTAAGAGAGCCCAAGGATGGCGTAGAAGGGGGTTTCCAAGCTAATGCGTGAAGTATGGGATACAATGCCCTGGAAACCAGGCCACCCTGATCAGTACCCTTACAGTGACTCCTGGTTGTCACTGAGCCTTCACCCTCCACCTTGGTCCTAGTCACCTGCTCCATTCCTGCAGCCCCGTGGGACTCAGTGACCTCCCCCCCAGGTCCTACTGCTGTTGGATAATGGGAATGATGAATCGCTTCCCCCATATAACATCCCTAGACCTGCGGCCTCAATATTCCTTCACACAACCACATTAAAGGTGATAATGCCACTCCCAAAAACAAATGAATTCCCCAAAAGCCTTATCCCTTAATGGCCGTAGAAGGGTTAGAAGACAGAGTTCCTCTAAGGAGGGAGGCCTCTCATGGCAAGAAGGCAGAAATCAGATTAAGGTCAGGGTCGAGTGACTGAAACCTCTAGGATTTGAGGGCCCAACCTGAAGCTTTAGGAGAGGTTATTCTCACAAAATCTTCACTGTATGAGATGAAGGGGGGCATTTTTCCAAGAGGGAAAATAGGCGAATGACAGAACAGATGAATTAGGAGGAGAACTTCATTATTCTCCAGGACACAAAAGCTACAGCAGGAACTGACCTTGTGATGAGAAGAGGTTAGACACGGAGGAGGTGCCAAACACTTAAGACCAAGACGAAAGGGACAATTCTTTGGACCAAAACCAAGTCTCTAAATTAACTCTATCTATCCCTTTCTAGATTTTTTCTCACCAAGCGTCAAAAACAATTCAGGTCTCAGACAGTGTGGACACAAGACATGACCAGACATGAAACAAAGCCTTAGCCACCACTCAGCTGCCTGTGATCGACACTACTGGCCACTGAGGGTCCCCTGCCAACCTCTCATCTCCAGTCCTTGATCAGCCAGGGACTTCCGCAATCGGCATCCCGACCTTTACTTGGGACAGTTCAGAAAAGCCCTTGTCAGGGTGGTCCTTCTCCCAAAACCAGAAACCACAAACAGACAAGAGTCACTTATCTCCAAGTGGAGGATTCCTGAGGACTCCGAAATTTTGTCATGATTGGTGTTCCTTCCAAGTCCCTCTGGCTCCCAAATAAATAATAATGTTTTTAAAATAATAATGTTTTTTAAAAACATTTTTTAGAACAATTCCCACTGACAGTGTTGTAGCTAAGGATGAAGTTAAAACAAGCCTAGCTTTCTTGTTTGTTTTGTATTTTTGTTGTTTTTTTGAGATAGAGTCTCACTTTACAGTTCAGCCTGGCCCTGAACTGATGGTGCACCAGTGATCCCAGCACTTGGGAGGCTGATGCAGGAGGATCAGAGGCTGTTCAAGGCTAGCATGGGCTACATAGTGAGTTCAAGGCCAGATTGAACTCATAGCAAGACTCTGTCTTACTCCCCCACCACACACATAAAGTTAAGACATATCTGTCAGACTTTCAGCCAAACTGTTGATTAAAATATTCTTGGATTTTACTGTTTAATTCAACTAACAAACATTTGTTTATGTGTAGGCGTTGGTTGTCATAAAATTGAGTAAAACAATGAGCTCTCTTCCCAGTAGCAGAGACATTCATAAAAAGGTAATATCACAATTTTTTTTCAGGTGTTAAGGATCGCACCCAGGATCTGATGCATGCTTGGCAAGTGCTCTCACTGAGCTACAGGCCCAATCCCAATCTCAAAATTTGACTGGAGGAGGCAGAGTGTAGTCTGCTGGGACAGTTTCCTAAAGACAGTCCCATGTTCTGTCCTAAGACTTCAGCAAGAAAGGCAGAGTGATAATCTTTAATTTTTAAACTCATTTCTTTCTGGTACATAGTTACCTTGGATTCCCCCCATCTCTACTGGAGATTAAAAACGGCTGAGCTACAACTCCAGCCTTTTTTTTTTTTTTAGCTAGAGACAGGGTCTCGCCAAATTACTATAATGCCCAGGCGGGGTCGAGAGCTTGCGATCTTCCTGCCTCAGTATCCCAGAGCGCTGAGATTACAGGCACTCGCCACCGCGCCTATCTTGGCTTTTAAATCTATTTATTGAGTGGAGAAGCTCAAGTTCCCTAACCCTCCTGCAGGAGTGCTAGGCACTCACTTATTGCCCTTCTTCCCACAGAGCTTAGGCCACGCCCCTCAGGTTCTGGCGCTAAATTTGAGCCAATAAAGCTCAAACAGGGCTAACGAAGAGAAGTTATCGACTAACTGGCGGTCACCTATAATGCAAACAAAAGTCTTTTAGTGGTGTCTTCGGTCCAATGAGAAGCAGATGACGCTCAGGGACAGAGGGCGCGCAGCCTCCTGACACCAGTAACCAGTGAGCAGAAGCAGTCCAGCCCCAACTCCTGGGCTGGGAGTAGCGCGATGGGCCACCCTTCCAATGGCCAGTTGAACCTCGAGTCACGTGCGGTTTTTGCAAGTTCAGCCTCTCCTGGCAGGTCATGTGACAGTGACGTTAGCGCAGCATTCGCCAATGGAGAAAGACAATTGTCTTCACAGACCGGGAACTGGGTTGCCTCCACCAATGACCGAGCGGCGGGGGCGGGGATAGCCTGTCGCGTGCTGCGGGACGGAACTGGGCGGGGCCGGCCGCTAGTTGCGGGGCGAGTTGGGAGCTGGGTGCGCAGGCGCGTTGGGGACCCGGTAGCAGTGGCGGTGGTGGCGGTGGCAGTGGCGACGGCTGGGAAGAGAACTGGAGAGCTGACCCTGGAGGGAGACACCCATGGCGGCAGATGGAGAGCGTTCCCCGCTGCTGTCCGACCCCATCGACGGTGGCGCCGGCGGCAATGGCTTAGTAGGGCCAGGCGGGAGTGGGGCTGGGCCCGGGGGAGGCCTGACCCCCTCCGCACCACCATACGGAGCCGGTAAACATGCCCCGCCCCAGGGTAAGCCGGGGCGGGCCCAAGTTGTTCCCTGGGGTTCGCGGAGAGGCCGGAGGGGGCGGGGCCCGAGCGCCTGGTGCGGGACTGTTGCACCTGTGCCTTGGGAATAACTGTTTTCCTCTGCCATGTCCCCCGAGCCTGGAAACGGAGGAGGGCTCGGAGGTAGCCGAGAGAAGCACCGATTATGAGAAACCCACTGAGTTTGGTCAGGAGGACTGAAGATCAGATAGTGTCCAACCCCCAAAGAGCGTCGGGGATGGGTTTTGCAAGTGATCCCAGCCCCTTCTTTTTTTGTTTCCTTAGCATTTCCCCCCTTCCCTGAGGGGCATCCCGCCGTGCTGCCTGGGGAGGACCCGCCCCCTTACTCGCCCCTGACCAGCCCTGACAGTGGGAATGCCCCTATGATCCCCTGCCGAGTCTGCCAGTCTCTCATCAACGTGGAAGGCAAGATGCATCAGCATGTAGTCAAATGTGGTGTCTGCAATGAAGCCACCGTGAGTTATATATAACTGCAAAATGGGCCCTGTTTCCTGGATCCTCTTTCTGATCTCTTGATTCTAGTCTCCGACTAAGGGCTCTTCACAAAACTTAGTTTCAGTTCCAGTAATCTCATATAGCCATTTCCCCAAAAGCCACTCACCAAAGCTAATGTTCACTTCACTGTCACACCTATTCTGGATATTTAAATGTAGTTCTCATTTGCAGATCTCACTTCATTTCTTCTCCCTAGCTAGGACCTTAACTCACTGATACCGTCCAAGAGAGTGTGCTTGGAAGGAATTGGAAGGGATTGGGATTAGAGGTTTGCTTGCTGATGTCTCTTTTGTCCTTTAGCCAATCAAGAATGCACCCCCAGGGAAAAAATATGTTCGATGTCCCTGTAACTGTCTCCTTATCTGCAAAGTGACATCCCAACGGATTGCCTGCCCTCGGCCTTACTGGTAAGAGGCATACGATGGGGACGAGTTTAAGTAGGGAAAATTGGGAAGCCAAAAAAAAAAGAAAGATGTTTATAGAAAATGTGAAAGTGAGAGAGCTTGGTGTTTATCTACAAGGAGAAAAAAAACTGATGAAGCATTGTTCCCTAGAAATACTGTACTGTGGCCATCTTCATCTCAGTGACAAGAATGGGATGAAATTGTTCTGTAGGGAAATAGCTAGGGAGGGGGTGAATTACCCTGAGATGAAAGGAGAATTGAAGACCCAAGTTTAAGTAGTCCCGTTTCTCATAAGAGTCTCTGCTATAAAATTGGGGGACTTAAAATTTTACAGGTACAGAGAAAGTAGAGGGACTTTATAGAGGCAGGGAGTGGATATGTGAAGGAAGAACAGTGCGGGAAATTTTAGAACTAAAATTTTCAAACATAGCATTTTCTTCCTGTATAGCAAAAGAATCATCAACCTGGGGCCTGTGCATCCAGGACCTCTGAGTCCAGAACCACAGCCAACGGGTGTTAGGGTCATCTGTGGACATTGCAAGAATACTTTTCTGGTGAGGAGGGAATACTGGAGTACCATAAGGAATAATACAGTGAATCCTGAAAAAGTCTGTCCTGTAGGGACACATTCTCCCGTCCCGAAGTTCTCATTGAAGAAGACCTTCCTTCTACAATTACTTTTTCTTTTTCCACAGTGGACTGAGTTCACAGACCGAACGTTGGCACGTTGCCCCCACTGCAGGAAAGTGTAAGTGATTAGGGATTGATCTGGCAATTTGGTGATGTGTTGAACAAAAACACCAGAGCTGTTATGACAGAGTGCCAAGCCAATTTGTTTGCTTCCTCACAGATCATCTATTGGGCGCAGATATCCGAGAAAGAGATGCATCTGCTGCTTCTTGCTTGGCTTACTCTTGGCAGTCACTGCCACTGGGCTTGCTGTGAGTAACCTTGACCCAACCCTTTTCATTCATCAGCTTCCTCCAAGGTTAAGATTTGGGAATCGGTAACCTAAAAAAAAAAGTGACAGACATTGGAAGTTTTAATGTATAGAGGAGCTAAAGTTATGTGACTGTCTTGTCACTAAGGAAAAATTTTTTTTAAAGCTTGTCTTTCTGTAGAAGTGAGGGCAGTAGAGAAATGGTTGAAATTGAGTTGCTATTAGGCCTAGTTCCAATTTCAATAGTAAATGTAACTGTACTGTATACCTAAAATGTACCAATAAACTCAATGAGGAAAAACAAAGAATTACTGACAAATGTCTGGGATGGTAGGACTATTTTCCTGTCTGGGGGAAGGGCCTTTTCAAATGTCCCTGAAGGTGTTTACTTGTGGCTAAGGAACAGGGACCAAAGTGAGCTGTTAACTATTACTAGGCTTCTTGGTAGTAGGACATGAAGAGTAACCTCATCTTTTTCTCCCTTCTTCTTAGTTTGGTACATGGAATCATGCACGACGATATGGAGGTATATATGCAGCCTGGGCATTTGTGATTCTGTTGGCTGTGCTGTGTTTGGGCCGGGCCCTTTACTGGGCCTGTATGAAGGTCAGCCACCCTGTCCAGAACTTCTCCTGAGCCCCTTGATGATCCAGACTGTTCCTGGCCCCTCCCTGGTGGGGACAGTGACACTACAAAGGGAGTTGGAGTAAAAGGCTCCCTGGGCTTCGTAAAGAAGCCAGGCAGCTGCCTTCCTTTTCCCAGGGGAGAGGTAGGAAGGAACCAGGCCCTCACTTAGGTTTGGAGGGGTAGATAAAACCACTGCTGGCCTTCTGCTTTCCTCCAAGGGTTGCTGTGTTTAGGGTGAAGTGGGCAAGGTACTGCCCCTAAACCTGAGTCCTACCGATGGTCTACCCTTGTCCTTCCTATATGCCCCCTGAGAGCCATTCCTGTCCCTTACACATTCCAGGGCAGGGTGGGGGTGGGTAGCCCTGGGGGTCCCCCTACCTCTCGTGCACCATTTAGGACCTTGCTGCTGTTATTGCACTTCACCAGGGGCTGGCTCTGACCCAAGTACCCCGTCTCCTCTCCCCACATTCCATGTCCTGTGGGGGTGGGGTCAGCCGCTGCTCTGTACAGAACCACAGGAACTGATGTGTATATAATTATTTAATGTGGGGTATATTCCCCAGTCCTGTTTCCCTTAATTCCTCCTTCCAAACTTCCTTTACCCCCCCACCCCCAGTTGCAGTATTTAACTGGGCTGGGTAGGGCTGCTGTCTTGGGAAGTTAGGGACTTATCCTGTGCTTGTAAATAAATAAGGTCATGACTAACCTTTTTCAGTTGTTAACTTGTATGAATAAAAAGGAAATTTGTAGCCCCACACAAGGGTAAATAAAACAGCCACACAGGTAAAACATACAACACAGTAAGGCTGAAACTATGGCCTTTTATTTATACGTGGATATTTCAAAGAAGTTATCAGAATATAAGGATTCACACACAAGCCTTGGGCTTAAAAGAAACCCGTCACGTGCCTGGTCAAAGGATTCATATTCTCATAGAAGAGAATGTCAGGATGTTTTAGAGAGCAATTTAAGGAGTATTTTTGCATGGTGGGGGCATTTCCAGGCACACAATGATTCAAGAATGTGTCACAGTGCTAAGTACAGGGTGATGGGACAGTGATCACTGCCAAGAGCCTTGGAACGGATCTTGCTGTCACACAATGCAGGTAAAAGTGAATGGGACAACAAAAAGTAATCAAGACGCCAACCTACATTCTTGGACCGAGCATTCATCATGTAAGTCCAAAAGGTGTAGGCATAGGCAGCATTAGGGTAGAGGTGACGAAAGCTGTCAGTCATTGGCACAGCCTGCAGTAGCTCCCCAAAGCCTTGGCGCTCCTGTGGGGTGAAGCCAGCATTCTTTTTATTTCCCTTGGGGTTACGAAGATCAATTTCCTCATGAGCCACATTGAGGTCCCCACATAGTACAAGAGGCTTACGGGAAGCCAAGTCCTTCAGGAAGTTGCGAAAGGCTTCATCCCAGCGCTGCCTGTACTCCAACCTTACCAGACCCCGGCCTGCATTAGGTACATAGGCTGTAACCAGCACAAATGAGTCAAATTCAGCCACAATCACCCGGCCTTCCTGGTCATGTTCCTCCTCACCTAACAAATGATGAAAACAACGTTAAAATAATAAAAGCAGGGGGAAAAAAAAAAAAAAAAACACTGAGGCAGGGTCAGGATATTAACAATTAGTTTAAAACAGCTTGGGCCTTAGGAATCAATAGGGTCTCACCAATGCCGTAAGTGACTTTGAGTGGGCACTGGCGGGACAGTAGACCCACACCACTATATCCTTCTTTGTCAGAAGGCGCTGACCAGTACTGATGGGATAGTCCAGTTAGCTCCTGAAGTTCAGCCGGGAGTTTGTTCTCTGAACATTTGGTCTCTTGGAGGCACAGGATATCTGGGGCTTCTTCCTTTACCCACTGTGAGCAAAAAAGAAAGGCAGAAAAAGTATTTCCAGTTCAGCGAATATTTATAGTTCATGTGGTAAATACTAGCTATCCTTGTGCATAAAGAATTCAACAAACATTAATAATTATGAATTATGTGATTGAGAACTTATGAAGGTAATTAAAGTCATAGGTAAGGATAGGTGTGATAAGGAGTTTTTTTTTTTCTTGAGATTAACACAGGGCCTTTGCACTGCGCCACATCCTCAGCCTTTTTAAAAATTTTGTGAGATAGAGATTCACTAAGTTGCCCTGGGTGAGCTTTAATTTTCAATCCTCCTGCTTCAGCCTCCCACAGTGCTCGGAATATAGGTTTGGGTCACCAGTTAAGATTTTAAAGCTATAATTATAAGAACACAGTATAGCTTCTCATGGGGCACATGCCTATAATTCCAGGACTTGGGAGGATGATGAGGCAGGAGGACTGCTGTGAGTTTGAGGCCAGCCTGAGCTACATAAGGAGACAGTACCTCAAAAGACTGGAGAGAAAACGGAGAAAGTCCAGAAAAGAGATTTTTGTAACATTCTGGGAACAGAAAGGAACATGAAACAATGCAATAGAACTGAAAGAATGGACATATACAATACAGGCAAGATTTGGTCTCATTCCCCTCATCTTTTGTTTGTTTTGAGACAGGGTCTCACTATGTAGTTCTGACTGCTCCGGAACTGTATAGCCCAGGCTGGGCTCCAACTCACAGCGATCGTTCTGCCTCAGCCTCCCAACTGCTGGGATCAAGGTGTGCGCCACCACGCCCAGCTCATTCCCTCATATTATTCCTTCTGTAAGAAAATTCATATCCCAGCTGGCTGTGGAGGCACATGCCTGTAATCCAGCACTCAGGAGGCCAGCATGAATCACAAAGCGAGATCTTGCCCCTTAATAAAGAAAACGCCTATCCTGGGAACTGAAATGAGAAAAAGTGATTAAATTCCAAGATCATTATTCAGTGTTAGGGAACTTCTCCTGCCCTGCCTGAATTCCACTTACATCTAAACCCTTCTTCTTAATCCAGGCTCGAAGCCCATCCACATTCCAGGAGCTTATCTTCAGTGTGGCAGATTTGCCACTAGGTGAGGTTTTCTTATCTGGAGGATCCTCATACAGGACTGGGCCTTCTCCTGCTGCCTCTTTTTCGTTTTTCTTTGCTCCCACCTTACTCTTCTTGGCCTCTGGCTCTACAAAGTAAGACATAATGGAAAAAGCGATTTCCACCTTCAATCAAGAATTAACTGCAGACCCATAGAAAATATACAGTTGCCCTGATTTGTCAAGTAAAAAGTTGTAACTCGCTCTGTATCGTTCACGTAAGAAATTAATACCGTGCCCTGCCCCGCCCCGCTTGTAGGAAGACGGGTTCATTTAATTCTCCTACCTCTCTTGGGCTCTTCCCCATCTTCTGCCACTGATCCCTTTTTCCCCCGCTTTGGCATCCCTGTAACGAAAGCCCTTCGGCACCTGTACCACGTCGCCCACCGAAACAGTATTTTCACCGCGTGGTCTGTAGACGCAAAGAAAGCGTGGAATCAGAGCTAAAGTGAAGACTCCTCCCTCGGTCTTCCCCGTCCAGGTCCCGCCTTTCAAACCACTTGATCTCTGAAGCACTTCCCGGCTTTCGGGAATCACGGGCCCTGCAGCCCCCCCCCACCAACATTTGAGTGCCTTGCATTCTCCCAAGATCTGCCTTTTGGCCACCTGAAGACCTTAATGAAGAGTCTGGACTCAAGCTTGCCAATCAGGACTCCTGAGAATCCCGTATTAGTAGAGCAGAACAGCAACTCTGCACCTGACCTGCTCCGGCACTAGCGTGCTTTCTCCTTATCTGAGCACAAAGAATCAAGCACGCTGGGTTCCCACGTGGGTAACAGGCGCGGTCACGTGACCCGACGACCGCCCCCGTAGGCCCAGGAGTGCGGGTGATTGGGCTGTTTGGAATCACGTGAAGAAAAGCCCCTCCTCTTTATAGTTTTATCTGGGAGTGAAGGCCCCAGCACTCCATTTACTGGCTGTTTATGGATGTGCCGGTTTTGTGACTCATCCTGCCACCGTGACCAAAGAGCATGTACAGAAGGGAAGAAAACAGTAGGAAGGCTGGTCTGGGCCTCAGGGGACCGGCAGGGAAACGGTTAGGGTCGTGAGGCGCAGAGGCCGGTTCAGCGGCGCTGGCAGATGCGAAGACAGATCCTTGAAGGGGCCTTGACGGCAGCTGCGCTGTCGGCGCGCGCGCGCCTCCTGCTGGAGTTCTGGTATTGTGTCGGTGCGCCCTTGTTTGTGTTTGCCAGGCGGACTCCCTTCGCCTGCGCTCCGTAGTCTGCGGCCCAGCGCGCGCTGACTAGGGCCGCTGTAGCGCCACGAGTCATTGGGAGCTCTCCCGGCGTTTTCTCCCAGACTACACCATGCCGGTGGTGCTAGGTCTTGAAGGCAGCGCCAACAAGATCGGCGTGGGAGTGGTGCGGGATGGCGAGGTGCTGGCGAACCCGCGGCGAACCTACGTTACGCCTCCAGGCACAGGTGAGCAACGTGTAGGGACAAAGTCAAGGATCCCTTCCCTGCACCCGTCTTTCTCAATTCTGGTGAAGTGGGTTATGGGGCATGTTTTCCTCCCTTTACATCTTTTGGTCTGCGTCTGATAGAGGCTATGTGACAGTCACTGTTGTAAGGTTGATGACTAGAAGGATCACTTGGACCTGGAATTTCTGGGTTCGTTCAGATTCTGAGTCCCTTTTATGTTGTAAACATTGAAAATTTACGAGCTTGCCTTGGAGTGAGACACAACACAGATATTTACACTACAGCATAATATGTGGTTCGCTAAGAATAGAATTCACAATATTTTAGGAGATGAAAGCAGAAAGACTCCTAGCTTAGGTGTCAAGACAAAACTGCCTGGCTTTAGTATATTTTTATTCCATAATGTTTTGGATATGTCCTTACTCTTAAAATGGGAATACTAAATGTATTGCTGCTGGGTCTTGAGGACTAAATGAACAGATATATCATAACTTTTAATTAATATTACTTAAGAGGTATTACATCTTGTGTATCCTCCCCCCAAACGACTGTATACTTAGGAAAGAGCAGCTGAGCTACACAAACCTGAAAAGTCTCCCTGTGACAGGTTGCTCATTAGAAATATACATGTATATTTGCCATTTGGTCTTCTAGGCACTTGGGCACTGGAAATACAAACGTAGGCAATGCTCTTAGGTATTTTTGGTTAAATGAGAGAAACTACAGTTATACTGGTATAATTGTTATATGGTGGGCCAGGTGTGGTGGCACATATCTGTAACCCCAGCACTTTAAAAGCTGAGGCAGGAGGATGACTGGGAGTTCAAGACCAGCTTGAACTGCGTCGTGAGACCCTGTCTCAAAAAAAGAAAATAAAAAACAAACATGTCAAATACTGTACAACAGTCTAATCACATGTAGGGTTCTATATAGGGTCACAAAGAAAGTCACCAAAGAGTAAGAGGTGTATATCATTTCAGTTGAGTCCAGAAGGGTAAGGAATTGAGTATGAAGAAGGACAGAAGGACACTTCTAAAAGCTAAGTAACATGTACAGAGGCTGGAAAGAATATCTGAAAACATGAAAGACTAAAAGAATTCTTCCTACATTACTCAAACTTCTGTTTTTATTTATTTTGTATTACTCTGTACCTTTGCTGTGGAAAAACTTTGTAATCTTTGACCTGTGTTCATTTTTCATTTCCTAGGATTCCTCCCAGGTGCTACTGCCAGGCATCACCGAGCTGTTATCCTAGACTTACTGCAGGAGGCACTAACAGAAGCAAAATTATCCTCCCAAGACATTGATTGCATTGCTTATACCAAAGGTATGGTTGGGAGAGTGGTCCAGGGGAAGAGTATACCTGGAGACTGACTAGGTTAAAATCGCCTGCTTCTTGCCTTGGCTTCCACCACCTGCCCTATGCTCCCTCAGATCTCCTACTTCCCTCACCTGTTTTTTCTAATCTCTAGAATTCTAACTCCCATTTCTATTTGTGTAGGTCCTGGCATGGGTGCCCCATTGGCTTCCGTAGCGATTGTAGCCCGTACGGTGGCCCAGCTGTGGAATAAACCGTTGGTAGGTGTGAACCATTGTATAGGCCACATTGAAATGGGCCGCCTCATCACTGGAGCCAACTCTCCAACTGTGCTATATGTCAGCGGAGGAAATACTCAGGTATTCAGAGTATTTTACCCATTCCATCTTAATTTCTGAAACACTCAACTAGCAGCTTCCTTGTTTTCCCTGAGTTGTAGGGAACTACAAGAACAAAGCTGGCTTACCTGAACCTAGGTTATTGTAGGAGACTCACAACAGAGTTTATAAAATTGCAGATTTGGACAATGTTACAACATTTACAGTCATTAGAACATTCATTGACTTCTTTGTGTGTGTGATTATAAAGTAGGAATTTCCACTTTAGACAAGAATAGTGAGTCCAGGCATGGTGGTGCATACTTGTAATCCCAGCACTCGGGAGGCTGAGACAGGAGGATCACTGTGAGTTCAAGGCCAGCCTAGGCTACATAGTGAGTTCAGAGCCAGCCTGAATTATATGTAATGAGACCCTATCTCAAAACACCAAACATTAAATAAATAGATTTCATTTTTTTGAGGATTTCATTTCTTAGAAGTGTATGCCACCATGCCCAGTGGAATTCATTTTTTTTTAAAGTTCTTTATAAATGATAGAGATATTTTAAATTTATGGGTGAAGCTAAAGTGATTTGGGATACTTTAAATGGCCTCTTAAGGTTGGTATTGTATTGTTTTCTAACAACACCTGATGGGGTTGCTGTTAGCAGTAGTTTATTCAGCATTATCCTCTGCTTGTGAGAGGATGGTGTCCTAAAAGTTTGTGTTAAAATACTTACTAAAGATGAAGTACACATGCCTGTGAAAACTGTGTGGGTGTGTCAGTTGGTAGGGGGCAAGTAGCTGGTTGAGTCTGGAAGGATGATGGGCAAAAAGCGTCAGAGGCTATTGGAGTTGATGATGAAGAGCAGTAGTAGAGTTTTCTTCTTCCCTTTTGAAGCTTGCTCTAGTGTAAGAAACACGGATGATGATTAGGTTGAAAAGGGTGGACAAAAGAAGTAGGAAGAAAGGCAAGATTTTTCCTTCCCTCTTTGTCACCAGCCTTTTGGTAGCAAATTAAGATCAATATCAGAAAGAAAGGAAATCCCTAACACTGCCAGGAAGGGAAAGGGACTTCTTAATGTTCATTTCATATTGGAAGTTTTATTGACCACCTTAGTGCTTTTCAACTGTCTTCCCCAAAGTCATATACTCCTCTTTGCAGCCTTGAGGTTTCATGGACATCCTTATCACCCTTAGGTCATTTCCTACTCAGAACATCGGTACCGAATCTTTGGGGAAACCATTGATATTGCTGTGGGTAATTGTCTGGATCGCTTTGCTCGAGTGCTGAAGGTAAGCCATTGAGGCTGCAGAGAAACTAAGATAGGGGTGAGTTTCTGGGAAACATTGGAAATGGAAGTAAGTAGCTTCTTATGCTTTCTGGATGTCTGACTTCATTGTCATTGTCTTCCACTTACTGTTTTATTGTTGTGGCTGTTGTATCAAGGATTGAACCCAGGGCCTTGGCACTGAGCTGCATCCCCAGCCCTTTTATTTTGAGAAGATCTCACACTTAGTTGCCTGGGCTGGACTCAAACTTGTGACCTTCCTGCCTCAACCTGGAATTATAAGCATTTTTTTTCCCTTATGGAATTATAAGCGTTACTTTTATCTTTTTTTATTCCACATGGGTGGATAATTAAGATACTTTGGGTATATTTTTTTTGTTGTTTTTTTCTTATCGGGGATCAAACTCAGGTCCTTGCACTTGAGAGGCAGGCAGTGGCACCACTGAGCTAAATCCCCAGCTTTGTGTATATTGTTTATGTTAATACATGTGTATTTTGCATATGTGTCTATTGTGTACAATTCTATAAAAATCTTTATTAATGGTTATTCTTCAACTTGGTGTGGTGAAACACTGCAGAATGGCAAGTGTATATACAGATGTATAACAATATTATTTCTGTACTTTGTTCATATTTGTATGGTTATTGTTTTTATTTGTTTTGTTTTTGTTTTTGGTGACCCTGGAGATTAAACCCAGGAGTGCTGTACCATGACCTTTATCCCAAGCCCTTTTTTTCTTTTTTCTTTTGAAAAGGGTCTTACTAAGTTGTCCAGGCTGGCCTCAAATTTGCAGTCCTTCTGCCTCAACCACCTAAGTAGCAGGGATTACAGCTATGTGCCACCACGCCCAGTTGATTATGTACTTTTTCTTTTCTCTTCTGGTAGATTTCCAATGACCCAAGTCCAGGTTACAACATTGAACAGATGGCAAAACGGTAAGAAGACATAAGTGGAAGAAGGCAGCTGGTTTTGAGGTTTTAGAGATTTCCCTGTGTATGGGTTTGGTAGGGGTGATGAAAGGTTTTATCTCTTCCTACATAGAGGCAAGAAGCTAGTTGAGCTGCCATATACTGTAAAGGGGATGGATGTCTCATTCTCAGGGATTCTATCTTTCATTGAGGTGAGTGTCAGAGAGGTAAGGAGACAGAGGCATCTTCATGCTCTTTTCTAGCAGACTTTTTTTTTGGTACCAGGGATCGAACTCAGGACCTTGCACTTGTGAGGCAGGTGTGGTGCCACTGCGCCAAATCTCTGGCCCTTCTTCATGCTCTTTTAGTGACGCATATCTGTTTTGTTCACCAATGTATTTCCTGCATATAGCACTGGTCTATGTTGGATGCTGAATGTATCCATTTAGCAAGTATTCACTGAGTACTTTTTGTGTGCCAGACACTGTTCTACGTAATAGACACACAGCACGGAGCAAAAGAAAAATCTGCCTGTGGTTGGGTGGAGGGGGGATTGAACCTTGGGCCTTTGCACTGAGCTACATCCAAAGCCCTTTTTAAAATTTTTAAAATTTTGGGACAGAGTTGTGCTAAGTTGCCCAGGCCGGGCTTTAACTTGTAGTCCTCCTGCCTGAGCCTCCCAGAGTGCTGGGTCAGAGACACACACCACCATGCATGGTTCTGTTCATTCTTTAATTGTAGAATGCAGCCCATCGGATGTTAGCCACAGACGAGTGTACTCCTGAGGATCTGTGTTTCTCCCTCCAGGTAATGGAGTGAAAAGCTGGGAAGTAGAGGCTGGAGAAGCTTTTATATGACAGCAGAACCAAGCTCAGATGCCCCTGTGATGTTTTCACCTCATCTGTTCTCCACAGGAAACTGTGTTTGCAATGCTGGTGGAGATCACAGAGCGAGCCATGGCCCATTGCGGCTCCCAGGAGGCCCTCATCGTGGGAGGTGTTGGATGTATGTATCAGTGAACATTTTCTCCTGCCTCGTCTTGGCATTGGGCAGCTTCCTTCTGAGGTTCTAAATTGCTAAAGTTTGGGGGAAATTGCTTGCCTGTCCTTCCCAATCCTTGTGCCTAGTCCTAAGTGCACAGGAAGTGTGTAGTGGGCTAGGAAGGGATGGTTAGAGCAGACCCTGTCCCCTCCCTTCCGTAGGTAATGTGAGGCTGCAGGAGATGATGCAGACGATGTGCCAGGAACGTGGAGCCCAGCTTTTTGCCACAGATGAGAGGTAAAAAGCCTTTTCCCTTTTTTGAGTTCCTTTTTCTTTTACTATTATTTTTATTTTCTGCTCTTGGGTTACAAGTTTCATATCTCTTTCTTTTTCATTGTAGATTCTGCATTGACAATGGAGCCATGATAGCCCACGCTGGCTGGGAGATGTTTCGGGCTGGACACAGGACCCCTCTCAGTGATTCTGGGATTACACAAAGGTGAGTCTGTCTTTGGAGGGGGTAGATAGGAGCAGGTATGGGAAGAAAAAAAAAAAAAATCAACAGAAGAAAAGTCCAGGAACCTGAGACTAGAGAAGAAAGGAAAATACTCAGGGATAGTTTCCCACCACATGTTTCCTGTTTTTCCACAGGTATCGAACAGATGAAGTAGAAGTAACATGGAGGGACTAACAAGGTTAACAAGATCAGAATAGGTAGTTCCCTGAGTGGAGCTCATAGGACCCTGGGCGTTAATCTCTCTCCTGATGTGGGAATCCTGGCCATGCTGTGAACTCCCCTTTCCCTTGGGAAGACTGTGGATACCACAAAAGGTTTGGGGTCCCCTGTAGAACTTCAAGATGAATCAGCAATAAAATACTTTTTTTTGGTATTGAGAATGGAATGCAGGACCTTACTCTTGCAAGGCAGGTGCAGCACCACTGAGCTAAATCCCTGGCCCAGTAATAACTCCCTGTGCTGACTGCCTCATACTCATTTTAATTTTTTGAAGTAGGTGTTCAGGACTTCCCTCAAAATATCCTGGAGATAAATCTGATTTGAAACTCAAAGATGAAACTGTCCCTTCATACACTTTGTGCCACATATTCCCACACATCATCGCCAGCAAATGTGATTGGGCCCCATATATACACTCCTCCCTATCATGACCACCAGAATTATTAATCTTGCCCTTTATCTTCAGTATATCACCACAAGAAGTCCCAAACCACCATCACCTTATCTTACACTCTAGTATTCATACATTTCTTCTCCCTGTGTTTGGTTCCCATCTGCCTGCCTTTGCCAACTCCTGAAAGCTTACTGCTTACTCCAGAACTAACAGCCAGTCATTTGCAAAGCTTCTTATATTCTCCACCTCTTGCCTACACCTCTTTGAATGTTTCCTTACCGTTCTTGCTTTGAGACCTGGTTTCTCATGAGGACTCCTATCACCTCGCTAATATAGGTGATTTCCACATGCATTGTAACTTTAGGCCTGGAAGTGGTGCAGGTGTATTTGTTCTTTTTATACTATTTCCAGACCATCCTTCCTCATCCCTGATACCCATTTGAAGCATTAGATATCCTGGACCTATACCACTCTTGTCATAAAGCTTGATTTCAGTATCTGTGTAGATCACTCCTCTAATGTCCACTTCAACAACGCACTGCCTTGGTCATAGTCTAGGCCTGTATTTCCCTCCTATCTCACTCTCAGATGTCCCACTCTCCTACCATTGTCTCCTGTCTTTCCAGATGATTCCCTTTACATTGTTGAGTCCAGCAATTCATCCTTTCAGTGGGGCCTATAGTCTTTTATTGTACTTTGCACCCACTTTATTCCCCATCTTCATTTCCTTTCTTCTCTAGCTAAATTCCAGTAATAAACACCGTATTGCATATACCTTATCTCCCTTGCCTGTGTTTTACTTTGACCACACGACTACTTTCCAGCATCGGTGCTCATAGACTTGGCCTTCCTTCATGTTACCATAAACCAGTAGCTCTCAAGTAGGGCTGATTTTGTACCTCAGAGGACATTGGGTTGTCACAATAGGGTAGAGATATTGTAAAGTACCCTGTAGTACACGGAAGCCCCTGCACCTCTCCCCGACAAAAAATTTATGCACAAAATGTCATTGGTGTTGAGGCTGAGAAACCCCGCTGTGAACAGTGTCCTTCCTGTCTACAGTTTTGTGCTGTAGACATATCCTCTAGCTTTTAAGGACCTGGCTCAGCAGTTCTCCAGCCTTCTTCCTCCTTTTCCATGGAGTCAGTATTGTCCTTTCTGTCTTCAGGCGTCACATCAGCATATAAATATTCTATTTTTCTCATTTTACAAATGACACCTCCTGGCCTCATTTCCCCTTTCAACTGCTTCTCATTTTGTACTCTACTTTATAGCAAAACTTAAGAGTTCTCTCCAATAATTTCTTATTAAACCTACTCCACTGGAATTGTTCCTACCATGGTTACTAATGACTTGGTTATAGGTAAGTCCAGTGGCATAGTCTGCTTTATCTTACAGTCTGTCAGTATTTGGAAGTATTTTCCTTCTCTGGCTTTAGAATATATTTTCTGCTGCTTCCTACTTCACTGTTCTGTTTTGTGCTGGTTTCTCTTTATCTCTATAAGCTGTTAACTTTCCAGAGTTCAGTCCTCGGACTGCTCTTATTTATACAATCACTTAAAGTGATTTCATCCAATCTTATGGTTAAACTACGTAAGAGGCTAAGTTAGAAGGATCATAAATTTGAGGCCAGCCCAGGCAACTTATTAAAAATAAAGCTGACCATAGGAGGCTGAAGCAGGAGGATTGTGCCTTGGGCCCTAACCTGGGGAGCTTAGTGATTTAGCATGATTCGGTCTGAATGGGCTCGGGGTGTAACTGTGAAAGCCCTAGATTCATTGTCTAGTACCACAGAAATTAATAGGCTAAGGATGTAGCTCAGTGGTAGAATACTCCTGGGTTTCATCTCCAGTAGTTCCCCCACCAAATTATTATTATTATTTATGCTACTGGGAATTGAACTTGGGACCTTGCGCTTGTGAGGCAGGCAGCAGAACCACTGAACTAAATCCCTGGCCCCAAATTACTTTTGATATGGGTGACTCCCAGTTTTATAATTCCAATTGGACTTCTGTCCTGAATATCTAGCTGCCTGTAACCATCTCCACTTGGGTATTTAGTAGGCATTTTATTTATTTATTTTATTTTAATTTGAATTTTTTGGGTTTTTTGAGACAGGGTCTCTCTATGTAGTTGACTCTGACCTGAAACTCACTTTATAGCCCAGGCTGGCCTCGAACTCACAGTGATCCTCCTGCCTCAGCCTCCTGAGTGCTGGGATTACAGGTGTGCGCCACCACACCCAGCAATAGGCATTTTAAATTTAACATCCTGATTTGCTTCCTACATCAGGAAAAAACAGTCCTTTAAAGGCCTGAAAGGGGCTGTGGATTTAGGTCAATGGCTCTGTGTCTCCCTCTCAAGTGCAAGGTCTTGAGTTCAACCCCCAGTACTGAAAAATAAATAAATAAAGGCCTGAAAGACCATGCAGGGGGAAAAAAAAAACAAAACAATAAACCAAGAGAAAAAAAAGAAAAAGGCATGGTGGTGCACACCTGTAATCCCAGCACTTGGAGGCTGAGGCAGGAGGATCGCAAGTTTGAGGCCGGCCTGGGCAGTGTAGTGAGGCAGCCTGAACTGTATAGTGGGACTGTCTCAAAAACAAAGCAACAAGAAAAATGCATGTCCTGCCTTGCCTTTTACCATTTCCATGTTGGCCTTGTCTCCTGCTACTCCTTTTTCTTTCTCCTCAGCAACATAGGCCTTTTGGTTGTTCCTTAGGGGAATGGTCCCCAGCCTTTTTGGTGCCAGTGACCAGTTGCATGGAAGACAATTTTTTCACAGAACAGGGGAAGGGGATATGGTTTCAGGGTCTTTCCCTTTTCTGAAAGAAACTCCAGTGAAGTTTGTTTTTACTTGTTTGGCTAGTGTTAGCTCATGGACTTACCAGAACTGACGGAGACAAATGCACAGTACCGGAAAGAAGTGACAAAAGTGCTAAATAAAGTAGTGGGTGGGCCACAAGCAGACTAGTGTCTGGTTTAAAGCCTGCCACCAGATGCAGCTTAACTGTCACTCAGCACTCGCTGGTAGGGTTCTCGTACAGGTCTGTAAACAGTTGATTTCTTTAGGTCTCTGTGCAGTCAGACCTCCGTGCTAATGTTAATCTGCATTTGCAGGTGCTTCCCAGCACTCATCACCAGCTCAGTTCTGCCTCAGATTCGCATAAGGAGTGTGCAGCCTAGATTGAACGCGCAGTTCACAGCAGGGTCCTTGCTCCTTTGGCAGTCTTGTGCCACTGCTCATCTTCCTGGAACCAGAGCTCACATGGTCATGCGAGTGATGGGGAGCAGCTGGAAGGACAGGAGTCTTCACACGCACTCCTCCCCCATCCCGCCCACCACCTACTTTGCAACCCCTTCCCTAACCGGCAAGGGGAAGTGGGAGGGACTTACGGACTGCAGATGCGCTGACCCTCAAGGCCTTTATTTCTGCTCCTTCCCTTGTGCTCTTCCCTGGGTAAAGGTCAGTCCATCATATTCTTTTAAGTCTCAGCTTTTTTAGTGAAAACTTCCCACCAACCCTGCTTAGACTCTCACTTCTCTAGCACTTCTAAACCCTCTTCCTGTTTTACTTTTCTTCCTACTTGTTTTATTTATATTACACTGTAAACACCATGGGGATTGGGACATTTTTATCTTATTTCATGCATTACTGTATCAACCAGTACTTAAGAGAGTGACATCTACTGGGCATTCAGTTTGTGAATGAATAAGTCAATAGGAAAGTAAACCAAAGATAGGATCAGAGGACTATAAAGTAAGATTTGAACCAAAAGATAAAAAGAAGGGATCATGTGAGTTTGGGGAAAGTGTTAATCTCTCATGTTCTACTAAATAGAAAGTGGATGTGTATACTTTTTTATTTATGAGGGATAGACACAGATTGGTTAAAAATGCACTGAGAAATGAAAGTTTAAAATTAGAAACTAGGATAGAAGATGGAGTAGGACACAATTAAAGGTTAAATCTTCTCTTTGAATATGTTGGAGAATAAGTGCTTTCTAGGCTTAGGTATTAACTTTGTAAATGGGCAGCAGCTATATTACTATACATCCTCAGGTATTGTTTTATTAACACTATGAGGTGGATGGATTTTAGAAAAAGGATCTTCAGTACTGTGGCCCAATTCACATTGCTTAGTAGGGGAGTTCTTTCCTTGGGAAGCCTTGAGTTCTTGCCTGAGAATTCTTAAGGATAACCTCTTAAGTTTGTGAAGCTAAGAAACTGAAATCAGGCCAGTATGTAGCTCACTGGTAAAGCAGTTAGTTGCTTGACACGTGAGACCTTGGTTTCTTGCCAAAGCACCACAAGAAAGGAAAGAAAGAAAAAGGAAATAAATCAAAACTCCTTGAACCCTAAACTGTAGGGTCCTCTTCCTGGCTTAATCTCTTCTCCTTCGGCTCTGACAGGCAGGATAGGGTAAAGGCATCCTTTTGATTTCCACAAATGAAGGCAGTGGGGCATGTCAGGTTCACTGATGCTAGAGGTCAAACCCAGGGCTTCTACATTCCCAACCCAGGAACTAGAAATTTTGCCTGTTTACTGGCTTATTTTTATACTTCTCTCGGCAGCAAGTGTCTTAATACACTTCTTTCCCATTATTGTCTTTTTTTTTTTTGCATTGTAGGCTCCTGGCCATAACTTTGGGGTTCTGTGTTCCATTCACTGCATTTTCGCCTCCAGCCACATTTTTCCTTTGGGGAGCTGTTCACAAAAAGTCTTAAAGGACATTGAGTCCATTTTTTTCTTCACGTTAGTACATAGGGGATCAGTATAGTTAGCCCTGTGAAGATAAGAAAAGAGATGCAGCATGCAGTCTCTCAAGTGTAATCTTCACACCTGGGAGACTGAGACAGGAGGATCCCTGTGGGTTCAGGGCCAGCTTGAGCTACAATGTGAGTTCAAAGCCAGCTTGGATTACAGAGTGAGATCCTGTCTCAAAAGAAAAAAAGAAATTGGCAGCTTTCCTTCCCACATTGTCATGGGGCTGAGATAGAAAAACATGAAGACTTCTGAAGTGAGAGGGAGCATCGGGTGTTTTGTAAATGCAGGGTTTGTTTTCATATATATATATATTCACTAATTTCCTCTTCCTGAACTTGGAGAGAAATGGACCTTTTTTTTTCTTTTTGGTACCGGGGATCTAACTCAGGACCATTTACTTGCCAGGCAGGCATAGTGCCACTGAGCTACATACCCAGCCCGAGAAATGGAACTTCTTGACGACGTTTTAGAGTCTTGCCTTCACTGTTACTGAGCTAGTACCTGTCCTGCTTGCACTGGAATGTATTTGAGGCTGCTGGTATAGGGATGCTGCTCAAAGAAAGGAGAAGCCTGATCCAGATTGCTTATCCAGCTTATCAACTGCTCGAACTCTTACCTTCTCCCCTGACAGAATTGTTTGCTATTCCAGAGAAATGTCCTATGGTGTGTCTTCCGCTGACTAACTGCATTCCCTTTTCTATTTACTTTCCTGTGGGCCTGCTGCTTCTCTTCACTCTCCAGCTTTATTTCCTGTAAAGGAGAATCTGTATCCTCTCCCTGCTGAGTGAGTGTTCATTACTTTGGCATCCAAATGCCATGTATTTACTGGAAAAGATGGGGTTATAACAAAAAAATTATCTTTTTTTACCTTTCCTTGGACCCACTCATTCAGTGAGGACGCGCCAAATGTAAGCTAGCAAGAGGTACAATACTATTAGAATTGGGTATTCCCACAAACCCTGCTGTAGAATTAGACCATACTCCTTCTTGACCACATTAGTGCATCCTACTATTTGTAGCTCCTGATTCACATTTCTCCCCTGTGAACTTAAAAGATATCTTTAAACCCTTCTCTATCCCCTAAAGTTTCAGGAAAACTAAACATCTAGGTAGAATCTTCAAAACAAAATTCATTTTTCTTATATCTGGTTCCCAGTTCTATTCAGTCTCAGATCTTTTTAACTGTAAATGGTTCGCTTGCCTCCCAGACCTTTTTTTTTGGTACCGGAAATTGAACGTAGGACCTTGTGCTTGCATGGCAGGTGGCAGTACCACTCAGCTCAATCCCCAGCCCTTGCCTCCCAGACTTTGATGGCCAATTTCTATACCTCCTACACCCTCTCCTAGGCTCACCTCTTCTGACTCACCTTGAGAATAGTGGGTAGCCACACTTAACTCTCCTGGCAGCCTTAAGAGGTAGACATCATAGTTGTAGGCAAAGGCATTGCTTTATGGGAGGAGGAGGAAGGTTAAAAAAAAAGATAGGAGGAAGAGCTGAAGAAGGGTATTTCCTTCCTGAGGACGTAGGCACTGCTGGGCAGCAGATTGGGATTTTTCATCCCCATTTCCAGTTCCTGACCGTCTATGCGCATCTTCCCCTTCCCCATCCCAAATTTACTATATAATACCTACGTAGTCTTCTATGGCAAATATAATCTCTTTCTACCAATGTTGCTTATATCCCAAGACCAGCAAAGTGGACTTCACTCAGCCCAAGACCTGAATGGAAATGCAGTGAGAAAAGAAGGGGATATAGTATGTTGGGCAGGGAAGGATAAGAAGTGATTCCATTTGGCAGGCTGACCTGCATAATCTTCTGGGCCCCAGAACAAAGCCTGGTGAAGCTATGACTCTAGGAGGAATGAGACTTCTGGACATTCAGCCACCTGACATGATTCTCAGACTCCTGAATGGCTTGGAGTTCCTAAGAGAATAAAACAGAAATGTAAGATACAGACTATTTCTTTAAAACCTTCTCCTGTCCTGTCACTCTTCAAATTCTCTGAGCTCACTCACTGACCTGTTCTCTCCACCCTTTTCATTTCTTTAGTGTTTCCAACTGAGAACACATTCCCACGAGTCATTTTCCTGGTGTCAGCCCCCACAAAATTCACTGGAGCTAGATACTGGCTAGTGTAGTCAGTATCATGCCCTGTGGGCTATAGAAAGGAAGGTATAATGCTCAGAATAATGATTAGCTCTTTCCTACCTATTGGGATTTTGGCGATGATTTTAGGGTGAAACCAAGATTGTTAGAGATGCTTCTCCATCTCAGCATGATGAGGGACACTGGAAACTCACTCCGGGGTTGTTGTCTTCTCGTGGAGCCGTGTTCTCAGGAAACTCACCCTTGGTCTCCCCTTTTCTCTTCTGGAATTCTGTTCTCTTTCTCTCACTGCACAGACGTTAGGAAGTTGGTTTATTTCTGTCTAGAGCAGAGATTCAAAACTTAAAAGCCTGCAAGAAGCAGTCACATAACATCAAGGAATAAAATGGGTCAAGTGGGAGCTGTGGCAAACTGGAAAGTACCTGCCTTATCTCTCAGGAAAGAACTACACAGCTCCACCTAAGTGTGTCATGAGGGATAGAGGCCCAGGATTATCAGATGCCTGAATCATCAATTGTAATTTATTGTAAAAATTGTAAATACTTTACAATCTGAACAAAACTCAGTTGTAAGCAAGATCCAGCCCACCAGCCAACATATTTCAACTGTTGGTCCAGAGATTCATTTACCTGAAGTTCTTAAAGTGGTCCTGCACATTGGTCAGACTTATGCAGTTGAACAGAGCCATAGATGTGTGCCCACCTGGACTGAAGAGCCCTAGTTCACATCTGCACAGACAGAAGGGTGAGGCGACAGATACTTGCTGTTGTCGGTTCTGGGATTGTTGTAGGAGTCAGCGCCTGTCATATTTCTCTTCCTCATTCCCCTACCACTTGCCCGCTCACTCACCTGGTTTCTTGAGGAACATAGCAACAGCAAAAGGATGAGCAACATCGCAGTGACAGCTGCCCACCAAAGGAGGAGGGATACGATGAGCAGGCAGGGCAGAGAGCCCAGGAAGGAGAGCCAGGGTCTACACCAGTGGAAGGAATTGTGCCGGCCTGCAGGAGAGTGCAAGTGCAGCCCATTCCTGTCCCAGCCACAGTGCCAGCTATTATTCCCCAAGGTTCTCTTCCTACTCCCCAAGTCTTTCCATCCCTGGACCCTGGACCTGTCCATACTAACCAGGCAAGTGGCTATGGGAGGCATGGAAATAGCTGAAGTTGATGAGGGTGTAGGAACAGAAGAAAAAGTTGGAGATGATGAGGGCAATGGTATTCAGCTCAGCTTTGGAAGAAATAAGACTGAGAAGGTTAGTCTCCAAACTCATGTCGTGGGATCCGGGTCTAGCGAGTCAAGTATGTCATCCGGCTTCCCTTTCCCTGTCCTCTCTATTCTTTACTCAGTGCTCTTCATTCCACCTCACGTATACGTACCACCACCCACCACGACGTTAGACTTTTTCATCTACTACCAAGTATGAGACAGTTTCATCTAGTTTGAGGACTAGAGAAAGAAATGAGGTTTTAGCATTAGGCCCTAGGAGGCAGAGTTAGGGCTGTGGGAGGCATAATAGGAAAATTGATTAACAGTGCCTAGCCGGAAAGAGAGGTAAGGTGTACTTACCAATAAGGATGAAACCCACAGCCATGAGGAAGGTGAACACATAACCCTGCACAGGCTTCTAGTTCTAGTAGCAGAGTTCTGGGAACAAACATTGGACTATTGGACAGCAAAGTGCATGCCCCATGGCGGACAGCCTTCTCACCTTGAAGTCTCTAGAAATACTGGCTCCAGCCAGGACTTGAGTGGCTGAGGAGAATAATACGGAAAGCAAACCAACCATGTCACTGTGGGACCATGTTTGTGAAGAAAACACTTCCTGTGTGAAAGAACTTCCTGTCTTCACTCAGCCAGGATCCATATTACCCCCTACCCAGTTTAGTGACTTCGGTTAGACTGGAAAGAAGAGGGAAACTAGAAAACTCAGAGACTTAGAGTGCTCTGACTGGTGTGATGGGCAACTTGCAGGTGAGAAGCAGAACTGGAAGTCAAGGATTCTTTTTTTCTGACACATTTCCTGGGCTAATGAGGCCCCTCCTGCAAAGGGTGTGAGTGATATTCTGAGACATTATTCCTTTAATACATTTCCAGCCCAGTTCCTTGGTACCAAAGAAGCCTGTTGCTTGTTGACGAGGATTTGTAGGGATGAGTGCGCCCAGCAGGTAGTTGGCAAAAGATGAGAATCAAGAAGACAATAATTTAGGTCTGAAATACTGAAATACCATGGGTAACAAAAAGAGGTGGGAAAAATGCGTGAGAGGGAAGGGGTAAGTATTCCATGTCCCAATTCTCTTTGTCTCATCTGAATGCTCTTCTCTCCTTCCCTTTCCCACCAACCTGTTCTCATAAAGGAGTTCTGGCCAAATGGGCATTCTTTTCCGTCTTCCCTCCAGCTGCAAAGCCTCCCTGCTCATGTTAGAGGGTTGGTCTTAAAATCGTAGCGATCTGAGAGCAGTACATGTCATTTCTCATCTGGTGTCTTCCCCTGCTAGCTTTGTCTGGTGCACTCATCCCATCAGGTCCTCAGAATAAGGCCTCTTCTTGACCTGGGGTGGGGAGTCCCACCCAGCAAAACCATCCAACTTCAAGTTGCTTTCCATGGAAATCTGCTACATCAGCTCTTCCCATATTTAGCCGGGCCTTTTTAGGCAGCAGCAACTCCAGTCTCACATCTCCCTCCATTGCTATTTGGTCCAGTGCTCACCACCATCCTTTTGGCTTAGTTTTCTGGCACCTGGCTTAGAGTCCCACTGTATGCTGGCCAGTGCCACACCACAAAGATAATCACTATCACCATGCCCACCACCCATATCTCATCGTTTGAATCTGTGTTCCGCAGCTGCACCCCATGTTCCTAGAAGGGCAAAGCACAGACATTACAAAATCCTTGTTGACTGATTCAATGCCTCCATGTGACTTGAAATGTTTTGCCCAAGCTGGAGGAGCCACAATGCAGGTTAGACCTTCCAAGCTCAGCAAACGAGTGAAGAGCGCAAAAAGAGAAAGAATACGCATTACCTACCCAGAGCCTATCCAAGACAGTCTCTGCAAAGCCCACGGTGTACATGGCCACAGCTGTGATATTGGCAAAGGCAACGATGATCCCCATGAAACGGCCAAGCTCTGGACCCAGGCAGCATGAGTTCAGAAAGTATTGGTCACTTGAGAGGAGAGGAAGGATGAGCTAGTCTGTGAGCTCACAAATCCTGACAGGACTGGGCAGTCCGAGAAGTAACATGGTTACAGCAGACCCGCCGGCTGATGTCTGAGGTGCACAAGGGTGTGCTAGTGGTGACTGAGGCTGTGTGCAGGTAATGAGCCACGTGAGCCCTGGAGTGGGCATGGGAATTTATTCAGGCCCTGTCCCCTGAATCCCTTGCTCCTGCCGAGGAGAGCTCTGAACTCATACCTGTATCCACCTGAGCACTAACCCAAGGCAGCTGCAGGTAAAGGAGGATGCTCCAGATTTTCACCATACAGCAGATCTGTGGAGCAGAGTCATGAGGGAGGAGGGGTCTCCAGCACACACAGCCACAGCCCCCGCTGCCTCCTACCTTCCTCAGAGACCCTCCAAGGTTGCTGGAACAAAATTCTCACTCAGAGATTCCCCAAACTTTGGGAACCCTGAGCTCTAGACTGTTGCGGTGACTCCTATGACCTGGCCAAAGCACACTGGGGCCTTGCCTGTCCCGGCCCAGGAATTCTCTGGATCGTCTTCTCAGGTGTATGGCTTGGCACAGTCCTCTGCACAGGTGGAAGTCAAGCTGTCCCCTGGCTGAGGTAGCACAGACTTGGCAGAAACGCCAAGAGCCCTCCCTAGTCAGCATATCTGCAGTCAAGAGGATGGATCCTGACCTGGAGGTCTTACTAGGGGAGGGCAGTCGTAGGATTTCAGTGGCATAGACAGCAGACACAGTATCTTACCTTTGGGAGTTAGAATGGCTCTCACCATGGTGGATCCATGTAGACCCTCCAGAGATGGTTGGCTACAATGGAGCTGTCCTGGGTCCATGGAGTTGGCATAGAACTTGTAGCAAGGTCCAATGTCCTTGTCCTTATAGGTGGGTGGCAGCAGAGGTTGGGCAGTGGTATGTCTCTGACTTGTAGTTCCTGTACTTTCTGGTGTGGGCTCAAGATACTGGCTCCATTGTCTCACTGCAGGAGAGCCATGCATGTAGTCTGAAACATCTGACCTGGGGGAAAGGCTGTAAAAGCTGGTTATTATCACTCCATGGTCTGCCTCTCTCAATCAAACCATTTTGAGGAGTGTAGCCCTGGTGTAGATTCACCCAGGGAATGCTGCCCAAGTTGGCCAGGGCACCCAGGTTGTAAGTGGAGAAACAGAGACAACTCCTGAAGCCACAGGAATTGCTGTGCTGGTTAGATCACCTCCCAACTCACACCCATAAAAGCTCATTTACCTGAATTGTAAGGGACAAGCATGCTTCTCCTCCATTAAGTCTGCTTATTTTGATAGCCTATCCAGCCTGAAGCAGCCTTTTATAGGCCAGGGAGTCTGTGCCCTAGCAGCCTTTGACCTATCTTACCTCCAGGGAGGGGAGGGGAGGCATGTTGCTGCCATCCTCCCTAAATCCTTTCCCCTGGGTGACACTCAGAGCTGCCTTGAGTTTGATTACCCTATTTTAGGGGCTTTAGCCAGGAATTAGGTCTCAGATGAGAAAAGAGATAACACCCTGGGCACTGGGGATGGCTGTTGGGGTTCTGCCTCAAATGTGAGGGTATTGTGTGCGCTTGGCCCATTGAGTGCGGGATTCTGGTCTAGCGTAGACTCCACTGGCAGGTCCTCTAAATTCCCCCAGATTCTTCTGAAAACACAGGGTTGGAGTCTGTGTCCCTTGAGGCAGAGGAAGCCCTGGCAAGGTAAGGCCCCTAGGTCTGTAACCCTGCCCCCTGCCCCTTCACTAACCCTTCTTTTCAGTTTGTTGTGGATAGGGCTGGGCTCTTTGCACTTCACATCAGTGTTTGCTGCAAGGTCCCAGCTTTATCATGCTCAGAAAAGTAATCTTTCAAAGCCCAGGACTGACTCAAAACACGATTGACACTTCTCATCTACCTCTGAGTGGTCCAGACTCTCCAGCCCCCGCCTCCTACCCCCAGCACACTGTAATAAACAGTCCTTCTGGCTTGGCTCCCTCTACTCTGAATTCCCCTCATTCAGCTCCCCAGATGGAAGGAGCGGGAGTCATCCCAGGACGTGTCCCAAGGGATTAGGTGTCAGAATTTGGGCACTGGAAGCCCAGTGTTTAGTCCTCCAGCCTCAGCTATAATTAGCCAGGTGGGGTAACCGATGGGAAACGGCTAAGTTTGGTCTGCACAGCACAGCCCCAAGCAGAGCGAGCATTCAAGTGAGAGGGCCAGTAGGACGCTGCTGTTTCGTGAGGGGGTCTAAAAGGATGGGGACAAGATGGGAGGGATCTGGCCCCAGGGCACTGGATTTCTACACACACCTCTTGCGTACTTTGCTGGGTCCAGTGAACCCCATAGCTGGCACTGTATGGCCCACTGCTCCAGTCTTGAGGCGCGACTTTGAGGTGGGGGTAGGAGGCTGGAACAGAGGGAGGGATTGGCAGTTCCAAGATCTGAAGACATCGTTTCCTCTGGCCTTCCTGGGCCCAGCTAAGACGCTTCTCTTGCTTGCTCTCTTGCAGCAATCCGGCGAACCTGGGCCATGAGCGTCTCTGAGGCTGCACGTCATTGCTCTGACCTGGAGTGTGTCTCCTTTCCCGTTCAGCAGGACGGCCTGGGACTCCCTGTGCCTGCCGGAAGAACCCCCTCCTGGCCTTCCTCCCCAGAGGAGTCTGGTTTCCTTTCCTTTCCTCTGGAAGAGCCTGGCCCCAGACCCCTGGTCCCAGGAAACCCTCCCCCTCCAGTTTCCTCCTTAGAGGAAAAGGAGGAGGATGCAGACTCCACTGTGGACCCCGAGGGGCTGTATAGCAAGGAGCACCCAAGCCAGTTCTTTGCTGAAGCACAGCGGCTGTGGGAGCAGAGGCTACTGCTGGATGAACAGGTGTCAGTCGGGGGGCGGGTTTATGGGGTGCACCGGGTCATCTTGGCTGCGGTCAGCAGCCTCTTCCGAGGCAGGCTGCAGGGTGGCGGGGACTCACGGCCTGGCCTCAGCCTGGATGTGGCCCCTGGGGGCTGGGAGGCCGTGCTGACCTTTGCCTATGAGGGGCTTCTGGGCCCGGCCTCCCTGGGGGATGTGTTGGCTGCGGCAGAAGTCCTGGGAGCACCCCGAGTGAAGGTCGCAGCCCAGCGGAGATGCCAGGGCTCTGGAAAGACCACGGAAGATGAAAAGCTGCCCAGCCAGGCGGAGGAGCTGAGGGAGAACCTCCGCAGCATCGAGTGCCTCTACCGAGAGGGCGTCGGGTGTGATCTCGAGCTGGAGGCAGATGGCTACCGGCTCCAGGGTAAGTCTATGGGGTATTGCACGGGTGCAAGTGCACATGCTACCCAAACAGTGTGTGGAAAAGGCAGGCGTTCACCTGCTAATTGCCACCGGAGCTGCTGCTGACCGAGAGCTGCACATGCGCAGTTGAGTTGTTTTTTTTCCTAGGCGCAGAGAGATTTAAAACTGATCCTATGTTCTCTTTATCTGGCGTAGTGTCAAGGGATTTCCAGCCAGCTGGCTGGAGCTAAGGGCACAGTTAATGGCACTAGAATAAGCAGAAAGTGATTGACTCAAACAGATTAACCAAAAGCCCTTGGCATCCTCTAGTATACAAGAAGGCAGAGAAATGGGGTGAAAAAGTCTTAGTGCCTTTCATATCTGTGTACTGGACATTATAGTAGACTTAGAGGTCTGGAGCTAACAAGCAAGATCTGGTACTGTTTTTCCAGAATCTTAATGCTCCCAAGCCATGGCTCTTGGAAGTTAACGGCATCACCAGGGAAACTGCAGTTGAATAAGTTGATTTTTATTCAGATTCTATTGTGTTGTCTGAGGAACCAGAAAATTTTTTTAACTTATTGGCATTCCCATGTACAATTTTATTTTATTTTTTAAGTTTATTGGTACATTTAAGGTAAACAATACAGTTACACTCATCACTGGGATCTTGTACCTTTACATGATGTATCTTGGATCTTACTTTTTCCCCATTCCCCTGCCCTCCCTTCACCTGCTCCACCCTTCCCTATTTGCAAAGACTTTGTTTCCATTTTTCCTTTTTCATATTTTTTCTTTTTCCTTATTTCCTTTCCCTTACCCTTCCCACTTCCCCTTCACCTTTAGATCTTTTCTTCCTATTTCACATTATCAATTACACCATTTGAACCTTATTTACACATTTAGTTTATCACACCAGAGAAACTATTCTGTATTTACTCAAGTGTGTTCTGTTTATTTCACTTAAGAGTATGGCCTCAATGTGCATCCATTTAGCTATAAATGTCTCTAATTTCTCATTCTTTATGGCTGAGTAATACTCCATTTTATAGAAAAAGCACATCTTTTCCCCTTACCTCTGCCCTCCCTTCACCCCCTCCTCCCCTCCCCATTTACAAACACTTTATTTTCATCTTTTCATTCTCTCACATTTTTTTCTTTTCCCTTAAGACTTGTCATGTAGAGGTACAAGATCCCAACAATGAATGTAACTGTACTGTATCCCTAAAATGTACCAATAAACTCAATTAAAGCTGAAAAAAAAGAATTAATATGTATTATGTACATGTACCAACTCCTGATAATAAATGTATTGATTATGTACTGCAGCATGTATTAATAAAATAAAACAATAGTAATTTTCTAGCAGAGAATGGGATGGTTTTGGAATCAGAGTAATTCTGGATTCCACACATGAATTTGGAAACACTGTTCTTTTTAATTTCAAAGAGCGTTAGGAGTATGGGTGATAACATCCTCAAAAGTTTTGTAGAATTCAGCAATGAATCTATCAGATCCTGGACTTTTTTAGTTGGTAAGTCCTTTATTACTGACTCACTTTCATTGCTTTTTAATGGATTGCTCAGCAATTTTGTGTCTTCTTAGGTTAGCTTAGTAATTTGTATGAGTCTTGGAATCTGTTCATTTTGTCAAAATTTGCTAATTTGTTGGAATATAATTTTTCATAGTAAAAAAAAAAAAAAGAAAGAAAAAGCACATCTTCTTTATCCAGTCTCCAACTGATGGGCAAATGGGCTGTTTCCAGGTTTTAGCTCTTACAACCTGTGCTGCTATTAACAGGTATGCCTATATCACTGAGGTATGATTCTTTTAATTCCTTTGGAAAGATACCCAGCAGAGGGATAGCTGGGTCAAATGGAACCTCTAATTTTTATATGTGCCTCTCTTAATTCTTACTGAAAACTAGTTAGGTAGATATTGCTGTCTCTAGATTCAGACAATAAACATTAAACTCAGAGGTGTTATTGGGTAAGAGCCAGGATACAAACAAGCACTAGTCCTGTTTGCTTTCACTATGCCATCCAGTGCCTCCTATACAATTATTCCAAGGACCTAGAAAATGGAGCCCAAATATGGCACATAAAAATTTAAAGTTACAAGGGATTAGTATAGTGACTACCTGGTTCAGCTTTTATGCTTTACAATCTCAAAGACATGTCCAGAGTCACATAGTTTCTGGTCATTAGAGGAATGACTGGGACCTATCAGTGTCTGCAACTCCCAGGAGGAAAAAACAGGCCCAGAAGTCTTTATTACCATTTTTTTTTTTTTTTTTTTTTTGGTACCTGGGATCAAACTTGGGTCTTTGTGCTTGCGAAGCAGGTGCTGGAATCACTGAGCTAAATCCCCACCCCTTTGTTATCATTTCTGATTAGCACTAGGTTGAGGGAGAGTTAACATATTCCATAATAATAAAATTCTCACTGAGGTTTGGAACTTAAATATTCATATAATTTAAAATCAGGGAACAGTGATGAATAACAAGTGAACACAAGTGGCCGTGCGCACTTTCGCAGTTGGCTCTGAGCTGTAAGTTGATTGATATGGAAGCTGAGGTGACTTAGCACATTTCTGGGAATGTAGATTATTTTCCCAGGCAATATATAATAAAAGCTATCACAGATATTTGTTACTTGGGAAGCCCCAGCCCACTACCTACTGCTTAAAAAGCCAATGGAACCCAAATGAACCTGAGTCACTCATGGAGAGAGGCACACATGCCACAGGTGGTCAAAGCAGCATGAGTTCATAAACCTCACTTAAGAGTTTGGGCCCCGTAACCTACCTGACTGGACTTATAGAAACATTTACCTTTTTGTATTATGAAATATAGTAAATAATGCTATGAAGTAAAGTGAAGAGACTAGTAAGATTGATACTCACTCATCGCCTAGACTAAACCACTAACAATTTTCTATACTTATTTTATCTCTTTTTTGTTTTATTATCATTATTATCATCATCATCATCATCATCATCATCATTATTATTATTATTATTATTATTAGTACTGGGGATCGAACTCGGGATCCTGTGCTTGTGAGGCAGGCAGTGGCACCATTGAGCTAAGTCCCTGGCCCTATCTCTTTGTTTTTTGCTAAAGTTTAAATTTATGGCATTTCCTTCATAAATGCTCAGATAGGTGTCTTTTTTTGAGTGAGTACTGGAGATCCAACTTAGGTTGTTGCATTTTCAAGGCAGGTGTGGCACCACTGAGCTAAATCCCTGACTCTCAAATAAGTGTCTTTAAGAAAAAAAGAAAAAAGACAGTAGAACATGGTGGCCCATGTATGTAATACCAGCCTTCAGGAGGCTGACACAGGAGGATTGCAAGTTTGACCCCATCCTTGGCTACATAGTGTGTTTAAGGCCAGCCTGAACAAAGGACCTTTGGGTTGAGGATATGGGTCAGTAGGTGTGTGTGTGTGTGTGTGTGTGTGTGTGTGTGTGTGCATGCACCTAGCGTGTGCTAGATTGCAAGTTTGATCCCTCACATTGCAAAACAAATTTTTTTGTATATCCACAATACCTTTATCATGTCCAACAAAATTAACAATAATTCTTTAATAAATATCACCTAGTCTACTTTTATATTTGCCCATATTCAAAAAAATCTTTTATTTATTTATTTATTTATTTATTTATTTTTGGTACTGGAAATCAAACTCTGGCTCTTGTGCTTGCAAGGCAGGCGGTGGAACTACTGAGCTAAATCCCCCCCCCCAAATATCTTTTAGAGCTAGTTTGTTCAACCCAGAAACTAATCAAGGATTATGGTATAATCACCTGTATGCCTCTTGTTTATTTAGTCTTGTTCAGTGTTCCCTCCACTTTTTATGACTTGACTTATTGAAGATTGGCTGCTCTATAAAATACTTCATTTCCTGGATTTTTATTTTTTCTTTTATGATTTTGTGTAATTAGTTCCTTCACCCTCTCAATGTCCCATAAACTTGACTTTGGGTCAGTGAGATTAGATTAAATGGTTTGGCCAGAGCTCTCTATAGATTATGCTGAGTACTTCAAATTGAGTTACTTTAGGCAGTGTATAAGCTCTGGCTGTTTAGCAGTGTTTGTTATTAGAATAGTTTCATTGTCATGAAGGCCCTGCAGGTAACCAAATTATTGGTACAAAAGCATGTTTGTTGCAGCTTGATATTAATGGCAGTGGAGAGTTATGAACTGCCTCAATGGCTACTGCATGGAAATAGAAGACAAACCACATCCTTTCTCTGGGACTCAGTTTTCTTACCTTAAAAATAATAATTTAGCTATATGATTTTGAAAACTGAAGTTTTAAATTTCATAGTTTCATGAACTATACCAAGGTGGGGAGAGGACAGTACGGAGAAAATCTGAGACACCTGGAAAAACTTGGGCAAGAGGTCACGGCAATTAGATGAGGTTGGGTTTCAGTCATGCTTTCAATGTTTATTTCTTTCCTTTTTTTCTGCATGGTTGGGGGATTGAACTTGAGGCCTTCAATATGCTGGGTAAGCGCTCTACCTACCACTGAGCCATATCCACAGCTCTATTTACTCATTCATTCATTCGCTTATGTACTTATTTGGGGTGGGTTGTTTTGGGGACTGAACCTAGGGAGCACTGAGCTATATCTCCAGCCCTTTTTATTTACTTATTTATTTTTTGAGGCAGGTTTTTATTAAGTTGCCTAGGCTGGCCTCTAACTTGCAATCCTTCTCAGTCTCCTAAATAGCTAGGATTACATATGTGCACCACCATATCCAGTAAAAGTATAGACATTCTTGAGTGGTACTCCTTTTCCAGCAAAATGCTAACTGAATGGCTGGAGGAGGCTAAGGCAGGAGGATTGCTGTGAGTTCGAGGCCAGTCTGGGCTACACAGTGAGTTCAAGGCCAGATTGGAGTACATTGCAAGACCCTGTCTCAAAGAAAAACAAACAAATGCAAACCAGAATGGCTGATGGCAATAGCTTTCACAATTATAAAGGAAACACTATTTTATGTACAACATATAGAGACTTACACAAGGTATGTATTGGTCTTTCTAGTTTATTTTATGCTTCCTTTTTATAAATGCTATCTCTAGTATCTTCTCAGTTTGACCCTTTAAGGCTCTTTTTCTGTTGGGCATAGTGGCACACACCTGTAATCCCAGCCCTCAGGAGGCAGAGGCAGGAGGATTTCAGGGAGTTTGAGGTCAGCCTGGATTACATAGTGAGATCTTGTCTCAAAAAAAAAAAAAAAAAAAACAAAAACGTCTTTTTCTAACTGACCTGAACTAAAAAAAACCCTAAAGCATATTCAGACCAATAACATGAGATTCATTTGGGGTGCTTCAAAATGTTAGCATATAAATTCCTAGGACTGGGCCGGGGATTTAGCTCAGTGGTTCAGTGGCCTGCCTTGCAAGCGCAAGGACCTGAGTTCAATCCCTGGTACCACACACACACAAAAAAAAATCCTAGGGCCTCTGTCCAGACCTACTGAACCCTTAGGGGTAGTCCCCTGAAAGTTGCATTGTATAAGTACCCCATGATTTTCCAATATGTGCTGTGGTTTGACTCTGCCCCTTGGCCACAAAGTTGGGATTGCCTAGCAGTCTTGCCACACCATGGGTCTTCCTCTGCTTCTTCTCTCCTGCAGTGCACAGAGCAGCCCTGGCCTGTGGCAGTGAGTTCTTTGGGGCCATGCTCCTGAGTGGAATGAGGGAATCCCAAGGCACAGAGATATCTCTGCACACCATGTCTTCCCAAGACCTGCAACTCCTCGTCTCTTTTGCTTACTCTGGGGTAGTACGAGCAGGGTGGTCAGGACTGCTGAGAGCTGCCCAGGCTGCTCTGCAGTACCAAAGTTCTTCCTGCCTGGATCTGTGTCAGAAGGCCTTGGCTCAAGGCCTCAACCCTGCCCGTTGCCTGGCCCTGTTCCCCATGGCTGAAGCCCCTGGATTGGAGAGGCTCTGGAGTAAAGCTCGTCACTACCTCCTCACCCATCTGCCTGCTGTGGCTTTGTGCCCTGCTTTCTCTTCCTTACCAGCTGCCTGTCTGGCTGAACTCCTGAATAGCGATGAGCTCCATGTTCAGGAGGAGTTTGAGGCCTTTGTGGCTGCACGATATTGGTTAGCTGCCAACCCTGAGATACAGGAGTCAGAGGCCAAGGCCCTGCTGCAGTGTGTCCGCTTTGGCCGTATGTCTACCAGGGAGCTGAGAAAAGTGCGGGCAGCTGGGCTACCCCCACCCCTCCCTGCAAACTTGCTCTACCAGCTGATGGTGGAGGCTGAGATTCCAGGTCGAGAGAGGTGGAGGAAGCCTGACCAGGCACTGGTGGTGATTGGTGGGGATGAGCTCAGACCTGACATGGCCCAAAGACAGCCTTCTCAAAAAGTGTGGTGGGCCCGGGCCTTCCACTGCGGCACGGGGCTGGTGCGAACTGTGGAGTGGGGCCAGCTGCCTGCTCTGCCTGCCCCAGGACGCTTCCGGCATGGGGCTGTGAGCCTGACAGGAAATGAGCTCTATGTGTGTGGGGGACAGGATTTCTACAGCCACTCCAGCACTCTGGCTTCAACTCTCAGGTATGAGCTTCTCAGGGTGGGCAGGGTATGGCAGGCCCTAAGGTGGGCAGGTTGGAGAAATTGCTAACCAAGCCAACCACAGGATTCCAGGGTCACTGTTCCCATCTCTCACCTCACTGTGTTCCAGGTGGGACCCCAGTCAAGAGGACTGGGAAGAGATAGCACCTTTGTGCCAGGCTCGGAGCTTGTTCCCCCTGGTGGCATTGGACGGACTACTTTATGCCCTGGGTGGACGATGCAACGGTGTTGCCCTTAACTCTGTGGAGACCTACAACCCTGAGCTCAATGTCTGGAGGTAAGTGGGAATGATTGCATACAGGGAGAAACTACACTTGGAACAGAGAGAGAGCTGAAGATGCAGTTGCCTGATCTTTGTCTTGTTCTGTCTTAGGCCCGCTCCTGCACTTCCGACCCCATGCTTTGCCCACGCAGCTGCCCTGTTGGAAGGCCGATTGTACCTGTGTGGTGGCTATAGTGGAGCTGACCAATACATGGCCTCGCTGCTGCATTATGACCCCAAACTTGAGAAGCCAGGAACACTTTTGAGCCCAATGGGAATACCTCGGGCTGGCCATGTCATGGCTGCTCTCGGTGGGCGGCTGTATGTAGCAGGTGGGCTAGGTGAGACTGGAGACTTGCTTAGCTTTGAGGTCTATGAACCAAGGACTGATAGGTGGACTCACTTGGTGCCTCTGCCATCTGCCCATGTGGGTGCTGCAGGTGCTGTGCTGCAGGGAGAGCTGCTGGTGATGGGGGGCTACAGCCACCGCACTTATGCCCTCTCCCACCTTATCCACGCCTACTGTCCTGGGCTGGGCCGATGGCTGTGCCTGGGAACTCTGCCAAAGCCTCGGGCTGAGATGCCTGCCTGCATTTTGACACTGTGCACCATGCAACACACAGCTTTGGTTCCCACCCTGCACCAAATCAAACCTGCTAGGTGATGGGAGCAGAACTGTACAGGGGGAGAAAGGGATATGAAATATCACGAAAAACAGACCATTTAGGAGAGAGAAAGATTACAATTCTGGTAGTGCTTTTACACAGTGCTTGACAGTTTATAAACTGCTTTTGTATATATGATATCCACTGAGGGAAAGTGACTCCAGAACTGGGGAGAGAGCTTTGGGGAAGGAGAGGCAGCTGAATACTTGAGATTTTTTGTTTGTTTTTTCGTTTGGTTTTTGAGACAGGGTCTCTGTACGTACTTCAGGCTAGCCTTGAATTCACTGGGTACCTTACATTTGCCTCAACCTCACAGCAATCCTGCCTTGGTGTCCAAAATGCTGGGATCACAGGTGTGCACCAGTATACTCAGTGGCGGCTAAATAGTGGGATAAGAGAAATGACTAAGTGGCTGAGGCCAGAGGATCATCTAGAGTTTGAGGCCAGCCTGGGCTATGTAGTGAGTTCAAGGCAAGGTAACCCATCAGCAAGGCCATGCCTGAACCAAAGGGGGAAAAGTAACCTAGGAGCAACCGGATAAGGCTTAGGGGTTCTTGAGAGGAGAAAGGCATGTAATTGGAAGAGACTCAAGAATATCCAGTATTGGCCAGGGATATAGCTCAGTGATAGAGCATCTGCTTAGTACGCGTGAGCATCTGGGTTCAATCCCCAGCACATAGATACACACACACACACACACACACACACACACACACACACAGATTCTGTGGGTAATCCCCCGCACACACATATACACACACACACACACACACACACACACACACACACACACACAGAGAGAGAGAGAGAGAAATAAAAGCTCTAGTAGCCAAAGCTTAGGGGTCATGAGAGGACAGTTGGAAAATTATCCAATCTATCATCAAAGAGAAAAATAGAAGCCAGATGTAGTGGCACATGCTTGTGATCCCAGCTACTCCAGAGGCTGAGGCAGGATCACACGTGTGAGGCTAGCCTGTGCAATTTAGTGAGACCTTATCTCAAAATAAAATGAAAAGCCCCAGCCCCTTTTTATTTTGAGATAAGGTCTCACTAAATTGCACATTTTATTGTACATTTGGACATTTTAATGTAACTCAGTGGTAGAGCTCTTTCCTTGCATTGTCAAGGCCCCGGGTTCTTCAGTCTTTAGTAGGAAAGAGCCGGGGAGAGGGACAGGGAGAGGGAGAAGGAGAAGGAGAATAAATGCAGGCAGTTTGGGTGGGGAGAGAAAGAGAGATAAAAGGAAGGAAGGAAGACCGAAAGGGAGAGAGAAAAAAGAAAGAGAGGGAAAGAGAAACAGAAAGAAACAAAGTAAGAAGGAAAGAGAACTGTGGAAAGGCTATCCATGAGTTTGAGGAGTGTGGGAGGAGTCGTTCAGCCCTTTCTTTCCCAGCACTTATTCCTTTATACTCTCCCATCCCTGCCTGCTTACACCCTCTTGGCATTATTTTTCCTCGCTAATTTTGCTGGCCCAGTATAGCATTTCTCAGGCCAGAGTCCGTAGACTGCCCCTTTTGGTTTTCGTCTGAGGCAGAAGTTCCCATCACTGCAAAGATGCCTGAGGTGCCTGAGAGGGCAGTGAGCTGGGAACATTGTGTGGGGGATGAGGAGGGCAGAGCCCAAGGAAGGAAGAGTCCCCGGTGGAAAAGGAATGACAGGAGGTTGGGCAACGGTGTGAAAGAAGGCAGACACCTGGTTTTCCTTCCCTGTGGGTGAAATGGAACATCAGGAGCAGTTGTGGTGTGAGATCCCAGGACACAAGAGGAAGTGGCAAAAGGTAGAGAAGACTCAGATAGGCTATTTTCTGTCAATACCTATTGTTTTGTTTTTAACACATTTCCCTTTTTCTTGGTCAGGGAAGGCAGGCTGCCACATCTTTTCACCTTTCTTTATCCTGTGCTTCCTCATGGGTGTTTTTGTTCTCTTTCTTCTTGGCCTCTGTTCTCCTGTCTTGCCTGATATGAGCCAGGCACTGTACGAGTCGCACGATGTGCAGGTCAGAGAGCTCCTGTCAGAGAACCCAACCAAGTGTTGCGGTGAAGCATGAGAGTCCTATGAGCCTCGAGGATAAAGGCATGAACACTACCCACAGAGCTTCCATCAGAGGAGGCATCCCAAATAGCTGTAGTTTGAACTGAGTTTTCAGGGCTGCCTAGAACACCTCAGATTTGGGGGTAGGGTTGTAGTTCCACGGTAGAGTGCTTACCTAGCATTTGTGATGTCCTGGGTTTGACTCTTAGCGCACGCATGCATGCACACACACACACACACAACTCACCAGTTAAAGAAGGAGGAATACATCTTAGAAAGAAGTAATTGGGCCATGTGTGCCGTGCTTCTCCATAGAAGGAGAAGCCAGTGTTTCTGATTGTTGAGAGAGTTCTGCTGCAGTTACCAGCCTACTCTCAGCTCTGGGCTTTTCCTAAGACAGTGGCTTTCATGTAAATATGCTTCACACCCTCCAGGGCTGTGCTACATCTTTCCCCTCTGATTTGCCTTTTCTGGCCCTCCTCCTGCCCCCACCTCGAGTAACCCAAGCCAAGCATTCTTCTTGTAAGTCAGTTTTCTGTTATCACTCTTTATTGAGATATCCATACTCAGAAGAGTGGTGATGGAGCCTCCCTTGATCCAAAAGTACTTGACCTGTTTTTATTCCTTTTTCCTAAGGATTCATTATTTTAGGAAGGTTTTTTTTTCTATGTCTCCGTTTAAGATAGACAAGGAATATAGTTGAAATGAGAAAGGGTAAGTAGGATTTATAACAGAGGAGGTAGTCAGGCATGGAGGGGCACACCTGGAATCCCAGCACTCAAGAGACTGAGGCAGGAGGGTTACTGATTACTGTGAGTTCTGTGGGATACGTAATGAGACTCTATCTCAACCTCCACCAAACCAAGATGGGGTGGGGGTATCCATTGAATTCATTGAGAGGGCTCTCAGGCTGACCTGATTGTGAAATGGTTAATAAATATGCTCTTTGATTACAAGCTATAGTCTGACAAGCTAGAAAAAAACCACAAGAAAACAGGTAGCCCGTGCAGGTGCTGTCTCTGTCTGGCAAAAGCCTTGTGACCCGGGAGTAGATAGAACACAGGACTCAGGATGGGATGTTCCCACCATAGAGATAACAACTACAAAGTACAGCATCTTTTCAATGCCAAGTCACCTGAAAATATCCACACATCAGACTTGATTGCTACATGGACCCTGACCACAACAAATATTTGCTCTGAACACTTTACATGACAGGTTTGCCAGACCTCATTTCCAGTACCCTGTAAAGTTCTGCCTTTTCTTTGTTCAGGGCTGGCTCACTACAGTCAGTCCATCTCTGCCCAGGTGAATAAAGTCTGTACCTCTTTGCTTTCTCTAGCCTGCTCGGGTTGTCTCATCCCTCTGCTCCATTTTGTTACAAGGGCGAGATAGAGCTCCTGAGAGATAGGAAGGGACTCAAGTGGTTGCCAATGAACCCATCTTTCAAAAGAAGTTTATAGAGCAAAATCGTGAGGCAGGTACACAATCAAGGGGTGATACAATGTGGGACAAAACTATAACCAACCAGTAGGATTACAAGAATAGCTTCTTAGGTAATATTGATCCAATACTGAAGCAAGTCTCATACAAGTATACATGTAAAGAACAAGGATCATTTTTGGAAGAGATCAGTTACCAGGTTCTGGTCACTCACCCAGGTGACTGATACCTACCTAGGCTTATTGGACCAGTTAGTACTAATCATAATACATTGTTCATCCCTTGGGAAGGTATGTATGCATTCTGGGGAAGTGTGTAGGGTTTGTGTCATTCTCTGGAGGCCTGGCCTTCAAGAAATGCACCTCCAGCTACAGTTGTAATGTGTTCTTATCTTTTGCCCTGATTTCTTCAAGGGCCTACCTCTATCTGACTGCCTATAGTATTTCCTCCTAACTTAACAGTCTACAATAGTATCAACCCCTCGGAATAGCAGGAAGGTCCCAGGTGGATGCTGCTTTCTTCCTTCTTCTCAGTGTGCCTCATTCTCATCACCTAGCACAACCTTTTCATTCAAGCTTAGTAGCTAGGTCACCAAACTCTTCTCCTTTCCCTACAGACAGACCTCTCATATCGGTTCTTGCATCCTAGGGAGTGTTTTAGAAATCTATGGAGGCTATTCTCCCCTCACATAATGATGAAGATATTTTTTGGCATTTAATAGATAGGACCCAAGATTCCTAGAGCACTCCCACATAATGAAGGACATTCCTGCATCTCCAATTTTGATTTTTAATTTCTTGGAAACAAGGTCTTGCTGTGTAGCCCAGGCTGGCTTCAAACTCACAGCAATCCTTGTGCCTCACTCAGCCTCTGGAGGGCTGGTATCACCGGTGTGCCCCACCATGCTAGACCACACCCCAAATTTGAATGACTTTATTAGTCCTGCAAAACCCTTTAAAGTTAGGATTTAATTTTATTTTAAATATAAACAGGCATTTTGCCATCATTTTTAAATATACACTAAACTTTTCAGTACTGAAAGTATTATAAGAAGCATGGGATGTTAATGTTTTGTTGTGTTTCAAATTGGCCAACATAGGGAGTGCTGGGGGTGGGGTTTAGCTCAGAGGCATATTGCCTGTCTGGCAAGCCACAGATCCTGAATTCAATCCCTGGTATTAAAACAAAAGAAAAAAAAAAAAACAACAACAGCAGTTTCAAATTGGCCAAAAATTATCGATCACTTTGGAAAATCGTGCCACATCAGTAACTCTCTTCATAGCATGTGAACCATTGAAAAAAAAATTTTTTTGCAGTGTTCAGATTGAATGTAGGGACTTCAATCTGAAATAGCTACATCCCCAGTCCTTTTTATTGTTCATTTTTAGGCAGGGTCTCAAGGCAAGAAATTAGGGTATGGCAAAGCTGGCTGGGGAAGTAGGCATTACTTGTTAATTACAAAATCCCAGTACACAAATTACAACAGTTCCCTAACCCTGCGTGAGAATGTCGCCCCGGAACTCAAATATGTTTTCCATAGGAGAGCCTAGACCTGGGGTCAGCCTGAGGAGCAGGAGAAACAGAGAGGACAGTGAACTCTTTGTTACCGTGTCCCTTCACTATAGTCTGTTCTCTCCTGGAGGGTGTACTTGTCTTCCTACCTTTACTTGACCCAAACTTAGTCTGCAGAGCCTGTTCCTTTTCCTACCTTTAATAAATGAAAAACTGCTATTTTTGCTTGTCCTGACCAATTCTTTGTTCAGGTTAGAAAGAACCTAGCTAGAGACCACCTCTAGAAGGAGACTCCAGTGCTGCCAAACCTGGTTAACAGTCTCACTGAGTCACTAAGTTGCCCAGGATGGGCTTGAAGTGGAGAGATACTCCTGCTTCAGCCTTTCAGAGTGCTGGGATTACAGGTGTGCGACACGACGCTTAGTTTGAATCACCCTTTGTGTTAGCTAGTTTTGTCAGCCAGTCAAAATATCTGACATAATCTACACATATAAGAAAGGACAATTTATTTGGCCTCACACTTTTAAAGGTTTTAGTCCCTGGTCCCTTTGCCCTACTGCCTTTGGGCCTGTGGCAAAGCAGTAGCTCATGGAGGGAAGCATGTGGCTGAGAAAACTGCTCACTCATGGTAGATGGGGGACAGTTTCCCCTCCAAGAGCACACCCCCAAAGACCTAACTTCTTTCTACTACCCTGCCCCTCATGAAGGCTCCACCACCTCCGGACAGTACAATAGGTGGCAGCCAAGCCTTTAGTATAAGCCTCTGAGGGACATTTAAGATCCAAAGCAGAACCCCACTGAGGCAGGCCTGTAACACGTAACATCTGTAGCTGTTCTATTCAAGTTAATTCTGTATAGAGATATCAGCATCTGAGTAGCACATCTTTCTACTTGAATGTTTTTCCCAAGCCTTTATCCATCCAAACATGTAGTATTTAAGTATAAATCACCTTCCTTCTACTATTCCTGTGTGTCTCTTTAGGACATTTGATTGTTATTATCTTTTTGGTGCAGGGGACTGAAAAAAGGACCTCCCACACCCTCATACCCTCATTTTATTAATTTTTAAAATGTGTGTGAAGTCATTATAAATTGTACTTCAGGATAATAAATGGAGCATGAAATATTTATTGTCAAAGTAGTGTCTTCGTTTAGGTTGCTGAACAAATTACCATAGACTGAGTGGCTTACACACAAACCTTCGTTTCTCACAGTGATGGAGGCTGGAAGTATGAGAGCAGGATGCCAGTGAGGTCTGGTTTCAGTGAGGGCCCTCTTCCAGGTTCAGGTGGTTGACTTACTGTATGCTCTCAAGGAGAGGCAGGAAGAGAGCTAGATGAGTAACTGTCTTTGTGAGCCCACTAATCCCTCTCCTGAGGGCTCCCCTCCTACGGCCTCCTGAAGATCCACCACCAAACACTGTCACATCGGCATTGCCATTTCCACACGTAAATTCTAGGAGGGACGTAAACATGTAAGCCATGTAGGGCATGTAGGACTGATGGGGTGCTTGGTAACAGAGGAGTCTAAGGAAAGACTCAGTTTCCCACCTGAGTCTCAAGGGTTTCCCCCTAAGAAAAGCAGTAGTATTTCCCTGAAGACAACCTGTTTTACTTGAGGAAAGCCTAGTTCTCTGCTACCGTCTGGCCCTGCTCTTTATGAAACAGCACTGTGTCACCCTAAGGCTCACTTACCTTATGAGAGCCTGGTTCCACCCTCCAGGATACTGGCCCACGTTAGCCGTATTAGTTTTACTTCTGGCAGTGTTGGAGATCAACCCTAGGCCTCTCTCGGGGACACAAAGGCCTGCCACCGAGTTACATCCACACACCCGTGTGTGCCCGTTCTCCAGGGCTCCGGAGACCCTGGCAATGCACAGGTCTCTTCTCCCCGCAGGAGGGGCAGGTGTGCTCTCAGCTCACTCTACTGTGTTCTCTGCCTGACTCGATGCGAGCCATTGCTTTGGACTCTCTGCTTGCTTCTTTTTAATTTGCCTTATGCAAAGAAACTTTGGGATGAATCAAGACTTCCATATCTTTGACATGAGAGAGAAAAAGTGTACAGATAGGCAGTGAACATGCCAGTTTTCCTAGAATCACCTTGAAGCGATGTAAAAGGAAGGGGGCGCAAATGAGCTAACCAGGAAGTGAATCTGGCAGAGAGAAAAGCCTTGAGGTAGGGAAAAGAGGACCAGGGAAGGAAAACAAGAAAAAAACTTAAATCCAGGCCGCAGAAGAATCACAGACGTCCTTCTGGCGTCCTATCCGGGATTCCTGCTCCCAGAGGGCAGCCAGCCTAGCTCCGTCCCCTCCCTGTGCCCCACCCGACTCCTCCTTCGGCGCCTTTCCTTTCCAGTGGCCAAGGCCACTGCTTCCGGCCTCTCAGGACCCAGGCGACCTGGGCAGGCTCTGAGCTCCTCTCCAGGGAGAGTCCAGCAAGTGCCGGTAGACCTGGCCCTGGCCAGACCGAGGTGCAAGGAGCTTAGGGCCCAGGAGCTAGGGCGGCGTCCGAAGTACCTGGAACCTCTCGGGTGCGCCCGCCCCGCTCCTCCGGCCCCGCGGAGCGCGCTGGTTTGAGAGACGGGAGGTAACTGGGTGAGAAGGGTGAGGGGAAGGGCCTGAGTCGGGGACCATGAAGAGGGGGAGAAAGAGACACCCCGGGAAAAGGCGCCCCTCTCACTGCTCGTCTGGCCTGCGATTAGGAGGTGAAAGGCGCTTAGCGCGCACTTTGTACCGTGGAGCCCAGCGTGCTCCCCCTTCTGTTAAATTGCCAGGCAGCTGCCAACAGCAGGTGGGTGAACACGCCAAGGTCTCCAGTATCTCCTCAGTTCAGAATGGAAAGTGTCTGAACAGTAGAAAGTCAGCAAAGGCTGCCTCTGGGGAAAGGACTAGAGGTGGTGGTGGCGGGGTTTCAGTTATGATTCCAGAATCCCCCTTCACCAGGCTGGAACCTGAAGTTCCAGGCTAAAAGCAAGAGAGAGAGAAACTTTATACTTCTCTTTAACTTTGGTTTCGAGGCCCTCCCCTCTGTAACCTTGGATTACAGCAATTTCTTTCCTGGGTATCATGTACTGCAAAGTCACTAGGGAGCTTGAACCAGGGGGCTTCTATAACCGAGCTATTTTGTATTTGGAGGCAGAGTCTTGCTAAGTTGTCCAGGCCAGTCTTGCACTTGTGATCCTTGTGCCTCAGCTCCTAGAGCAGGTGGCAGAAGCCATCACTTTTTTTTTCTTTTTATTGAGTTTATTGGTACAATCTAGGTATACAGTACAGTTACATTCATCATTGGGATTCTGTACCTTTACATAATAGGTCTTGATTCTCATTTTTTCCCCTTGTCCCCTGCCCTCCCTTCACCCCCTCCTCCCCTCCCCATTTACAAACACTTTATTTCCATTTTTTCAGTTTCTCATATTTTTTTCCTCTCCCTTATTACCTTTCCCCCACCCTTCCCACTTTCCCTACACCTTTAGCCCTTTACTTCCTATTTCACATTATTAATGATCTCATTAGGATCCTGTGTAGTATTATAGTTTTTCACACCAAAGAAACTATTCAGTATTTCAGTTAAAGAAATCTCTGTATGAACATTAAAAATAGGGAATCCTAAAATAAAACTAAAAAGGAAAGTAAAAGAGAAAAGGCAATGATGTAACGTTAAAATAATCCTTAATTCTGGAGATGAAAATGGTCCCTGAACATATTTAAATTGCTTCTTGCTCTTATAGTCTTATTCTTTTTTTTTCTTTATTTAGAGAGCCATCACTTCTTTTGAGGCAGCCTCTACTTGAGTCAATAAATTGTCCAGGTTGGGCTGGAACTTGCAGACCTCCTGCCTCAGCCTCCCAGAATGCTGAACTTATATCAGATATTCTCCACCATGCCTGCCAGCCACCATTTTTGATGTGTCTGTCTACATTGATGTCCCGTGAAATGCTGTTGTCCTTTGTGCTCCTGCATTATTAATTCATTCAAGTTGTCTTCAAAATGTTCTGCATTCTTGTCTGTGAGCTCATTCGTACTGAGATTTCAGTAGTTTGCTTGCCCATGTTATTCCTGAAATATTTAGATGGGGCTGGGAGATAAATTTATATGCAAATAAGTAAATTAATACATTTCTCATGGTATATTTCAAGCATCCCCTCAGGGAGAGGTTCTCAATTTATAGCTGATAGAAACTTTGGAAGATCCAAGAATGAGGCTCTATGGACATCCTGAGAATTAAGTGCTAAGCAGTAAATAGGCCTGCTTCTCCACACCTAAAAACTCTTTGCTTTTATCAGGTTTTCAAAAGCCTCTAAATTGCACTGATTAGGTATTGCAGAAACAATGGCCAACAAAGCCAAAGGTATTATGCCCCAGCAACTCCCAGTCTAGGGGTACAAAAGACAGACAGGTTATGTGTTCTCTGATAGGGGAAGTCCGGGCATGGGGAGAACCTGGAGAGGCCTGCTAGGCCAGAGTGGCTCGTGTGTCTGGGAGGCTCCTGGGAGGAATGTGGTGAGAGGAAAGTGCACAGACTTTGGCCTGGTACAGGAGAGGCTGGGGGAGGATGTGCTGGGGTAGGGGAAGAGCATTTCAGGCCTCTGCCTGTGCAAAGACCAGAGTGAAGAGATAGGTCCACAGTTCTGTGGTTGAGGCTTCTAAGTGCTTTGAGTTGGATTGGGGTTCGCATCAATAAGAGATGAGGCTGGGAGGTGATCAGCAGCCAGGTTATGTGTGTGATGCTGGGGATACAGGAGGGGAATAAGAGAAAGGAGCCCTTCCAGGAGTTTTATTCAGTAAAGACAAACCGTGTCTAAGTTCATAAACAAACAAGACATTTGATAAAGATAAGAAACACAGTTTACTATTTGATTTATACAAGGTGTCTAGGTATTCCTGGAGGAGCTCTTGAGGCAGATCTGCACACAGTATGTCACCCATCACCTGGATCAGAGGTTTCAACAAGGATGGTGGTGGGAGGTCTGGAGAAAGTTGGAGAACATCTGAGAGGTTGAGGGAGTAGCAGCAATAATATTTTACAGCTTCCTGGATACTAATAAGGAATAATAAACGATTGAATATTTACTACATTTAATACACTTCCCTAAGAGTTTTGTATATTTTTCTCATTCATTCTTGAAACAACTCAGTGGGACAGGCATTTTTCTTAATTTTCTAGAGAGAAAACAGACCCAAAGAATTGAAGTAACCTGCCAAAGACCCCAGGATGTAGGAGCCAGGAGTCAAACTTAGGTGTGTCTCACTCTAAACCCTCTGGACAGAAGTGACAAAAAAGGAGAATGGACTTGAGGCAGAAGTAAGAGTGAAGGAAAAATGATAACTTTGGGATCTGTGAAATCTGGGTTCCCTTTGAGCCATCCAAGTAGAGATGCCTGCTGGGCAGATGGATGATTAAGCACCATGTGACGCTCAGAAGAAAAATCTAGGTGAAGGAATACATTTGAGTTGCCAGTACAGAAAGGTTATTTGGAGACACAGCGTCGGTGAGAGCATGCCAAGAAAGTATGTAGAAGGGTTAGGATAGAATGGTAGGCACATTAATGTTAGAGAATGGTGAGAAAGAACCCCCAAGAAGATGTAACTACAATCATAAGAAAAAAAATTGGACGGTAGCATTTTGGAAGAGATAATTTCAGTGAGGATATGATCAAATGGTGTTGTATTCAACTCAAGCAATTAAATTAGGGTCCAAGTGTCTGTCCATTCATCTTATAACAGTAAACCCATTAGTTATCTAAGAGGGCAGTCTTGGTGGATACAATGCTATTTAGTTGGTTAAATAGTGAATAGAAACCAGGCTCGTGGTATAAAGCTATAATCCTAGCACTCTGGGAGGCTGAGATAAGAAGATTGCAAGTTCAAGTCCAGCCTGGGCTTAGTGATTTACAAAATCTTAAATTAAAAACAAACAAACAACAACAACAAAACCAGAAACAAAACCAAGGGACTAGGAGGGGGTGGAAGGAGGGCAGGGACAAGGGGAAAAAATGAGAACCAAGACCTTTCTTGTAAAGGTACAAGATCCCAATGATGAATGTAACTGTACTGTATACCTAAAATGTACCAATAGACTCAAAGAGAGAGAAAAAAAAAAAAAAAAAAACCAAGGGACTAGAGATATTGCTCTGTGTGAAGGCCCCAATTCATTCTCCACTAGTGGGAAAAAAAATATGTATAGAAGAGAAGGAAGTTGGAGTGGTGAAGATATACACCTTGATGAAAACATTGTTTCTCTGGAGCTAAGAATCCAGAATCCAGATTATCTGTGATTTCCTTCTACTAAGTTAGGACCACACTGATAGGCTGGGGGTGGGGTCTCCTTTTCCTCATGAGAAGACATATTTCCTTCTGCAGCAGTTCCTTTTTAAAAATCTTCCTCTTAAAGATTTTCTCTTGTGCCTTTTCATCCTTCTTCCTTAAGAGTACTCTCTGGATGAACAATTTTGGGTTGTTTTCTGTGTTAGGTCACTGGCATATCCAGGAGGGACACAGGGAAAGATTCACTCCTAAAAGCGCACATACTCCCTCTGCAGGCCAGTGCTCACCTGCTCTGTCTTTCCTTCTAGGTGCTTTCTAGTTAAACTGCAGCCATGGAGAAATGTCATGGGCGTGTGTCTGCCCATCCAGACGTCCTGTCCGTGGAGAACCGGTGCCTGGCCATGCTTCCTAAATTGCAGCCCATGGAGACACCTCGTGGATATATGTCGGCTCACTCAGACATTCTCTCCTTGGAGAACCGGTGTCTGGCCCAGATTTCTGACCTGAAGTCTGCAGAAAAACCACATGGGCATGGGGCTGCCCACTCCCGCATCCTGTCCGTGGAAAACCGGTGCCTTAGTACCTTCCCCAGTGTAAAGAGCAGCATGTCTGCTAGCAACTTGCTCCTCTGTCTCCAGCCTTCCCACACTGTGCATGCTAACATGTGCAGCCCGAACATCAGCAAATGCGTGCTCTCTGAGCCTCCAAGCAGCAGGAGGGCTCAGTGTGTGTCTGCAACAGAGACAGTTCAGGTAGCACCTCTGGCAATAGCCTTAGCCACTCAACTCTAGATATATGTGTTGTGTGTTGTTGTCAGGAGGGTTTCCTTCCTTTGTTTCCCTCTGTGTTGCTTTCTGTCTGCATACCCTCTCTCCTCAGAGCCTTTTTACCTTGCAGCCATCTTCCTCAACAGCATTATTCTCACTCTAGTTCTCAGTAGCAGCCCTTGGTCATAGAGAGCCTCTGCTCAGGAGGGGAGCTGGCATGGTATTGCTATAGCAGAGGCAAAGCAGTGCTGTTAAGGTCAGGCAGGAGGCATTTCTGCTCCCCCAGGGCTTCCTTCCTTCTGTATTCATGTGTAAACACATGTCCACTGTACACTGAGCACTCAGATCAGAATTTGTTATAAGAACATATTACTGCTTTTGTGCAGGCTAGGATTTGGGCAGAGAGACAGCTAACCTGAGCCCCAGTCTGGCTGCTAATTACAAAGTACACAACCTTATTCAATGCTCACCACCCTTTAGGGTTTTACTGTGTGCCCCTTTAAAATGGAGGCAGTGAAAATACACTTCACAGAGTTGCTTTCCATCTTATAACTAAGGTCATCTGCCAGTTTTGGGTTGTGTAGTTTGCCATCATCTAAGTGCGTTATTCCATTTAAATTTCCAACAGCACCACAGGTAGTGATAGTGGATGAGAAAGCTGAGCTTCAAAAAGGTTAAGGAGCTTGAAGTTGCTGAGGACTGACAGAAGATTTGGCTCTTTTTTCTTCTGGTTCTACAAATATCTTAATAGTATCCTTGGACGTGTGCAAGGGTCCAGCCTCCCAGGCCGTGACTTGAGTGAGGATAGGAACCCAGAGAGGGTGATGGGGAAGCCTCGGGGCAATGCTCAGAGGCTGAGTAGGGAAAGGTGACAAGTAAGTGAGTGGGCACTAAGCTCATCTTGGACAAGTCAACGCTGATCCATTCTGGGGTGAGGGGACCCGAGCTTAGAGATGTTAGATAGAGTTGGGACCCTTCAGGTCTCTGGAGCTGCCTTCAGGTCCGTTTGAGGGGCCATGGATCCATGCTGTGACTTACAACTGCCACTGTCCCCAGGGTCCTGTATGTTATTCGAAAGAGAAAAAGTCAGAAGCAATGGAAGGAGACAGGGCCCAGATGCCTATTTATAGCCTAAGCTTGGGAGAAGAGGAGGAGGTGGAGGAACTGGCCCTGCAGCTTGCCTCTGGCCACTCTGAATGTCATCCTGAGACCAGTGACCGGGACCTTCAGAGAGACAAGGTAGGAGGTTTGCTGTTGGAGGGGAGAATAGGGTGAAAACTTGAACCAGATGTCTTCTCCAGATGGGAGGGAAAGGAGGGGACATAATCCAGCATTTATTTCTCACTTCCCAGTCTCCTGCCTCCACTGCTGAGTGCTGGGATTACAGGCATGCAGCACCATGCCACACTTCTAATCCCTCTTTTCAGCCTCTCCGTTGGACAGATGTGTTTCTGAATTTGGGTTCATTCTTTCTGTCCTGGTTTTGTAAGTTGCTCTGTTACCTCACTCTTCCTTTCCTTCCTCTCCCAACTCCTAGATGCATCTGATGACAATCCTGTGCTCCACGGTGGCCTCAAATGTAAACATGAACAATGCTCGTGACCTCAGCCGATCCATCCATTTTATCTGTTCTGAACTTGCCTCCTCGGAGCCTGAGTTCATCCTTAAGGTATCGTGGATAAAGGGTTGGCGTGGGTAGCTGGAGACAGGAACGTGCTTATGTGGTGTCCGAGGTGCTGACTAGGCTTCTGCAGCAGGTGGAAGGAACCTCACTTAGGACGGGACAAGGATATCTGGTCGATTCTGAGTCCTCATCCCTGGGGTTCTATGAAGAATGGAAAAGATGAGATCAGGAAAGGATATGAGGATTGGTTTGCTTAGTGACACAGGCTCAGTGTGCTAACAGTCACTCTACAGATGAGCTGGCTATTAAAGAGCTCATAGCGTTGTTAGGAAGGCAAAACCCTTACCTGAATATCATGTAAAAGCGACTAGATGTGGACAGTATTTCAAAAGCAGAGGAGGGGGCCATTTTCCGTGAGTGTTTGCAAGACGGAAGTAAACTTAGTGAGTGATTCGAACCCCTATCAGTTTGATAGATGCTGATATGAGATGTCTTCTGAAGAGTGGAAGGACCTGGTTGACTTGGAGGGCAGTCAGTAGAGTCAGAAGATTAGCTGCAGAGGTGCATGAAGGCTAGATCAGGCATGGTGAACGTATGGCATGCATGCTGCAATGGGCTGTGTGTATCACTGAAAGCTCTACAAGGTTCACCATCCCTGGGCTGGATTATGGAGAACCTAGATGCCAGGCCAGAAGACGTGGGCTTTATACTTTGCAATATAGAGGGCTGAAGTATGTTTTGCAGGCAGATTCAGTAAGTAAGTTAGTTTAGAGCAGGAAGCCATAGCAGAAGTGGCTGAGATGCCCACCCATTGTCCTAGGCATCTCTGTACGCCAGGCAGCAGCTGAACCTGCGGGATGTGGCCAACAAGGTCTTGGCGATCGCTGCCTCATTGCCTGCCTGCCGCCCCCACCTGCGACGCTATTTCTGTGCCATCGTCCACTTGCCTTCCGACTGGATCCAGGTTGCGGAGTTCTACCAGGTGCGGCACTCAGTTCCCTGAGCGTGGACCTCCCTGGGTCACCTCTCTTTCGCTCCTTGTGTCTCTGGAGCAAACTCTCAGACAGATCAGCCTCCCCTCAGCTTTCCCAGCCCAGTGCTGGATGTGACAGCTTCTATCCTGGTACCAGGCTGGGTTGCCTAAAGGGAATGGACTGGACCAAAGTTTGAGGATAAAATCGATATTATTCTGGATCTCATGTTTGTATGAAGAAAATGAAAATCAGAGATTACTGACCTGGAAAGTAGCACAGAAATTTCTCTTTTCTTTTCCGTGTGTGTGTGTGTGTGTGTGTGTGTGTGTGTGTGTGTGTGTGTTACTTGGAATTGAACCCAAGGCCTTTCTCTTTTTTGACTGGTGTTTAAGGGGTGGGGTAGGAAATGCCACCTTGGGGTGCACTCGGCTCCCACCACCAGGGAGCATCCTCTAATCATCCTGGGATACTTTCTGGAGCTTCTCTTCTTTCTTGGCACTGCTGCTGTTGGCAGTAGCCTCTGAGTTCTAACTGGCTTCTTCTTGGAAGAAAATTTTGTCTTTTTCTTGGGGACGCTCTTGCTGGCTGCTGCTTCTGGTTCTCTAGGTGTTTTCTCCTTGGTAAAGCCAAGGCGTTTGCACTGAGCTACATCTCTAGTGCTTTTTAAATTTTTATTAAAGACAGGGTCTCTCAAAGTCATTTAGTTTCCCTGCTGGTTTTTAACTTGTATTCCTCCTGCCTCAGCTTCCTCGAGTGCTGGGATTACAGGTGTGTGCCTCCATGATTGACTTATTCCAAGCTCTTTATTATTTTTAGTTTTGAAATTTTGTGAAAGGGTCTTGATAAGTTGTCCAGGCTGGGCTCAAGCTTGTGAGTCTCCTGCTTTGGTCTCCCAAAGTGCTGGGATTACAGGTGTGCTACCATACTTGGCCAGAAATTGTGATTCTAGAGCTGGAGATGGAAACTTGCTTCCTTTTTGTGGTTTCAAATAACCCCATAATCTTGTTTTGTTTTGGAGGATTTCACTGGGTCTGACTTCTGATAGTATGTGTCTGTCCGTCTGTCTGTCTGTCTCTCTCCTTCTCTCTCTTCAGGACCTGGTTAAAGGAGATGAAAATAAGCTGGTGCCACTGCCTGCCTGCCTCCGGGCTGCCATGACTGACAAATTCGCCCAGTTTGATGAGTACCAACTGGCTAAATACAATCTTCGGCAGCACCGTGCCAAGAGACGCCCCCGCCGGCCACCCCGCTCTCCCGTCAGTCCCTGCCTTGTCTCTGCCTCGTCCCTGCTCACTCATGACCCAGGCCCCTTTTCCTGGGAGAGAAGGGACAAGGACAGGGGAGGGACACAGGTTCCAGGGTTCTCCACCAAGCATTTGCTGTGTTCCTAAGCCAGGAGCTAAGGGAGAGGTACAGGAATGCTGGGAAGAGCTCAGGGTAGAAACAGCAATGCTGGCCTTTTTCCTGGCTGGCTTCCTTTCTGTTACAGATGAGCCTTCAGGGATAGTCGAGGTGGGTTTTTCCCCAGGGGCAGACTACCTTTGCCTGAGTTAAACTGCTTCTCCTGTTCCTGTAGAAGACAGGACCTCCATTTTCTGAGCGATTACATTCTTCAGGGTTCCTTTGGTCTCTTGCAGATGTACAGATGAAGGTGAGTCCCTTGTCCTGGGGCTGTGTGCAGGTACAATTTTTTCTGTATTTAATGACAGGTGACAAGTTTAGTGAAATAAATGAGTTAAAAGCAATATGAAATATCTACTTTCCTTAGGAAAGTGTAAAAACAAAATATTTTTTAAAATTTTATGACAAAGAAGCTTTTTACCTAGCGTTTAAGAGCACAGAATCTGTATTCAGATAACCTGGGTTTGAATGTCACCTCCACTGGCTCTGAGGCCTTGGTCAAGTGATTGAACATCCCTTGCCTCATATGCACCAAATGCTAATGCACCCAAGTGTATAAAACAAATATTAACAGACTTGAAAAATCAAATAAACACTAGTATGATTGTAGTGGGGGACCCCAGTACCCCAGTGTCACAAATAGATCAGCTAGACAAAAACCCAACAATGAAATATTAGAACTGAACCAAACTTTTTAATAAATGGACTCAGTAGATATCTACAGAGTGTTTCACCCTGCAATGTCAGAAGACACATTCTTCTCAGCTACGTATGGGATGTTCTACAAAATAGACCACATATAGTTCATAGGTCATGCTTACGCAAGTGCAAAGAAATTGAAATTATCCCACGCACATTATTTGACCATAGTTCAATGAAATTGGAAATCAATGGCAAAAGAAACCACTAGAACGTTGTAAATACATGGAAATTAAATAACACCCTCCTGAAGAACCAATGGGTCACAGCTTAAATTAAAGAAACTACAGTTTCTACAATTAGATGACAATGCCAGGACAACACACAGGAATTTATGGGACACAATGCAAGCAATCCTACAAGGGAAATTGACAGTGGTGAATACCCCCATAGAGAAAACAGAGTGGGCTCAAATAAACAATCTAATATTGAACCTCAAACTTATGGAAAAAGAAAAAATTTCATCCTAGTATATCCCAAAATGTCCTATCATACAAAGTTCTCTCAGCCTTTTAAACTTCACAGCCCTGTGTAGTGCTGATGTCTCCATTTACCTGACCAGGGCTCTGTGATTTAAAGAAGATCTGTTTTTCCTTTTACCTCAGAACAAGGGTGTTCTGTGTTCACTGTGTTTTCATCTTGTTTTCACCAGCCAGGCAGCTCATGGTAACTAATGATGCTTCAGTTTTGTGTGAGTGAAATATAGTCTTTTCCTTCCTTCCTTCCTTCCTTCCTTCCTTCCTTCCTTCCTTCCTTCCTTCCTTCCTTCTTTTCAGTGCTGGGAATTGAACCCAGGGCCTCAAACATGGTGGGGAAGTGCTCTACCATAAGCTGTACCTCCACCCCCCTAACCTTTTTTCTTTTGAGGCAGGATCCTACCGTGTTGTCCAGGCTGGCCTCAAACTCTTGGGTCAAGCAATGGTCTTGCTTCAGCCTTCTGAGTAGGGAGGACTCCAGGTTTGCCACTGCTTCTGTAACCTGCTATCTCACTCCTCATGGGAGCTCTTGTTGCTGGAGGATTTTAACCCTTTCTTGCAGTCTAATTTTGGCAAGGAAATTACCTAATGATATAGGATGGTTTTAGGCTGTGCTTTCTGAAGAAAGTCCCTGATCGTGGTTGAAATGACTGTTGGGACTTGGGCTGTTTCCGCAGTTTGAGGCGGCCTACAATGCAGAGAAAAAGAGTCCATCACAGTTCACCCTGAAGAAGTTGGTACAACGGCTGCATATCCATGAGCCTGCTCAGCATGTCCAAGCCCTGCTGGGCTACAGGTGAGCAGGTGACCTCTGAATATGCATTGCGTTGAGGGGAAGCCATTGCTTCCCAACACCACGGCTCCTGTCCTGGTCGCTGTTGCTGGGACTCTGGGTAGACATGGTGCAAATGTGACTGACGGCGTTGACCAGTTCTGTTCCTTTTCTGTTCTCTGCTTTGAAAGATGGGCCCTTTCTCCTCCGCTCCAGGTACCCCTCCAGTCTACAGCTCTTTTCTCAGAGTCGCCTCCCTGGGCCGTGGGATTCTAGCAGAGCTGGGAAACGCATGAAGCTCTCAAGACCAGAGACCTGGGACCGGGAGCTGAGCCTTCGGGGGAACAAAGCTTCTGTCTGGGAGGAGCTCATCGGTGGGGTGAACTTGACCATCATGGTCCTTTCCTCTCTTCTCCACTCTGGCCTCTGCATTGTTGACCCTGATGTCTCTCTGGCATGATACAGTCTTTGGCCACACCACCCTGAGCACACCCGATCTCATCGTCCATGGCATGATGCAGTTACTCTCTGGCTTGGTAGTTGCACCACTGAAAGAGATTGGGTTTATGAGGCCTATGGTTGACCAAACAAAGTGCACAGTGGTGGGTGCTTAGAGTAGTGTTGGCATCGTTGATAGATCATCATTTCAGATGAGGAGAACGGTACACAAGCCTATGACAAAAGTGGTAGCTTTTCACTTACATGTATATCAATATCTACCTTCCAAATAAGGTAGGGCTGCTCCTTGGTACATTGGAATCTCTCCAGAAACTCATGTTTAGGATGTGAAAGTTTTATATAATTTGATCATACTGATTTTTTTAAAAAGTCAAATTTGGGAGGACCAAGATACTTTCTATTCTCTCTTTCTTTTCTTTTAAATTTGTTTTCATGTTTATTTTATTTATTTTTGTGGTACTGAGGATAGAGAATATGCTAGGCAAGTGGTCTGCCACTGAGCTGCATCCAGAGCTGTTGGTGTTTTGAGACAGGGACTTGCTAAGTTGTACAGGGTGGTCTCAAACTTGTGATCGTCCTGCCTCAGCCTCCTTAGTAATTTGGATTATTGGCATGTGCTATACCACTCAGCTATGTAGTTTTGGTGTTTTTTTTTCTTGTTGTTTTTTTTTTTTGTTTTTTGTTTTTGTTTTTTTTTTTTTTTTTTTTTTTTTTTTTTTTTTTTTTTTTTTTGAGATGGTCTTGCTAGGTTACCCCAGCTGGCTGCAAACTTATCCTGCCAACCTGGTATTTCTTTTTAACTATAGAATTTTCAATTTTGTATGCCTGCTTCCATTTTGTTTCCCTTTTCTTCCTCTTCCATCTGTAAAAATGTTCAAACAGTTGCTCTTTGTTGAATAATATCTCCCTTTAGACCTGTGACTGAGTTTTGAGACTTCATAGTTTGGAACTCTGGAAGCCCAGAGGCCTTTTGCCTTTTTCCTCTGTGTACTGCACATGGCAAATCATGCTCAGAACAGCCTCACTGCTCCGTGTATCACCCTCTCTCACTTCCTGGATGTCCCTGGTGGTGTGTGTGGGTCAGGACACTGGGAACTAGAGTGGACAAACACACACACACACACACACACACACACACACACACACACACACACATGTGCACCCGTGCACCCCTGACAACCTCCTCCCCAAAGTGGGAACAGGATGGGGGATGGGGGGCAGGAGCCCTGGTGGCGACTGGTGTAGCTGGGTGATTCTGTGTACACCATCCTCACTCCCCCTCTGGCTGTGAAACCACTGCCCTGAAAATGGAAACTGTGTCCTCACCTGGGGTAGGCTCATGCCTGTAGTCTGATCCTGTGTTCTCCAGAGGATTTTTTTTAACTGCTTTTTTATGGTGTCAGGGATTGAATTCAGGGCCTGTACACCAAGATACATCTCCATACCTCTTTATTTTTATTTAGGGTAGGTGTCCCCAGGTTTCCAGGTTGCCCAGACTGGCCTCAAACTTTTGATCCTCCTGCCTTAGCCTCCCAGAATGCTGAGGTAGCCCAGGTTGGGCTCAAAGTTTTTAATCTTCTGGCTCAGCTTCCCAGAATGCTCAGATTACAGGCATATACCATCACGCCCCGCCTAGAGTTTTTTGATCACACATGGTAAAAGTGATTTTTGGAATACATCAGAACATATGTGTATGAATTTTAAAAGTTATGCCCTCGTACTAAGAATTATTTAGAAAATGCATAAAATACAAGTATACAAATATATAAATATAGCTATAAAAATAAATATAAATGAAGGCCAAGCCCCAGCACTCAGGAGACTGAGGCAGGAGGATTGCTGCAAGTTTGGAGCAGGAATTCTCAATGTGAATAACAAATGTCTACTTTCTGGCATCACCAATAGGATATTAACCTGGCACAGTGGCCCATGCCTATAATAGCAGGACTTGGGAAGCAGGAAGATTGTTGCAAGTTTGAGGCCAGCCCAGATTATATATATGACAAAAAACCCCAAATATGATATGGGGCAGGGATAGCAGACACCTGTAATCTCAGTGCTCAGGATGTTGAGGCAGGGGCATCAGTAGGAGTTCATGCCAGCCTGGACTACGTAGCAAGACCCTATCTCAAAAAAGTAGCAGTTAAGAAAAATTTGAGTTACTTTCCAAACATCATTTGTGGCATGTGCACTCCTTAATTGTTCCATGTCCTTTGTAGAGCCATGGTGTTGGACACCTGTAGTCCCAGCTACTCAGACAGCCGAGGTGGCAGTAAGATATCTTGAGTCCAGGAGTTTGAGATTAGCCTGGGATAATTTGAGAGTAGCAAAATCCTGTCTCGAAAAAACCAAAAAGGCAGGGGTAGGTGAGTGGTAGAGCAAGTGCTCAGCATGCATGAGTCCCTGGGGTTAGTCTCCATCGAAGAATTATGACTGGAGAATCTTAGACCTTATAGAGGGTAGGCTTCTACCTGCAACTGCAATAAAATTTAGGTCACCTTTAAAAGGCACCTCCATCACGAGGGATGGTGGCACACACCTGTGATGCCAGAACTGGGGAGGCTGAAGCAGGCGGGTCATGAGTTTAAGCAAGATCCTGTATCAAAATTCCCAAAATAAGTAGTTGAGTGAGGTGACACATGCATGTAATTCCAGCTACTTTGGAGGATCGGGTAAGTTTCACAAATTTGACCCTAGCCTAGGTAAGTTGACATGAAAGAACCTGTCTCTTTGTTTTGGCTTTTGGAGACAGTGTCTCACTGTGTACTGTGTACTGTTTCCTTGAACTTGAGGTAATCCCCTTGCCTCAGTCTCCTAAGTGCTGGGATTACCGGTGTGTGCCACTATGTGAGGTTTAAAAAATGGTTTTTTTATTATTTATTTATTTATTTTTGAGACAGTCTTGCTATGTAGTTCAAACTCGTTTGGAATCCATTATGTAGCCCAGGCTTGCCTCAAAGTTGCAGCAATCTTCCTGCCTCAGCTTTCTGAGTGCGGATTACAGGTACTCGTTTGGAATCCATTATGTAGCCCAGGCTTGCCTCAAAGTTGCAGCGATCTTCCTGCCTCAGCTTTCTGAGTGCCAGGATTACAGGTGTTGACTACCATGTCCAGCTAAAAACAATTTTTTTTAAAGGGCTAGCGATATAGCTCAGTTTGAAAACCCTGGGTTCAATCCTCAGTACTACAAAATAAAAATAAAATAAGATGGAACAAAAACCTAAGAAAAAAGAACATTGACCAAAAACTATAAAAAAATTCATCAAGAAGACTTTTTGAAATATGAATTTATATTCATTGTTATAATTAGTAAGCCTGAATTGTATATTGAAGTATTAACTAAGGAACGTACTGCAAACGCACACAGTTTATAAATAAGCAAAGGGCATTACGCTAGGACATTTCTCCTTGAGCTGCCTGGAAAGTTTGGAAACCACTGCTGTAAACTGGAGAATACATTGTGCCAAGTTTACCCAATGTCAGGGGCAGAGCCAGCAGGCACAGTGGTAACATGATTTATTAATCCCTCCAACAGTGCTGGGTAAATTTTGCTCCTTGCTTCAAGCCAATCCTGGTTTTATCTTTGTCCACTGTGGGTTGAATGGGTCATCCCGCGCTGGTCCCTCACCCTCTCCAGGTGAACTTTCCCACGAACTTCTTGTCCTGGGCTCTGACCTTTCTCTCCTATCCTGAGCTTTCCTGCTCTGTACCCCACCTCCTGCAGAGCATGGGAAGCTTCCCTTCATGGCCATGCTTCGGAACCTGTGCAACCTGCTGCGGGTGGGAATCAGCGCCCACCACCACGAACTCATCCTCCAGCGGCTGCAGGACACGGTATGCAGTGAACTGACTTCCAGTGAGTCTGCTAGGAAAGAAGTGGGGCTGCTTCTTTGACTACCTCCTCTGTTTTTTGAGACACGGTCTCACTATGGAGTTCAGGCTGGCCTTGAACTTGCCTCAGCCTCCCAAGTGCAGAGGTTACAGGCCTGCACCACCACAGCTGGCTTGCGATTTCCTCTTCTTTACCTCTTCTCTACTCTACCATGGCAGTGTTTTTTCTTTCTTCTTTCTTCTCTGTATCTGCTCTAACTCCATAGTCCCCTACCTTAGCTTCCCACAGACCTAACAGAGTAGTGACCTTCTTGGTCCCAGGCCCTGGCAGCCCCATCCTCCCTGGTCCTCTGCTCACGGCCCTCCCTTGTGTTGCAGAAGTCAGTGATCCACAGTCGGCAGTTTCCGTTCAGATTCCTTAATGCCCATGATGCCATCGATAACCTTGAGGCTCAACTCAGAAATAAAGGTATCCTCCTCCGTCTTGCGGCCCCATGTGCCTCGCCTGTGCCAGTGAGACAGTGCTGCTGGCTCTGTCTTTAGCCTCTTGCCTTGCAGATTCAGGGTGTAGATTGGGCAGAGGTCAGACAGGTGCCAGCCAGAGGGTGGGGCTCAGCGCACATCCATGGTGGTTGCAGTGAGGGAGTAGAAGGAGCCTGACTCAGTGTGTGTCTGTCACCCTGCAGCGTTGCCCTTTCCTTCCAATACACAACTGATGAGGCGGATCATGACTAGAAACGCAAAGCATATGAAGAAATATCCAAGGTACCTTTGCAACCTACGTCGCCAGCAGCTTCGAACAGCCATGACGATGCCTGTGCTGTATGAGCAGCTGAAGCGGGAGAAGCTTAAAATACACAAGGCCAGGTGTGTGTACACCCAGGGGCCATGCCTGGGTGACCGGCGGTATGCGGGGACTCAGGGTCATCTGTGAACTCCTATTTTTCTATAAAGATATGCTCGTCGGTTATCCCAGTGGCTCAGACCTGCTTGGCTCCCCTCATCTCTTGCACATCGAATCTTGTCTTTTACCACTGTCCTAGAGGTCATGAGACAAAAGCTGAGCCTCGGCCTCCGCACTGCAGCTGTGATTCTCTTCATGACCCCCGTGGATTCTGTGTCTGTAGCATCTCTTTTTCAGGGCTTGCATGCTGTGTCCTCTCCTGGCTCTGCCTATTCATGGTCTCCTTTGTTTTTCTCCAAGACATCTGTTTTTCTTTATTGTTTCTCTCTTTCTGTATTTCTGAACCATTCATCTTTTTTTCTGACACCCATAAATATAGGGCAAGCAGGCTCAAAGGCAGAAATGCAGTCTGTTCTGCAAAATCCAAGTCCTAGCTCCCAGTTCTTCTAAGTGCTTCAACATACCCTGTATCCATTCTCACCCAAGATAAACCCAAGACTCAGATATCTATTATTCTGATGTGATCAGAGGGGCTGCAGAAGGACAATCACTGCTTGAGGAGGGAACCAAGGAGATGACTCAGTACTTCAGCAACAAGTTCCAGTGTTCCTTCTGCCTTGTCCTGGCAGCAGAGAAGCCTCTGAGTGCCGTGTCTGTGTCTCGCTTGCCCTGCAGACAGTGGAAATGTGACATTGAGATGCTAGGCCGGTATCGACAGGCCCTGGAGGTGGCTGTGAACCTCTCTGTGAAGCACAGCCTGCCCCCGCTGCCAGGCCGCACCCTCTTGGTCTACATGATGGATACTCCTGCAGGCCTGATGTGTCCCGAGAGCAACACACAAGGGGTAAAAAGGCAAAAACATCCTGCAAGGGGCTGGTAGGATTCTGGGGAGCCTGAGAAGTGTCCTGACCCCAGACCTGGTTTACCACGGGGGCCCAGAGGTTGAAATAAATAACATGGATTTGCTTGCAAGTGTCAGTCATCAGCTGCCTAGGGAGAATTCCTAGGGTGGGGTCTCGATCCTGTTTATGGATCGTAGCACTTTTAGTACTTAATACTTTCCGAATTTCTGTTACCAACGGTATGTCTCATTTTCACCTCACTGCCTCCCAGTACTGAATTTTGGAAGGGATTCTGGCTTCTCCCTTCTCCTATCCCCAGTTCTCCTTGAGGGTTGCTAAAGCTGCCCACTCCTCAGGGCAAATTTTGTCCTATTTCCCATGATCACAAACCTGGGGAGGTGCTTGGCCTCAGAGCTGGGTAGAGAAGGGAGGATTTCAAACTCAGGGAGCTTTATTTCCCCCGACACTGTGATCAGCCCCCCCTGAACTATGTGCTGCTACTGATTGGAATGATGACGGCTCGGGCAGAGCAGGTGGATGTCTTGCTGTGTGGAAGAGGCACTCTGAAGACTGCCGTGCTTGCGGCAGAGGACGGTATCCTGAAGACAGCCATCAAACTTCAGGCTCAAGTCCAGGTCAGACCCTCACCCCACCGTCTCCAAATCTGTGATGGACACAGGCCTGGGAGCATCCCAGGTAGTACAGATGTGAATACGCAGAGTTTTGCAGATTTCCCAGACTGACTGTGATGTTTCTTGCTTACTGATTGTATTAGTCTGTTTCTCATTGCTGAAATGAAATATCTGAGGTAGGCTAACTGAATAAAGAAGAAAGGTTTATTTCATGTATAGCTCTGGAGATTTGAAGGCATGCACAGGCCTCGGCTTGGCTCAGGTGAGGACCTCATGGTGGGTGGAGCCTATGAAAAGAAGAGATCATCTCCTGAGATGGAAAGCCAGGGAATGGTTCCTGGGTCAGGCCTAGGCTTTTATAACAACTCATTCTTGCAAGAACTCAGGGGTCTCACAAGAGCTGCCTTAGTCCCTCCAAGGGCAGCTCCTGAAAGGACCTCCCACAAGGACCCATCAATTCATAGCATGGTCGTATGGAGTTTTCCATCCTCTGAATACCTTACAGTGGGATTAAAATTTCAATATATGAACCCCCGCAGAACATATGCAACATACGAACCATGCAAAACCGTGCAAACTCGAGTATTGCTTATCTCATGTTCAACCGATGATTACCTGGGTCTCTTTTCTTCAGGAGATGGAGGAAGGGGATGCGTGTCCCATGACTACTTTTGAAAAGTACCTGCTGAATCTGGCTGTCCAGAGGGTCCTTGTGAGTACTGCTCAGCCCTTGCCGAACTCTCCCCTTACTCCCCATTTTCCTGTACAGATGATGTACCTCTTTTTTGTACCTCATCTTAAAGCCGCTCTTTCCCAGTTCATACAGTGTGTAGATCTGCTCCCCAATGGCTTGCTGCAGGCTCACTTGTGGTGGAGGATTTCACTACCAGCAGTCTGTAAAAAAATCTGTCTTGCTTAATAGTGTTTGCTAATTTCCATGGTGTGAATCATTCCACTGGGACTGGTTTCAAGATACCAATATTATGTCACTGAACATAGAGTTGGGGAGAAATGCATACCCAGTAGCGTACCCCTATGGGTATGGCAGTTCCACAATACTGGCAAAGATGTAAGTAAGCTCAAGGATAGACATAGTAGAATATCGTAAGATAATTAAGAAGTGACATGGTGAGGATTTTTTTAACTTTGTCAAATACAATTGATTAACTTTTTAGTGGTTCTAGAGATTGATCCCAATGGCTCCTACATGCTAGGGAATGGTTTTGTCTGTGACTTACCTCTCCCAGCCCTTTATTTAATATTAAACTTATACAATTTAGTGTATAAAATGGTCATATTGGCTCAGGGTGTAGATCAGTGGCAGAGCATGTGCTCAACATGAGCAAGGTCCAGAGTTCCATTTTAAGCCCCAAAACTAAAACATATAGTTATGTTCAACAAGAAGCTTACATAATTCCTAAAAATCAGTCAGCTCTCATGAGCATGAATGAGCTAGCTGGAGCACACTGCTACCTCCTAATGTCCAGTCAGGATGTAGTGACTTCCTTCTTAAGCTCTCTAAGGAGAGGCAGTTTCTCAGTCTGGTCAGAGTACTTCTGATCCCCCAGTTCTTACAGATGTCTTTTTTGATGTCCCAAGCTCTTTAGTGCCTCTTCTCCCGTTTCTCAACCCACCACTCCCCTCTTGTCTTACAGGTGGACAGGGTTGTCCTCTTTGGTGAGATGCTTCGTAGTCCGATGGTAACTGTAGCCAAACACATTATCTGGACGCATGCGAATCCCAAGTGTCTCTTTGTTGATGTCCGCATAAGGAAACCGTACCAGTAAGGATGCTCGAACTCCCTGACCAGCTTCTGAAGACAGTGCTTCATGTTCTCCTCTACTCCTGCTATAGCTTGGGAACTCCAACTTCTCTGGCCCCTCCTGTCTCTGCCTTCTTAATTCTGGTGACTCCCAGTTCCAGAACTTTCTCTGAAGTCTTTGGCCTCGTTCTCCACCCTTTTGTATAGGTGTACCTAACCCTGGCCTAGCACACGACCCCATGTGTGTGTGAGTGTGCGCATGTGTGGTGCTGTGGACAGATGCAGGGCCTCGTGCACACAGGCTTGGGCTTTCCCACTGAGCTACACTCCAGCCACAAAACCCCATTGACAGTGCACCCGTGGGAGGTAGGGCGTCAGTCTCAGGTATGGACGGCAGTGACACTGTCCCGGGCATTGTTTCTGGTGCTCAGTGACTGCTTTCCTTTCTCAGATATTCAGAGTTCTATCCCAATGATGTGACACTCTCAGGCTGTACGGACGGGATCCTGAAGTAAGTACAAATGGACACTGGAAGGAACGGACAGCCTTCTTTAGAATCTCTGTGAGAGATCATGTGTGCCCTCCACTCCGTTCACTTCTTTTCAAAAGCAAAATAGAGGTTGTTGCTGAATGAGGGCTGACTAGTTCTGGCAGCAACACAGTCTCTCAGGGCCCTGGGTGCTTGCTGTCTTACTACTGCTCTACCATCTTTGTATCCAGCCAAGTTTATATCAGATCTAGGGGAAAAGAGGGAAGGGGATATGGGATATTGCGATGTTGGCTTTTAAGGAAACAATGCAACATTGGTCATAGCCCTCTGTGGCCTCTGTTTAATTCTTGATTGAAAGAATATCCCATGTGTTTATGCTAAATTACATAATTTTTAAAAAACTTTGTTGTCTCTTTCTCCACTGTTACCCTCTTAAAAAAAAAAGATATAT
>NW_022900929.1:43329220-43337866 GCF_012274545.1 Fukomys damarensis
ATATATATAGTACTGAAGATTGAACCTAAGGCCTGCACACTGAGTTACATCTGAAGCCTTTTTAAGTTTTAAATTTTGAGACAGGGCCTTACTAAATCAGTAAATTGCTCAGATTTGGTTTGAACTTGCCACTCTACTCCTCAGCCTCACAATATGCCATGATAACAGGTGGGCATCACCACCTCCCTAGCCTCTTCAGTTCCTTGTCTTCCCTGCCTTTCCCCCAAACAGACCTACTCGCCTTACCCCTAAACTCCCATGAGGAGGCCTCAGGCACACTCACTCCCTCAGGACCTTACGTGGCTGGTGATACAGCCCAGACATAGCTTTGACCCTTACACCTTAGCCCAATCCGGCCTTCCCTGGTCAAACAGAAATCTTCATGATTGCTATGTGCAGTCAGAGGGGCCGGAGCAGGGTTTCTCTTGTTTCCCTCATTCCTATGGTTCTGTGGTATTGTTTGTTTTAACTCTGCTTGTTTATATTTTTGCTCTGTGTTCTTTGTAGAATACAGATCCTTCCCGCTAATAATCTCCTCCGGTTTATTTTGTTATTAGGTTCATTGCAGAGCGTGGGGCTGCCCGTCTTCTAGAGCATGTGGACCAGATGGACAGAATATTCAAGATACCACCCGCCCCAGGAAAGACACAGGTCCTAACTCTCCGGCCACTGGAAGAGGATGCTCCCAGCCCCTTGGCTCCTGTGTCCCAGCGTGGGTCAGTCTATATCTCTTTCTTTGTCTGGAGAGGCTGCCTGGCTGCCCTTCTGTCTGTTGAGATGCCTAGTGACTAAGATGTGCTCCCTCCTTCTCAGGCAGGGGATCCTCTGGCACTGGAAAAAGTCAGACTGAGAACTTGCACCTTTACCTACTGGGGAAAGGATAGTTAAACTGCAAGGAGAACAGCAGGCACCATGACTATAAAGCCAGAGTTCAGGCAAAGAGCTTAGAAGCTCAGGCTCTGGCTTTTTCATCCTGATTTTGCCAGATGGTTGCTTGAGTGTTGGGTGATTGCTTAGTTCTTAACACTATAGATTCTGTGTGTGTGTGTGTGTGTGTGTGTGTGTGTGTGTGTGTGTGTGTGTGTGTGTGTGTGTGTGTGTGTGTGTGTGTGTGTGTGTGTGTGTGTGTGTGTTACTGGAGACTGAATGCAGAAGCTCACTCATGCTAGGAAAGAGCTCTACCAATGACCTATACCCTTCCCCTTGTCTTCTTTTTCTTTGCAACAGTCTTTCCAAATTGTCTGGCCTGGTCTCAAACTCAATCCTCCTCCCTTGGTCTCCTCAGCAGCTGGAATTCCAGGCTGCACCACCAAGCCTTGCAAAGCTATAGTTTCTTGATTGGTAGGATGCAGCTAACACTAAGTGTCCCTTGAAGTGTACAAGTGATACATTTATAGTAATGACTGGCTGAAGGAGTAGTATAGGAGAAATGACAGTTACCGGGGCTTAGATTCCAGGGCTCTGGAACAGCAGTATATTCTGCAGAGGCCTCCGGGCACCCTCTGCTGTGTCTGTGGGTTTGGGAGGTGGCCTGATCCCCAGCCTGAGCCTAGCCCTCTGCTTACCCGCAGCTGGCGCAGCATCCGGCTGTTCATTTCTTCCACTTTCCGGGATATGCATGGGGAGCGGGACCTGCTGCTGAGGTCCGTGTTGCCAGCACTGCAGGCCCGTGCCACCCCCCACCGCATCAGCCTTCATGCTATCGATCTGCGCTGGGGCGTCACCGAGGAGGAGGCCCGCAGGAACAGGTGTGGGGAAGGGGAGGGGTTTCAGTGAGGGAACTGCGGTGGGCAGGCTTGGTATGTAGCAACAGACAAGGGTTGGGTAGGGAGCTATGTCTAAGTGCCAACTGGAGCAGCCTGCCTTCACTTGGCTCTGTGAGCCAGGCCCTGTCACTCTGAGTCTGTGCCCATTTGCCCTTCCCAGAGCCGCGCTGTCTCCTACATGTCCCTATTATTGTGCCTACAGACAATTGGAAGTGTGCCTTGGGGAGGTGGAGAACTCACAGCTGTTCGTGGGAATTCTGGGATCCCGCTATGGCTACGTCCCCCCCAGCTATGACCTTCCTGACCATCCTCACTTCCGCTGGGTGAGGCAGCTGAAGTCGAAGGAGTAGCTGGGAGGAAACTGGGGAGGGGAGAGGCCATAGTTTGGAAGCCGGGGATTCTGAACAGGCAAGTCCTTGAGACTTTCGGTAAAGTACAGCCAGAGGATTCTGCAAGTGACCAAAGTTTACAGGGGGAAGTTCCTTTGAGAAGTAACTGATGCTGACTACTGGATGTGAGAGGTGAGGGGTAGGTCTGTTGAGCTTTCGCCATCAGACGGGTCTGATTTCTACTCACCCTTCTGTTGTCTGTAAATTTTGTGGGAAGTAGCTTAATATCTCCTATCCTCAATTTCCTCACATATTAAATGGAAGCAGGAACATCAATTCTGCAGGATTATCATGGAAATTAAAAATCTATTTTAACAGGGCTGGGAATTTAGCTCAGTGTTTCCACTGCCTGCCTTGCAAGTGCAAGGGGCCCAAGTTCAATCCCTGGTACCAAAACAAACAAACAAACAAAAATGTTTTAACAATTGATAATACATGTCAGGCATTCAATAAGTTTTGACTGTTAGCTGTATTTTTTTATTCATTAATTTTAGTGCTAGATTTTAGGTATAGAATAAGATGACATTCGTCATTGGGAATTTTACATGATAGATGATGATAGATCTTGCTTCTTATTTTTTTCCCATTCCCCTGTCCCCCCTTCAACCCCTCCACCCCACCCTATTTACAAAGACTTTGTTTCTGCGTTTTCCTGTTCTCGTATTTATTCCTTTCCCCTAACCTCCCACCTCCCCTTCCCCTTTGGACATTTCTTCCTTTTTTACATTATCTCTTACTCATTTTGATCCTTATTTACACTTTCAGTTTCTGTTAGCTCTATTTCACAGGGTGTGTTTGGATGGAGGGAGTTACTGTACTGAGATTGGGGAGCCCATCTTAAGGGAAGCAGTAGTGTGACCTAGGACCGAACCTGCCCGTCTCTGTCCTTTTCCTGCAGGTCCAGCAGTACCCTCCAGGCCGCTCTGTGACAGAGCTCGAGGTGATGCAGTTCCTGAATCGGGATCAATGTGCACCGCCCTCCGCCCAGGCTCTCATCTACCTCCGTGATCCCAGTTTCCTCAGGTGTCTCCATTGCCCCCAGAGCCAGGTCTCCTTCCCCACCAGGCCAGACAGGCTCAGTCCTAGCAGTGGGTATGGGAGAGGTGAGCTAAAAGAGAGAAGCAGGGTGCAGAGCTCAGGCCTATACAGACTGCGTCAGCCTTGGGGTGAGGTCAGACCCCTCCTGGAGTATCGGGAAGTCGCAGCTCTATCTGCTGGCTGGTGGCGGGAGGCTTGGGTCCGACACTATCCTCATTTTTGGGCTATCTTGGTTGGTCAGCTCCGTGCCAGATATGTGGAAACCTGACTTTGTTTCTGAGTCTGAAGAAGCTGCACAGCGGATCTCAGAACTGAAGAGTTACCTCGGCAGACGGAAAGAAATCACGTGTCGTGGGTGAGCACGGGGAGGTAGGCGGCTCCAGGCACGGAGGGATGTGTGGGCAGCCAGCCTGCTCTGACTCTGGTGTGCTTGCTTTGTCTGCAGATACTCCTGTGAGTGGGGGGGCACAGCAGCTGGCCGGCCCTATGCTGGGGGCCTAGAGGAGTTTGGGCAGTTGGTTCTCCAGGATGTGTGGAGTGTGATCCAGAAGCTCTACCTACAGGTCAGCAGAAGTGCTGATGGCCTGAGGAATGCAGATGGGAAAAGGAGATTCCTGGGAGGGATTCTGTAAGTCAGGACTGAGAGAACATGAGTAGTCACTGCCTTGTGTACCCTCAGCCTGGGGCCGAGCTGGAGCAGCCGGTGTCCGTCCCGGATGATGACTTGGTCCAGGCCACCTTCCAGGAGCTCCGGAGCCCACCAAGGCCTGCCCGGCTGCGGCTGCTTCAAGACACAGTGAGGCAGCTGGTGCTGCCCCATGGGAAGCTGAGCCTAGTGACTGGGCAGTCAGGCCAGGGCAAGACCACCTTCCTGGTATGAGTCTGGGGGCCTGAGCAGGAGGAGGGGGCGCTGAGTAGCTAATGAGGTAGGACACGGGGAGCTTGTGCTCTTAATAAACTGTGCCCATGTTTGTGTTCCTGTCCCTGCAGGCATCCCTTGTGTCAGCCCTGCAGGCTCCTGTCGGGGCCAAGGTAGCACCCTTAGTCTTCTTCCACTTCTCAGGGGCCCGCCCTGACCAGGGTCTGGCCCTCAACTTGCTCAGACGCCTGTGTACCTACCTGCATAGCAAATTGCACAAAGCGAACACCCTCCCCAGCTCTTACAGGTACGTGTGCCCCATTCAGTTCCTCCAGTTGCTGCAGCTGTCCCCCGTCCCACTCCAGCTTCCTTTCCACACACAGAGGCCTGGTGTGGGAGCTTCAGCAGAAGCTGCTGCCTGAGTCTGCTCAGACCCTGCAGCCTCGCCAGACCCTGGTCCTGGTCATCGATGGGGCTGATAAGTTGGTGGACCACAATGGTCAGCTGATCTCGGATTGGATCCCACAGTCCCTTCCCCAGGTGAGTGTGAGAAGGAAGTGGGGTGGGGTGGGTTAGAGGGAAGAAGGGCTGCCCTAGGGAGGTGAGGGCCTCTCTAATGTGGTTTATTTCCTTTTCCCCTGCCGTATCATAGAGGGTACACCTGGTGCTGAGTGTGTCTAGTGACTCTGTCCTTGGGGAGACCCTTGAGCAGAGCCAAGGTGCCCAGGTGGTAGCCCTGGGGTCTCTGGAACCATCTGCCCGGGCCCAGTTGGTAAGAGATGAGCTGGCTCTCTATGGGAAGCGGCTGGATGAGTCACCTTTCAACAACCAGGTTGGACCTAGGCCGGACCTGGGGGTGTGTGGGAAGATCTGGGAGCTGGTGAGGCTATCCACTGTCCTGCATGGGCTGCTCTTTTCTCCTGCACTCATTAACAGGAGAAGTTGTTGATAAGAATGCCTGGCCAGGACCTATAAGGCAAGGCTCGGGGAGGGATGGAGATTCCTGCAGCGCTGCCATGGGCTGTCTCCCGGTGGGACTCTCAGAGAAGCAGCGCCTGTACAGTGAGCTGGATATTGAGGACAGAGGCAGGCTGTGGCAGGCTCCCCTGTCCCCGCGCTGAGTCTCTTGCTTCTCACCAGATGCGGCTGCTGCTAGTAAAGCAGGGCTCAGGCCTGCCGCTCTACCTGCGCCTGGTCACCGATCACCTGAGGCTCTTCACGCTCTATGAGCAGGTTGGTTGCTCCTTATCTGCAAAGTCCTCACTCACTTCCCATTATCTTCCAGCTTCTTGGGCTCTGTACCTCACCCCTATCTGTCACCCTCTTCCATCTGGGATCACACATTCAACGTCCTTGTGTCACTCTGCACCCCCTCGTCTCCACCCGTTTCTCTTTCCCACCGTTACACCTGCTGCTCCTTCCCCGTCCTACCAGAGCTGACTCTCCCCTCCCCATGGATGAAGCCTAGGCTCCTTCCCCTCCCAGGTGTCTGAGAGGCTTCGCACCCTGCCCGCTACTGTCCCCCTGCTGCTGGAGCACATCCTGAGCACCCTGGAGCAGGAGCATGGCCACGATGTTTTTCCCCAGGCCTTGGTCACCCTGGAAGTCACACGCAGTGGTCAGTGGTTGGGGCAGGATGGGAGGCTGAGGTTCTCAGGACGTGGATGCCTGGATTCTGGTGGGCTCTCCATCAGCAGGGCAGGAGGACTGGGTGTCCTGGGGATGAATATGCTGCGCAGTTTGTTTTGGGCCTCAGAGTGCTCGGGTTCTTAGGTCTGACTGAGGACCAGCTGCACGCAGTGCTGAGTGCATGGCAGTTTCTGCCCAAGGGCATCAAGAGCTGGGAAGAAGCGGTGGCTGCTGGGAACAGTGGAGAGCCCTACCCCATGGTCCTGTTTGCCTACCTCGTGCAGAGCCTGCGGAGGTACGGGTGCCCCAGCCCAGCTCCCACTCACCACTGCTCCGTGTCCTCCCATCTGTGAGGCAGGACCCCTCTCCCTCTCCCCTTCTTTGATGGAGCTCTAACAACTGCCTCCCAGGCTCTGCATCAGGTGCAACTCCCCTGGCCCCCATCTGAGGTGGGAGTGGAGCCCACCACTGAGCCAGGATGCTCGCTGACTGGCCTCCTTCCTGTCCTCCCCTGTTCTTCTGTCCAATCCTCCTGAGCACAGTTTGCTAGGGGAGGGCCCTCTGGAGCGCCCTGGTGCCCGCCTCTGCCTCTGGGATGGGGCCCTGAAGACAGCAGCCAAACGTCGCTATGGGAAAAGGCGAGGGCTACACCGCATGGCGCATGTCCTTATTGCAGGTGAGCGTGGCCTGAGTCGGCTGGGCCACTGGGTCTGGAGTCTGCACCTAGGGGCATGACTACCCACTGGTGTGCAGTATCCGCTACAACCCTCACTTGTCGTTTCCGTGGGTGGATGACCCTGCTGCAGCCTGAAGGGATGTGATCTTTGGGATGCAGCAGGGCTGAGCCCTTCTCAATGTCTGGTGTTGTTGGCACGTTTCTTTGTTGTTTTGAGGCAAGGTCTTGCTGTGTATCCCAGGCTGCTCTCAAACTCACGATGATCCTCCTGCCCCACTCTCTAGTGCTGGGATTACAGCTGTGTGCCACCATGCCTGGCACTCAGAGTCCTTTCTTATAGCCCAGCTCTGGAAGACATGTGACCCTGATGCTTCAGGCTCCTTCCAAAGTTGTCCTCCAGAGGCTCTGAGAGACCTGCCTTACCACCTGGTGAGTCCTGAGGTCCCACAGGCTCCTTTCCCAATCAAGGTCCTTGGCTAGTCTTACTTCTTTGGTCTTGCAACACTAGGGATTTAACCCAGGCCCTTTGCACTGAGCTATATAACCAGCCCTTTATTTTTGAGACAGTGCCACTCAGTCACTAAGTTGTCCAGGTTGAGCTTGAACTTGTCATCCTCCTGTCTCAGCCTTCCTGCGAGCTAGGATTACAAGCGTGAGACACCACTCCTGATTTCTTTGGCTGTCCTTTCATCTCTGTCCTTTTGACCACTCCCACTGTCCCCACTGCCATTTCCCTCCCTCCCAAACTCCCTTCCCCTTTTCCCTTTCAGTTTTCCAGTCCTCCTTCAGACCTTCGTTCCAAATGGGGGTCTAGGTCTTTGACGCAGAGGCAGTGTCTGGGGCTAGACAGTGCCTCTTGTCATCACCTCCACACCAGACCCTTCCCATCTGTAATGAATAAATCAACCTTTCCAGCTCTGCAGTGGGAACCACAGCCTTCTTGCCAAGCTCCTCAGCAGCATCCCCGTGGTGGCTGCACACCTGGACTTGGGTCTGCTCCCCCGGCTCTTGGAGGCGCACGCCCTCTATGGTGAGATGATCCCTGGAAGACTTATTTTCAGCTCTGAACTCCCCGGGGTGCTCATGAGAACCCTGCCAGGGGAAGGTGTAATGGGAAGAGCTGGCCGCATTTCTCCTCCCCATTGAAGCGCCAGGAGGGTGAGCTAGTGCCTCTCTGGATCCCTTTTGATTAGATCTCTTAGATCAGAAGTTCTCTGACTTTATTAGTGGGCAAAATCATCTAGGAAATGTTCAAATTGCAGGTCCTGAGAGCCCCAGATTCTGCTTCCCCAGGTCAGGAGTGGGGCCCAAAGCTTTATACTACTTTGCACAAGGGTTTCTGATCTGGGGCCAGATGTCCACAGTTGAGACTATTTTAGACCCTTCAGATGATTCTGTTTGGTGCTGTCCATAATGGGGTCTGGCTGGCTTCCTAGTGACTCCCTGCTTCTCTCTGTTTCTAGCTTCTTCAGTTCCCGAGGAAGACCAAAAGCTCCCTGAGGCTGATGTTGCCGCTTTCCACACCTTCCTGAGGCAGCAGGCCCCAGTGCTGAGCCGCTACCCGCTGCTTCTGCGCCAGCAGGCAGCCAACCAGCCTGCAGACTCACCTCTTTGCTGCCAGGCCTCCCTACTCTCCCAGCAATGGCATCGCCGGCCCATACTACGATGGCTTAATAAACCCCAGACAGTGGCGGGTCAACAGAGGTTAGAACTTTGACCCTGGCTCTGGAAAGTTGGCAAGAAAATAGCTGCAGCCCTTTCTGAAACAAGAGAGAAAGGACAGACCAGAATCACAGTGCAGAGGGGATTCGGTTAGAGAAGTGCAGAAGTAGATTTCCAGTTGCCTTCTTTTCCTGAATTCCTCTTTCCTTCTCTTGCTCCAGCTCTAGCCTGTCTCTGGTGATTTCCTCATCGCCCACGGCAGTAGCTATCTCCCTTAATGGACAGAGAGCAGCTGTGGGCACTGCCAATGGGGCGGTTTACATTTTGGACTTGAGGACCTGGCAGGTATGACACTCAGGGCAAGGCAGAAGTTGCCTTCAGAAAACCCTCAGCCCCTCACACCTAGGCACATGTATGTTCTCCCTGGTGAATTCAGCTTTACTCGTGTTTTCACATCAAATCAGAAGGCTTGGTCAAAAAAAGAAAATCATGCCGGGCGAGGTGGCACACGCCTGTAATCCCAGCACTGGGGAGGCTGAGGCAGGAGGATCGCTGTGAATTTGAGACCAGCCTGGGCTACATAGTGAGTTCCAGGTCAGTCTCAACTACATAGTGAGACACTGTCTC
>NW_022900929.1:43338318-43419943 GCF_012274545.1 Fukomys damarensis
TTTCTGCTAAAGTGCCTCAAACAGTGTTTCAATCTCATCCAAGCAGACATGTACAAAAAAAAAAAAAAAAAAAGGGGACCAGGGATTTAGCTCAGTGGTTTGGTAGCCTGCCTTGCAAGCACAAGGACCCGAGTTCAATCCCCGGTACAAAACAAAAACAAAAAAGAAAATCACTCAGCCGGGTGCACATCGTTAATTCTAGCACTCTGTAAAACTGAGTCAGGAGGACCTAAGGAGCCCAGCCGATACAACTTGGCAGCTTACTGAGATCTTGTCTCAAAACCACAAATAAGAGCCGGGGACTTAGCTCAGTGGTTCAGTGGCCTGCCTTGAGAGCGCAAGGACCCCAGTTCAATCCCCGGTACCAAAAAAACAAAAAGCAGCAAATAAAAAGGCCTGGGGATGTAGCTCAATGCAAAGGCTATGGGTTCAATTCCCTTTACAGAAAAAAAAAAAAACAGCCAATATTTGCTGCACAGATTCCATTCAAGGCTCTTTACATCACAAGAAACAGTGGTCAGTGTTGCTCAGGGTCTCTTGCCCATCACCTCACCAGGCTGGGGGATAAGGTATTCAAAATGAGAAAGGAACCAGAACTGGAAGTCTTTAGTGATAGCAAGATGTCTATATGATTCCTCAGATGATTGCTATTTTTGATAAACATTTATTGCAGTACTCCTGAAATAATTTTTAACCATCTCAAAGTACATAGTCTGCTTATTTATGAAACAATAAAGCTTCTGTCCAGGAAAAAAGAGAGAGAGAGAAAGGAACCAGAAACCCAGTGCTGCCATAATTGAGAGCATGTGGTTATGTAGACAGTAGAAGGCAGGGTAGAGGAAGGAAGGCCTCTGGTTGAGAGAGAGCCTCAGCAAAGCCCTAGTGCAGTGTTCTCTGGGAATTTCTAGGAATGACTGCAGTGGAGGGTGATGTGGGCAGTGGTAGATTAGGTAGAAGAGGGGCTCCCACTGCCACAGCTCTGTCTCATCACCCTCATCACCCCAGCTCCCATGCATATATGCATGCTGCTGACCTCGTTCCCTGAGGACCATAAAAATCTGCGGGGCTGGAAGTGGAGCAGAAGAGACAGCCCAACTTGGATCACGAGTTCCAACTGAACATGGCTTTGAGCTGGGAGTGTAGAGTCGGGAGCTTGAGCCCTTCTTGCCTTGCCTTTGTTTTGGTTGGGGCCTGGAGTGGTTGGACTTGGAAGGTCGGGTAGTGGCCCGAGCCATCCCTCCTGTCCTGCTCTACAGGAGGAGAAGTCCGTAGTGAGTGGCTGTGATGGGGTCTCCTCCTGTGCTTTCCTCTCGGACCATGCCCTGTTCCTCACCGCCTTTGATGGGCTCCTGGAGCTCTGGGACATACAGCGAGGTTGTCGGTAAGGAGTCCCCCCGTGTCTCCGAGGGCAGCTCTTCACTTTGAGAAGCCCAGGGCCAAGGAACGAGCAGTGAGCCAGTTGGCCACTGGGACCCAGGGACTGACTTTGTCTTCCTGGGACAGGGTGCTCCAGACCAAGGCTCACCAGTACCAAATCACGGGCTGCTGCCTGAGCCCAGACCTGCGGCTGCTGGCCACCGTGTGCCTGGGCGGGTGCCTAAAGGTAATGACAAACTGACCCTGAACTGCGAGTTCGCCCTGTGAGTTTGTCCTCTCAACATGGCCGCTGACTGCTTGTCCTGGGGAGGCCTTGCCTACTGCAGTAGGGGACTGGACAAGGTGGTTTCTGGGGCTGTAGGACTGTGAAGCACAGGCATCTATAATTAACTCCTCTCCTCTGTTTTCCAGCTGTGGGACACGGTCCGTGGGCAGCTCTCCTTCCAGCACACTAGTGCCAAGCCCCTCAACTGCACCGCTTTCCATCCAGAGGGGCAGGCAGTAGCCATCGGCAGCTGGGCTGGCAGTGTCAGCTTCTTCCAGGTAGATGGACTCAAAGCCACGCAGGTAAGCGGGGCCCAGTGTTTCTTGGGGAGGACGCACAGGAGGCGGGAATGGAAGGATGGACATCTGCCTTCCAAGTCACCGTGGGTTGTGCTGAAAGCCAGCCCTGGTGTTTCCATTTGTATTTCCCTGTGCAGGAACTGGGGGCTTCAGGAGCCTCCGTGCAAACCCTGGCCTTCAGTGTGACTGGGCAGGTTGTGGCTGTAGGCCGGCTGGACGGGACGGTGGAGCTGTGGGCCTGGCAAGAGGGGGCAAGGCTGGCCACCTTCCCTGCCCACTGTGGCTTAGTTTCTGCTGTGCTTTTCCTGCATGCCCAGTGCCAGTTACTGACAGCTGGAGAGGATGGCAAGGTCGGGCTGAAGGGGGTTATGGTGGGACACGAGCAGGGTGCAGCACAACAAAGCAGGGAAGATTTGGGTGAGGTGGGGAGCCCGTATTGAGGCCCAGGGGAGCTAAGGTGGTGGGTGCGACAGGGAGAGGGAGGCAGTGAGTGTGTGTAGACAGTGCTCACGAGGACCTGAATGGGGGTGGCTGTCATCTAGGTGAAGGACCAGGTGGTAGATGTGGCCTATTTTCAACCCGTGTTCTCCGCTCCCAGGTTCAGGTGTGGTCAAGCTCTCTGGGGCGGGCCCTGGGTTGCCTGGGCCCCCTTCATCTCTCTCCTGCCCTCTCAGTGGCTCTCAGCCCAGTCAGCGACTGGGTAGCAGTTGGCTACCGAAAAGATGGCATTAAGATCTATAAAATCCCTTCAGGTACTGCAGGGGGAACGGGTGAATTTTTGCCACCTTGGCAAGAGGGCACCACTTATCACACCCTTTCCAAGTGTCTCGCTCTCTTATTTGTCTCTTTATCCAGGTTCCCAGAGGGTGCTGTGTCAGATGCTGGATGTGGCAGTATCTGCACTGGCCTGGCTAAGCCCCAAGGTGTTGGTGAGTGGTGCCGAAGATGGGACCCTGCAGGGCTGGGTGCTCAAGGAACGTGTCCTTCAGTCCCTCTGGCTCCTGCCTGGATACCAGAAGCCGGTGCTGGGACTGGCTACCTCCCAGGAACTGCTGGCTTGCACCTCAGGTACTGCTGAACAGGGCAGCATTTTCTGAATCTTTTTCTTTTACATATGCTTATATCTTCCTTCTTCTAACACTTTGTATGTATGTCTGACAATATAGCAGGGGAAGACTTCTGTTTTTTTCCAAATTTGAAAGAGATGCATTTTCTTCAACAATAAGTTTAGACTTTCTTCCTATTCCCTCACCCCCATCCTGGGATCTCTAAACTCCCAGTAATCCTTTGCATTTCTGCCCTGTGGGAGACTTTGCTGTAGAAATAGGTGGGTTTCCCTGAGAAGAGAGACAGGTGTAAAGATGAAAGTGAAGAGTTGCGTGGTCCTTGCTGGTGAAAGTGACTCCTGTCTGGTGAGAAGAGGAGGGAGGAAGCCACATTTCTGACGGGACACGAGCTGGAGCTCTGGCTGGAGCTGCAGAGCTGGAGGTGGTAGTGCCCCGTGTTCTTACAGGATGAGTGGCCCAGGAACAGGTCTGGCCACACCCTGGTAACTCATTACCTCCTTCTCCTGGAGCAGAGCCTCAGGCATCTCCCTCAGCCCCATGATGGCTTCTGTGCCCCTCTCCCGGGCCTATCTTCTGCCCTCTTTCAGGAAGCCTTCCCCTCTCTTTCCGATGCAGAGGATTTCACGGTACGGCTCTGGCCAAAGCAGCAGCTGACACAGTGGCACAAGGCAGAGGACTTTCCCTGTGGTACTGTGCTCCGGGGACACGAGGGCCCTGTAAGCTGCTGTAGCTTCAGCTTGGATGGAGGCAGTCTGGCCACTGGGGGCAGGGACCGGGTAAGCTGCTGAAGGATAGGATCCCTGGATCCCAAGCCCTCTGGTTCCTGGATTCCTTAACAGCCCATTTTCCCAGTGCTTCCTTCTGCTTCCTGCTCTGCCAAATCTCCTGCCATCTATCCTCCCGAACTTTCTTGCACTCCTTCCTTCCTTAAGCTTCTTGCTCAAAGTGGCCCTGGTGTTTCTGCCTCTTTCCTTTGGTTCTGACGGCTTGCTCTCCTTGGAACCTACCCAGAGTCTCCTTTGCTGGGACGTGAGGACGCCACAGAGCCCACTTCTGATTCGCTCCTTCCCTGCCTGTCACCGTGACTGGGTCACTGGTTGTGCCTGGACCAAGGATAACCTACTGGTGAGTGAAGGTGTGGGGTAGGACAGAGCCTACCAGGGTTCCTGGAGGAAGACAAGACTCCATTTTTTCCCTTTCTAGTACACACTCTACTAGGCGTAGCTAATGTTTACTGACTACTTAGTATGGACCAGGCTTGAACTAAGCTATCTGCATATATTGCCACACTTAGTCAAAATGAGTCTCAAATCATGTACAAGGGCTAGTGAAGCCTAGTTTTCCAATGGAGAGTCCCTGTGTTGTCCTCAGAAAGCGATGAGAAAGTGATGAATATCACTGGAATAGGTCAGTTGTAATCTATTCTACCACAGCCCATACAGTCCTTAGCACTGTGGAATTTTTGCCTTTTTCTGGATTTGTTGGCTGCCACTGTGTTAATAACAAGTACTCTAGTGACTATTCCACGCTCGCTGAGTACCAGGCAGAGTGTTAAATCCTTTCTACACACACACCCAGCCCCACAACAGCCATACCAGATGTATAGGTTACCAGTATCTTCCTTAAAAAGCTGAGCAACAGATACCCAAGGCTCAGAGAGATGAATTTGCCCCAGGTCACAAAGTGATGAGTAGTGGGCCTAGGAGTTAGCCCAAGGAGAGCCCCTGCTCTTAATCAGAAGGCTTCCTGTGCCCCACGCCACAGCATGAACATAGGGAAATGCTAGAGGGATGCTGAGAATCCTGTTCCTCTACCTTCTGACTATAGATCTCCTGCTCCAGTGACGGCTCTGTGAAGCTGTGGGACCCAGAGTCAGGGCAGCAGCTTGGTCAATTCCTGGGTCATCAGAGTGCTGTGAGCGCTGTGGTGGCTGTGGTGAGAAAGAGAGAAAATGTCACTGGGCTGGGGGCCTTGGGTATGCAACCCCAAAAGCAAAAGGAGTGGAGAGAATGACATGTTTGGGACTAGATGATGGCGATGGGGTTAAGGGCTGATGTGGGGAGACAGCAAGGGAACATGAGAGCAGCATTTTAGTGTCGTGACCATGGGGCAGGATTGTCACCCAGAGCAATGAAACTCCTGTGTTCCTGAGTGACCCTCCCTCTTCGACATTCTCTGAATCCCTGATGCTCAGCTCTCCCCTTTGTGGAGAAAGTCCTTCCTATGTGTGTTCTGACTTGTGCTCTGGGGGCAGGAAGAACATGTGGTGTCCGTAGGCCGGGATGGGACCCTGAAAGTGTGGGACCATGGAGGTGTGGAGCTGACCAGCATCCCCGCCCACTCAGGACCCATCAGCCACTGTGCTGCTGCCCCCGAGCCCCGCCCAGGTATTGAAGAGTCAGCCACCTGCCCTTCCTGATGCCTTTTGTGCAAGGCCTATGTTATTGCTCCTTCTGACTCTGTCTCCTTGTTTTATCAGCTGGACAGACTGGATCAGAGCTTCTGGTGGTGACTGTTGGACTGGATGGGGCCACACGGCTATGGCATCCACTCTCGGTGAGTGTCCTGCCAGACCTGGAGGTTGGGAGGTGGAGATGGTGTGAAGGATAACTTCCTGTGGGTCAGTCCCTAGAAGCACATCTGCATCCTTTCCTCCTAGATGTACCATATGCACACCCTCCCGGGACACAGTGTTCCCATCAGTGTAGCTGCTGTCTCTGAGAGCTCAGGTCTCCTGCTGACTGCCTCAGAGGGTGGTTCAGTGCGGCTATGGCAGGTACCTAAGCAAGCAGGTGAGTGAGGCCTGGAGACACAGGTGCCAAAGAGGGTTGTGTTGCTGAGACAGCTGGTCAAGGGCAGCCTGATACCTCTGGTATCTTAGGAGTAGCCCAGCTCCTAAGATCACTTCCTTTCTTCTCCAGAGGACACAAACATCCCTAGAAGTTCTGAGTGCATCACTGCTGTAGCCTGGGCAACAGATGGTTCTCTGGCTGTGTCTGGAAATCAGGCTGGGGAATTAACCCTGTGGCAGGAGGCGAAGGCTGTGGCCACAGCACAGGTGACTTGGGGCAACCTCATTTCTCTGTGTGAGTTCTGCCTTGGCCATGTGCTTCATGGTACTTGCTGGGGCAGAGGTTGCACATGTATTTAGGAGAGGAGAGGGTAGCCCTGGCTCCTCAGAAGTACTGAAGTGAACTTGTTATACACACCAGGCTCCAGGCCGTGTCAGCGCTGTGATCTGGTTGTCAGCACACACCTTCTGTGTTCTCAGTGCTGATGAAAAAATCAGCCAGTGGCACGTGGGATTTGAAAGCAATTTGACCTCCACAACTTTCAGGTGAAACAAAGCAGCTGGGTGACTGTGAGAGGAATGCATGTTTGCTTCTGAAAAGAGTCAAAAGTATGTTAGTTATTGAGCAAGAAGTGTTTTCTGTACCTGGTCCTGTCAGTTTAGATAAATTATTCTCAAGTGTCTATTTGATGCCAACCTCTGGACCAGGTGGACCAGAGACAAATCAGTGTTTTTCTTTTTTTTTTTTTTTATAACAATATTGGAGATTGAATCCAGAGCTGTACTGAGCAATATTCCCAGATCTTTATTTTTTATTTTGAGAAAGGGTCTCACTAAGTTTCATTTTCTTCAGGCTGGGCTTAAACTTGCAGTCCTGCCTAAGCTTCTCAAAGGGCATAGATTACAGGTATATGCACCACACTCACCTGAATTTTATTTTTTAACTAAAGAAGCTTGCAGGAGTAGCTGTAGGGGCTGCAGAATCTGAGAAATTATAGGACAGAATTGATATTTGATGTTGGGCACAAAGAATGAATAGTAGTTCTTTAAATGAGGGCAGGGTTGGTGTTTCATGCAAAAGTAGCATTACTAAAAGACATAGAGTGTGAACTTGCATGATGAATTTGCGAGGAGGGGTATAGTAGGGGAGGGTGAAGGGGAGGGAAGGGCTGGATTGAAAAGATAAACCAAGGCCTAGCTGCAAAGAGCACAGAACTAAGACTCAAATAGAAAGCTGGTGCACATGTGTAATACCAACACTAGGGAGTTCAAAAGTACCCTGAGTTACATAGCGAGTTCAAGGCTAACCTGAATTATAGAGGTAGACCTTGTCTCTATAAAACAATCCATGGGCTGTGGATTTGGCTCAGTGGCACCATGCTTGCCTCACAAGCTCAAGGTCCTGAGTTCGATTCCCAGTACCAAAAAACTAAGAAACAAAACAATGCAAGAAAAAAAATTTTAGAGAAATTTCATACTCATTTTTGTCTTGCTTGCTTGGTTTCCTTTTTTTTTTTCTTTTGGTACTGGGAATCTGTCTACCCATGGCCCTGCACACACTGATAAGCACACAGTCTGCCACTGAACAATGCCGCCAAATCCTCATGATCCGAACTTTATTGAGAGAAGCTGGGCATGGTGGAGCGTACCTGTAAGGCCAGCACTCAGGAGGCTAAAGCAGGAGAATTGCCATACATTCGAGGTCACCCTGGCTACATAGCAAGACCCTGTCTCAAAAACATAAGCAAAAATTAATAAAAGAACTTTAGTGAGAGAAAACTCTGGTGGGAGTATAGAGGCCCGATGGATAGTAGTTGTGACCAAAGATAGGGAGACCTTTTACAGATGCTGCTGTAGCCCGGGGAAGATATACTGTGGGCCCTGACCTGGGCAATCAAAATGAGAGGAAAGATACAGACGTTTGAATGTGTTGCAGGAAGAATGCTCAGAGTGTACTCATCAGATGGAGTTAGGCATGGAAGGAACAAAGAAGAATGTCATTGGTTCCTGGTTTGAGCAAGTAAGGGGAGGGTGGTAATGGACACTACTAGCATGCTAAAGGCCCCGAGTCTGATCCTTCGCAAAAATGAACAGGTTATGTTAGGAAAGATGATGCATTTTGCTCTGTACTTCGCTGTGAGGAATGCATGGGGAGCTAAGTAGTCCAAGAGAGGCTGACTAAAGTAAGATTTTTATTTGTACATTTTTTGAGCTACAGTCTTTACCTGGACCAAGTTCTGCAAGAGGACCTAGGGGTCCTGACAAGTATGGACCTGGCCCCTGATGGTCATTCTCTTATCTTGGTCAAAGCGAATATGGAAATACTACGTCTGCAGCCTGGGGATGCTCCGTCTGTAATCTGGTAAGATCCACAATGCTTATTCATCCTGAGCTAGAGAAAGAAAAAGAATTTTTCTGAGTTTAACTTAGAAGAGAACACTGGAATTCTGAAGAGAGGTGGTCTGGGCTCATTCTCTTTCTTTCTTATACACCAGGGACAGGGCTGAAATTTATCCTATACTATTGTCTACCCACAAGGAGTATGGTGCATTCTACCTGAGTGCAGGACACTATCCTCAGTGTCTTTGTTTCTTGGTAAGTCCTGTTGGGGTACGTGTTAAACATTTGTCTAGAACCACTGTTTTTATACATTGGGGTTCTTGTTAGAGGAGAAAGGGAGGGAAAAGCAGTTGGGTCCAAATCCCCTTATCTTTCTTCAGAGTGTGAGTTACTGGTTTTCCATGTAAGAATTCAGTAGTATAAAAAAGGGTTCTACTGTTCAAAAAATCAAGGGAAATCAGGAACCTACAATTTTCCCTAACTGCATTTTTTATTTCTCTGTCTCATCACTGTATTAGCGTTCAAGGGCAAGGATTGCAACTTTGTCTCTGTCATTATGTTCCCCTCATAGACTTGCAGCACTTGGTGACTTGGTTGTGCCAGAGCTAGACGTTCAAGCTCTCTGAAAGCTTATTAAACCTAACCTAATATCTGTTCAAGTTACTCATAAAGCCTATCAGTGACCTATTGATTCCATTCCTAATTCCATACCTAAGAGAAATAAGTACATGTATCCTCCAAAAGATAAGTACAAGAATGTTTGTAGTAGTGTAATTCATTAAAGCCAAAACAACCTAAATGTCTGTAAACAGGAAAGGATAAATAATTGTGGTATGTTTACATAATGGAATAGTACATGGTGGGAAAAATGTGATACTGAATATCAGTGAATGGAGCAATACAGATTTACGTGACAGGCATTATTCTGGGCAAAAGAAGCCAGACATATAAGAGATCCTACTATATATAAATGAAATTTGAGAATAAGCAGAACTCCTTTATGGTGACAGAAATCAACATATTGTTAGCTCTCGTGGTAGCCTCAGATAGACTAAGGATGTATAACTTTTCAGGTGATAGAAACATTGTATATCTATTGATCTAGGAGTAATTGGATCAGTAAATACTATATAAAAATTCTCTGAGCTATACATTTAACATTTGTGTCCTGTACTGTATCCATGTCATAGTTTGTGTTTAGAAAGTTCTGATCATCCTAAAAGAGAACATTGTTGTTATGCCTGGAAGAGTTGTAGAATATAAGCAGGCTAATCAAAGTTACCTGTCTCCTTACAGCAGCAAAAGGAATCCGGAGAGATTGAAGATCGCCTGGACTTTTTCCTGAATTTAGAGAATCCTAGTGGAAACTCACAAATGATAACTCAGGCCAAACCCGAATCTGGTGAGAGAGATGGGAAGCCAAGAGGGCCCCCATGGTGCCCTAGGTGAGGTGTGCAGTTCCTGGGAGGTGCAGACCTGGCTTTAACTCTGCCCTTAAAATGGCAGGGTCATCATTTTTGTGTGCCAGCTCTGATGGAGAGCTATGGAGGGTGGCTGGACGCACCCAGGAAGGAGAATGGATCACAGGAAACATCTGGCAGAAAAAAGTAGCAGCACCTGAAGTCCAGGCTTTGGAGACAGACCCATCATGTGCCAGCATACATAACTGGATGATGGAACCACATTTAGAGACGCAGCTGCATAGAAAGGTGAGGCTGAAGGACTGGTCACAAAGGTAGGGAGGAAGCTGTAGGCTGACACAGCGACTTCAGTGTTTCCTTTACCAAGGACTCACAGTAACATGTTCCTGCCCACTCAGATTCACTCGGACTCTGTCACGGCCCTCCATGTGCTGCCTGAGTTGCTGGTGACAGCTTCGAAGGACAGAGATGTTAAGCTGTGGGAGAGAACCACTATGCAACTGGTAAGAGAGAGTGTGTGTGTGTGTACAACAAACACACTTCCAAGAAGGGGCTAAAGGGATGTTACAGGAGAACGTATTTGGGTAAGGAAAGCACAAGATCAAAATTCCATCTTCTTTCATTCTTCTTACAGTGATATACCTGTTTCTAAATAAAAGGCAATTATTTATATGCAAACAAAATAAGTTACTAGGGAGAGCCCAGGCAGGTAGCTGGCCCTCACCTCCTGTTTCTGTTCCTGTTTTAGGTGGGCCTGTTCCGATGTGAAGGGGCAGTGAGCTGCCTGGAACCCTCTCTGGGACCTGACTCGACCCTGCGGCTCGCTGTGGGAGACACACAGGGCAATGTATACTTTCTGTCCTGGGAATGAGAATGCACAACTCAGGGGCGAGGTGCTGCCACTTGTGCTAGAGATGCAAAGCCTGAAAGTATGTGGCTACCTCTTTCCTCAGAAGGTACAAATAAACGGTCAGAGTCTTAAGTACAGCCTTGCCTCTGCTCTCGTGTGGCTTTCTTTAGACCAAGAGGGAAGAATATGGATGCTCTATTTCTTCTCTGGTTTAACATGAATTCTTCAAAGGATCAGAAGAAAGTGAACCCCACCTTTCGTGGAGTCTCTTTGAACCCAGGCTTTACAATTCCCGTGTCCCTTGCTGGCCCAGGACCTCAGTTCCCAGGCCTTCCAGGAGGAGGACAAAGAGTGACGTTAGCAGCACTGAGTTTGAGTAGAGAGCTGAAGATCGCTCATTTGGTGAGAAAGAACAAGGGAAGGAAGAGTGAGCCAAGAGGGTAGCAGGGCATTTAGAAAGATCTGGGATGCAGCCAGGACAGCATAAGGTTGCCCTCCTAGAAACAAGTGCTTGTCAGAGCTAAGTTCCCAGGTGAGTGGGGAGAAGCAAGGCACTGAGAGCAGAATGAGCCTGGTGCCTTTCCATGTTCTCTGAAGGCATTAATCAACACAGTTACTGGTGTTCCTGGAAAAAAAAATCACAACTATAAGATCTTTCTCAAGTTGAAACTTACAAAGCTGAAAACATGGAGAAGTAGTACAGTCGCATCCATGGATTTACCAAGGACTCTAATCCTCTTAAAGTTCTAGAATTTTCTTATTTTAACCTGCAGAAGAGGTATTCCTTCAGTTCCCTTATTCTGATGGTTTAGAAGAAGGAAAGATCTGTGTCCAAGAATTTAAGGACTTTTGAGCACTCTGGAGGCAGAGGCAGAGGATTGAAAAGCAAACAAACAAAAAAAGAATCGTAGATGTAAAGCAGTACTACGAGAATTATTTTTGTAGTAGGTAGGTAGCATTTGCCCAGAGAAAAACCATTGTTCTGTGGTCTATTAATGAATTTAAAGGATTTGGAGAATTTGGGTGTACTGCATTTTGCCCTCACTTTGCCTTGAAGCCAGGTGGCTAAATCATCAGGGGGCTTTATATTTTCTACCCAATTCCCTGTGACCTTCCCTAAGTAAAGGATAAAGGCCATAGACTGATACAAGTTGATAGATCATGCTTTGGTCTTCCTCATGTGCCTCATTTTCATGCAAAGGTTGTAAATATATCTTATGGATCCCCACTTCCATAAGCTTCTTCTAACTAGAGAAGTACTGGTTGAGGTTAATTTGAAATGTATGGTTCATAATCCTACCCAGAAATCATACAGAGAATCATGGCATGACATTTTCCTAAAAGTGACTTAAGGGGCACAGAACAGTGGTAGAGTACTTGCCTAGAATGCACAAGGCACTCATTTCATTCTTGTTTTTTGATTTCTTAACAACATGGACCAAGGGCAGGAGGAACCTCTAGCTGTCTGTCTTCCAAGGTCTGAAAAGTTCACAAAAATATCCTAGCTAAGTGTATTAGCCAGCTTTCTGGTTTCTGGGACAGAATACTGACACCCACAACTTAAAGGAGAGATTTAATGATGCAGCTGATAGTTCAGGGGTTCAGTATATGGTCGGCTGGCTCCAAGGCACGAACCTCACGGTGGAAGAGCATGGTGGAGAGCTGTTCATCTCGTGACGGTCAGGAAGGAGAGGAGGACCCATGGAAGGAGAGTGCCCTCCACAGGCACTCCCACAGTGACACACCTCGTCCCATCAGACTCCACCCCTGAGTGTGAGACTTTTCATGGACATTTTAGATCTGCACCGCAATACGAAAGCTAGAGGATAGGGATGGGGAAAGCCAAGCAAAGGCTAACTTGCTCAATAGATTCAGTCTTGCTGACTCTCGAGCAGATTTAAAATGTTTTTCTCACCTTGGAAATATACAGCAAGGCCATATTATATTTGCTGTAATGACAAGAACAGACTTTAGGTAAAATTAAATACAGTGGTCTCCTCTTATCCATGGTTCCATATTCTGTGGTTCTAGTTACTTCTGTTCAACTCTGGTTAAAAAATACTACCTGGAGAGGTTTGGGATTTAACTAAATGGAACCATGCCTGCCTTGAAAGTGCAAGGTCCTGAAGTTCAAATAATAACAGTTTTAACTTCTTCCTATCTTTATTGCTTTAATTTCTTTCTCATGTCTAATTGCTGTGGCTAATATTTCCAGAACTATATTGAACAGGAGTGGACATCCTTGTCTTGCTCCTGATTTTAGCATGAAGGTTTTCAGTTTTTGACCATTTAGTATGACATTGGCTGTTGGTTTTTCATAGATAGCCTTTATTAGGTTGAGATAAAGACCATCTATTTCAATTTTCTGCAGTTTTTTTTCATGAATGGGTGTTGAATTTTGTCAAATGCTTTTTCTGCACCTATTGAGGTGATCATATGGTTTTGTCCTTGACATTGTCAATATAGTATACTACATTTATTGATTTACGTATGTCATAAATTTAATTTAATTTAATTGATTTATGTATTATCCTTGCATCCCTGGGATAAATCCGACTTGGTCAGAGTATATATCTTCTTGATGAACCTCTGTATTGTCAGTATGTTACTAAGGATTTTTGCATTTATGTTGTTTAGGGAGATTGCCTGTAGTTCTCTTTTTTGGTTGGGTCTTTTCCCTGGTTTTGGAATCAAAGTAATACTTGCTTCTAGGAGTGAATTTGGAAGTACTGCTTCCCTTTCAATTTCATTGAAAAGTTTAAAGAGTAGTAGCAATAGTTCTGCTCTAAATTCTTGTAGAATTCAGCAGTGAAGCCATCAGGACCAGGGCTTTTTTTGTTGTTGGTAAATTTTTAATTATGTTTTCAATTTCACTGTTTGAAAAGGGGGTGTTTAGAATTTTTTTATCTTCTTTGTTCAACTTTGGTAATTCATAAGTATCAAGAAATCTGTCCCTTTCTTCTGTGTTTTCCACTTTATTGGAGTACAGTTCTTGAAGTAGGTATTGATGATCCTCTGGATTTCTGCTGGATCTGTTGTGACTTCACCTTTTTTGTTCCTAATTGCATGGACTTGAATTTTTTCTTTCCTTTTTTTTTTTTAACAAGGTTATCTAAGGGTTTATCAATTTTATTTATTCTTTCAAAAAACCCAACTCTTTGATTTGTTGATTTTTTTGTACCATTCACTTAAGACTCCATTGCATTGATTTCTGCCTTGATCTTTATAATTTCCTCCCTTGTACGAGTTTTGGGTTTGTCTTGCTCTTCTTTTTCCAGGAGTTTAAGATTCAGCATTAGGTTATTTGAACTCACTCTGTTTTCCTAGTATAGGCATTCACTGCTATGAATTACCTTCATAGACGTGCTTTCATTGTGTCCCACAGATTCCAGTATGTTGTATTGGCATTATCATATATTTGTAAAAACTGTCTAAGTTTTTTCTTTAATTTCCTCTGCAACCCATTGTTTGTTCAGGAGAGTGTTAAATTTCCATGTTTTTGTGAAGTTCTTGTGGTTTCTTATGCTATTAATCTTTAGTTTAATTGCATTATGGCCTGATAATATACATGGGATAACTCAAATCCCTTTGCATTTACTGAAACATGTTCTATGAGCTAGTATGTTATCTGTTTTGGAGAATGACCTATGTGCAGCTGAAAAGAATGTATATTCTGATTTTGTGGGGTGGAACACTCTGTAGATGTTTATTAAGTCCATTTGCTCAAAAGCTTGGTTCAGTTCTAGTATTTTGCTGTTGATTTTTTGTCTAGACGATCTGTTTGTGACAGTGGAGTATTAAGGTCCCCCACTACAATTGTATTAGTGCTTATTTGGTTTTTCATGTCCCTTAATATTTGTTTTGTATAGCTGGGGACATTAGTATTTGGTGCATATATATTTATGATTACCATCTCTTCCTCTTGGGATTGTTTCCTTTACAAGGATGTAATGACCTTCTTTGTCTCTCTTAATTAGCTTTCAATTGAAGTTTACTTTATCTGCAAATAAGATACCTACCACTATTTTTTTCTAGGTTCCTGTCACGTGGAGAACTGTTTTCCATCCTTTTACTTTCAGTCTATGAGTTTCTTTTTGAACTAGGTGTGTTTCTTGTATACAGCATAATGTTGGATTTTGCTTCTTAATCCAATCTGCCTATTTCTTTTGATTGGTGAATTGAGGCCATTAACATTGATGGTTATAACTGATATAAATTGACTTATCATTGTCATGTTATTGGTAATTTTTAATTGTTCCCCCTCTCCCTTTAATTTCTTGCCTTGCCTAGTGGATTTGCTCTGTTGGGCCTCATGGAGTTGTGACTTTCATTGTCTTTTTCTAGGATATTTTTTAGAATTGTTTGGAGTGCTGGTTTGGTATTCATGAAGTTTCTCAGGTGTTCTTTGTCATAGGAGTATTTTATTTCCTCATCCATTTTGAAAGATAGTTTTGTAGGATACATCTGTCTAGGAGGAAGGTTGTTTTCTTTTAGGGCTTCAAATACCACACTCCAGGCTCTCCTTGGCTTAAGGGTTTGTGTTGAAAAGTTTGGTGTGACTTTGATGGGCTTTCCTTTACATGTGAGTTGTTTCTTTTCTCTAACTCTTTGTAGTATTTTGTTCTTCTTTTGGGTTTCTGGGATCTTAAGTATTATGTCTAGGTGTAGATTTTTTTTTTTAATTCATGGCTAGATGGAGTCCTATATACCTCAATTATCTGTATGTCAAATTCTTTTGCTCTGGGAAGTTTTGTGTCATTAATTCTGAGAACAGTTTCATGTCATGTGTACTTTCTTGTGCTTTTTCATAGATTCCTATCAGTCTTATATTATTCTTCCTTGAATCATCTAGGAGTTGTTGTACTGATTTCACATGGGCCTTTACTATTTTTAACAGATCTCTCTTTTAATGATCACCAACTGCCATTCTGTCTTCTATATCTATATCTGATATTCTGTATTCAGATTGGGTCTGTCTGTTGTGTATACTTTCAATTGAGTTTTTTTTTTTAATCTTCTGCATATTTATCTGAATCTGTTTCATGGATTCCATTTAAACTCAGCCACTCACTCTGGGTTTTTGAATGACAGCTCATAAAACACATAATGAAAGTCATTACCTCGACTCCATCTCATCCAAACACTGAAGTTTCTCCAGGCATCATCTTCTAACAGTTGAATTAGATAGTACTTGTTGTTGAGCTGGAGATTGGTCTATAGTGAGTGACAGAATAATGAACACAAAAGGATATATTTTTTTTAAAGGACATGGTATTGCAAATGGAAGTTACATAAACCAGTGACTCATCCTTAGTCACAGAGACCAGTAATTTTTATAAAGCAAAAGACAACATAAGGAAAAAACATAACACAATGTATTAAAGTAGGAACCTGGGGCCAGGATTTAGAGCAGTGGCACCACGCCTGCCTCATAAGCACAAGGTCCTGAGTTCGATACCTGTTACAAAAAATAAAATAAAATGTTAAAAGTAGGACCCTGGACAATCCCTAAAGCTTTCTACCTAACCTTGATGTTCCTGTTCAGTTCCCTCCATAGACATTTCCTTGGTTATCTGTGTTTCTAACTCCTGATTCATTTCCAATAAGTTTTCCTCAAATGGGATGAGAATAATTCTGATGCTCCACAGATCTACACCTATTAAGGGTTGTTGCTTAGATGACTTTTTACTCTGACTGTTCTACTTAGGTCCTTTTTCTGTGTCAGCTTCAGAAATATGACAATGAACTGAGAGCAGGACAGTGTTGAGAGGGGACACAGAACATACAGAAACCATGGCCACATCTGCCCAACCCCGAACAGATATGACTTGGGGACACTCACTCAAGATGCAACTGTATCATCACTCTGAAAAAAGAAATCGAAGAGGATATAAGGAAATGGAAAGATGTCCCCTGATCCTGGGTAGGAAGAATCAATATAGTGAAAATGGCCATACTACCAAAACTGCTATACAGATTCAATGCAATGCCAATTGAAATTCCAACACTATATTTCACAGAACTAGAAAAAAGAATCCAAAAATTCATTTGGAACCAGAAGAGAGACCTAGAAGAGCAAAAGCCATCCAAGGCAATAGAGACATGGCAGCGGGCATAACAATTCCCAATTTGAAACTATACTACAAAGCCACTATGATAAAAACAGCATGGTACTGACAAAGAAACAGATCTGAGGATCAGTGGAACAGACTGGAAGACACAAAAACAAATCTAGATGTACTCAGCTATGTCATCTTTGACAAAGGAGCTGACCATCCTCAGTGGAGGAATGATACCCTCTTTAATAAATGGTGTTGGAAAAACTGGATCTCAACCTGCCAAAGATTAAAACTGGACCCTTATTTTTCACCATGCACTAAATTAAAATCCAAGTGGATTAAAGATATAAATATTAAAACAGAAACACTAAACTTGCTGGAAGACAAGTTAGGCAGAATTCTTGAAGACACTGGCATAGGAAAAGATTTTATGAACAAATCCTCAATAGCACAGGAACTAGCACAAAGAATCAACAACTGGGATCTCATCTTATTAAAAAGCTTCTGCACTACAAAAGAAGCCAACAACAGAACTAAGAGACAACCTACAATGTGGGAAAAAATTTTTACCAGCTGTTCCTCAGACAAAGGATTATTATCTAGAATATATAAAGAACTCAAAACAATCAGCCCCCCAAATATAAAGATCTGATTCAAAAATGGGCATCTGAAATGAACAGACATTTCTCAGACAAAGAAGTAAAAGCAGCACGTAAATATATGAAAAAATGTTCCACATCACTGGTCATTCAAGAGATGCAGATGAAAACAACACTGAGATTCCACCTCACCCCACAAAGAATAGCTACTATGAAGAATTCAAACAATAACAAATATTGGCGGGGTTGTGGGGAGAAAGGAACCCTTCTCCATGCAGACCGGTGCAACCACTATGGAAATCAATATGGAGATACCTCAAAGAGCTGGGACTACAGGTTCCATTTGACCCAGCCATCCATCTGCTGAGTATCTTTCCAAAATTTCTAATTACAGAAACAACATTTTATTTTATTTATTCATTTGGTATCTGAGATTGAACTTGGGACCCTGCACTTTCAAGGCAGGCAGTAGCACCACTGAGCAAAATCCCTGGCCCAACAAAACATTTTAACTCAAAAGAAACTTGATCAAAAGAAAAAGCAACTTTTCTACTGTATACTTCAAACCTTTCCCCCTCCTCAGTAACTTGCAGCATTACAGGGCCGTCTCTCATTAGAACAATTCTCCCTAATAACATAATTTTCTGGCTGAAAAAGGCAATAAGGTATCAAAGCCTGACGATAACCGCAAAATGAAACCTTGTTAATCCCCTGATTATCAACCCCAAACCCCACCCACTCTCACCTCTCACTCTTGGACAAAAGTACTCACTAGTGAAATTTTAGGGAGAATTTCCTAAAAATGCATACTAGCAATGTCTCAGACAAGAATCCTAAAAACACTCAGATGGATGTTTCTGTGGAGACGTTAGGAAATAAAGCTGGTGGAAGATTTTTGTTACACGGGGAAAAAAAAAAGAATCCTAAAAACAAAAGGACACTGTACTCAGGGAACACAAGGGACTGAGACTAGGTCTCAGAGTCTCACCTTTCCCACCTTGGCTGTACACTCTGGGTCCACAGGAGCTTTTACCTTTAACAGCAATGACTTCACAGGTTCTGAGAAAAGATGAATACATAGTATAATTACATATATGTCAATCATAAATAGCTGTCAAGTTAGAAACCTGTCAAAATGAACTTTGCTGTTCCTAAGCCATCCTGGTTATCTGCCTAGGCCTCAATCTATGCCAGACACATAAATATGATAATTCAACAAAGCGGATTAGTACTGAGGTACATACAAAGCACAGAAAATTAATTGATTATATATTCAAGGAAGGAAGAAATGAGAGCTGAAAGAACAAGATATCACTACCACCCTTCCCAAGACCCTTTTGCCCGCTCATGTCCTCTCTGGCTTACTGCCTTGCGTGTCTTCTGTCCTGCCCTTATCAGCCTTTCCTCCAGCCACAGGCTCCTTTTTTACTCTCTGTCTCTGGTATTTATGAGTTTTCTTGGCAGGAGGTGAGTCTTCTGTAGCTGTAGTGCCATTATTATCTCTCTTGGTTTCATTTAATATTGCAGAAGCTAAGAGCAAGAACAACGAGCAGACAAAGACCAAGGAATGAGTCCAGAGTAAATATGATCCTTCATCGCAAAAAAATGAAATAAATTTTAAAAAGGGGGGGGTCATGCATGCTAGGCAAATGGTGTATCGTAAGACCTAAAGTCTCACTTTCACTCCATGGAGCAGGAACAGCCAAAAGGCCTCCACGATAATGAGGCCCAAAACCCAAATGATGGCTCTGGGAGCTCGACAGAGGAACGAGAGTCACCCAGGAAGGAACAAACCAGGCTAGATGGTAAAAAGACCTTTATTAGTCTGACCAGACGGCACTCCCAGAGCCAGGTAGCTCAGAGAAGCATCAGCTCAGGGACTGAGGTCCTTTTTATAGGGAGGTAAAAAAGGGGGGTTAACATTTTAAGCTTGCAGGCAGGGGACAAAGTTCTGCTGACTTGAGGTGGTGGTCAGCAGTCACATACTCAGCAGTCACACATTGATGATTAACAGATACCTATAGGATGGTTCAAAGGCCACCAAGACATTCAGGATGAGCAAACAGTTTGACAATTAACTTGGGGTCTCTATGTCTCTCTAGAACCACTAACTTACACATTAATCAGGATCTGGACTTCAAACAGTACAAGACTGCCTTACATTCCTAAGCCTAAGACAAAGGTTGGGGCTATGGCTACAATGGGAGGGGGTTAGAGCACTGTCTCCTAGGCCCTTTGTAATTTAGCATGGGCTTGTAATTCAGGTCTTACAGTATCATTGAGCTATATCTCTAGCCACCTTCTTCACTTTTCAAATTTTGAGGCAAGGTCTTGCTAAAATGCCCAAACTGGCCAAACTTGAGATCCTCCTGCCTCACCATTCTAAGCCATTGGGATTGGCTGGGAAATATGTGTGTGTGTGTGTGTGTGTGTGTGTGTGTGTGTGTGATGTTCACTTCTGATCTCAGGACCTTGCATGTTGGGCAAGTGCTACATCACTGACCTACATTCCCTACTTAGGGCGGGATAGCTTTTAAAGAAATAATTTAGTAAGCTTTTAAATTTACAATGAAACAATACCAACTGTCATCCCAATAGTTTTGAGAACTATTCTGAGTAATCCTTCCTAAAGCTCTCCTTAAGCCAAATAAAATAAAGTGGATTCACAGGGCTTTTGTATATTCATAACCTGAGGCTTGAGCTTTGCAGCCTGCTCATCTCCTTTCTTCTATTTACTTATGCTCCCTCCTCTACCTACATAAATGTGCCCCAGGTGGCATGAAATAATGACCAGCAGAGGGCGCTACGGTCTACACCTAGTTTAGAACCATGGAAACTCAGGAGTCAGGAGTCAAAGTCCTCAACAATAAAACCCAGAGAACAATAATTTCTAATCTGTAAGATGGACCTTTACATTAAGGGTAGCAGGGCCTATACACAGGATAGTGGATTTTAACAATCCTAGGATTCGAATTTCACTTTCTGTAATTGGGATGCATTCTACAACAGATGACATATAGGCAGTAAATGTTTAATTAGAAGCATTTATCCTTTCTTATTGATATACAAAAAATAAGCTTTACAACTGCTTTTTAACTGAATAATATTCAGCATTGACAATGGTATTGGCACTGTTAGCTTTTATACTTTCGCAAGACTTTCTGAATTAAAGAACAATAATATGAAAAAAATTTAAAAGCTTAAGGCCAAAACTAGTTTGGGAGCCAAGAGCAGGGCACCCGGAGATGGAAGGGGAGGCGTCACGTAAGGGTGAGGGGCGCTGTTCCTTTTCCCACATCCGAACCCCAGCCTTCCGCCACGAGAAGGAACTGCGAAGCCAGCTTCCCGCGGATCCTCGCCCCGCAGTCTGGCCGAGTCGGCTTCAAACCTTGATGTCATCAACTCGCTCGCCGGAATCGCTGGCTCAGTCAAGGGCTGAGAACCCGCAGTGCGCGTGCGCCCTAGCCTGGAGCTGACCGGGCCAGAATCGGGAGGAGCTCGCCGTCACATCTACATATTGCTGTGTCTTATGGGAAATCACCATAATCTTAAAATATACTATTTTATTGTGCCTTATATATTTTGCCCCGAACTACTCTAAAAGTTAGAGTTAAATTCATCGGAGGGGCTACGAGCGGACTGCGTCCGGCGCACGTTAACGCGACCCTTGGGATAGTCTGAGACTAGGGCCAACACCGGGAGATGAGTTCCTCGAGAGCCAGGTGCCCCAGGGCAGACTGAGCAGCAGGCTCCGGAACCGCCGGCAGGCAGCACCCGGCGGATCCCTCCTTAGCCTGAGGATGTTAGAAAAGGGCCGGCCGAAAGGAAAGTGTTCAGTGGGGCACCGCAACCCTGGGCTCCTAACGCAATTCAGCCTCCTCTCTTCGGCTCCCTCTCAAACGTCATTGCTGTTTTGATGAGTTAGTCCTGTGTGATGAGATGGTGGTTGTCTTTTTCGGATCAAGAAGTGGGCAAGAAAGTGTACAAGAATTATAAGTGCCTTAACATGGCTGCTGCCATTCTCATTAACAACTTTCCTTCACCTTAAATTTCCATTTCCTACATCACGTGTCACCAGTCGTGTATGAAACCTACGCGCGGACGAGGCTTGTCCGTCTAGGAAATGGATCTCAAATAATGACCCCCGAGTGGCTGCCCTGCAGCCCACAGATCCGCGACCCGCCTCCACCAGTCACCCACTATATGACCAAGCCCCTTCCACCCAGCTCCCTCCCTCCTTTTCTCCCTTCTGCGCTGAGCAGGCCGCTGTGCTTCAGCGGCTCTACAACAAATCTCTCATACAGCTCTGTACGCGTGCGTAGCGGCGGCTTCTTTCATTGGTGTCCTGACTGGGATCGGGTGTTACCCGGCTCCGGTGTAAGGCGGAGAGTCTAGGGACCCCAGCCTTGGAGCCCCATCCTCCCGCCCCGGTCCGTTCGTCCAGACGCCCACTGTTAGGAGACTGTGCATGTTAATATATATATAACCCCCCCCAGCCATTTTTTATCTTACTTCCGGGTTCTTCCCCGACTTCCGCCCCGGTCCGTTCGTCCAGACGCCCACTGTTAGGAGACTGTGCATGTTAATATATATATAAACCCCCCCCAGCCATTTTTTATCTTACTTCCGGGTTCTTCCCCGACTTTTAAATTTCTCTTTCCCCGAAATTACCTCAGCAGTCTGACGAAACTAGAGCTTCCGCAAGGCGCGGAAATTGAAAAGCAGCATGGACTGCGATAGGGCAATGAAGATCGTTCCTCCCAGGAAGAAGTCCTCAGTCTTCCGCTCTATAAATACCCCAGCACTTGCTCTTCGCTCTCTTTCTGCCTTCCTGCCTCCCGCTCACCTCCCTACAATAAAGATCTCCTGCCGGACCTCTCGGTGCGGTGCGTGAGTGGCCTAATTGGGAAGGGGCACCGAAGGGGCACGAGACCCCCCTTTCACCCACCACCTGCCTCTTGGATAGGTGAGTAGCCAGCCTTTATTCACGGGTTTGTTGGTCTGGGTTTCGTCCTGTGGTGGAGACTCCCCCTCCCTCTACGAGACTTGGTGCGTTTTCGGCCTCGCACTCAAAATTCCTGACATCAAGTTCCAAGTCTCCTAGGCCCTTTGGCCCCAGCGTGAGTGGTGACGACCCTTGACCCTCCAGAACGGTGCTTTTACTGTGTCTCTCCGTGGGCGAGGAAGTCTCCCTTCTCCGCCTTGGGATTGGGACAGACACTCCCTTGGGCTGTCTATAAACATCTCACGGCTCTCGGCTTCAGGCCTGACCTATCTCCCGGGATGGTACCATTGCTCTCGCCTTAAACCATTCCTCCAAACCATTCTTCTCCAGTCACTTTCACAGAACGACGTCCACCCTATGCTGCCACCCCCACCGGGCCACTCAAATTAAAGTTCACCCGGATCCCCGAAGACACGGTTGGTTGCGATCCACCGTCATCGCAGACTTCTGGGCCAGATAAGCTACACTAATGCTCTTGTTCCCCCTCCCGATCAAGTATACACGGTCCGGGGTCCCATGGGTTACTACACAGCTTTCTTAGCGTTCTAGGTTGCTGGCGTTAACTTGCCTTCCGATCTTTCTAGCCTTCTAAGGCCTTGTCTTTTGTTCAGACGATTAGAGTAGACAACATGTTAGTTCATCCTCTCCTGCTTGTGTGTTTTGGTCTGTTCACGGGATCTCTGACGGCCACGCCCTCATGCATGCCTCTCTGTGGGGGCCCTGAACGCTGTACCATGACCAGGGATTGGAACAAAGGGTGGTGGGAAGCAGGTGCTGTTACTAGACAGTGTTTCCCCGGAACGTTCACCTTCTTCACATATGTGCACAGCAGCTGCTATAAAAACTCCGAGATCTGTATCCAAGATGGGGTCCAGTACAATGTAGCACTCATGACAAGCTCTAGCACGACCTATGTCTCACGCTGTGGCAGCGGAAAAGGGGTGTACACCTGTTTTACAAGGTTTCCTCAACTGGGAATGTCTGACGGGGGAGGAGTCCAAGACCGGGCTCTCCGAGAGCACGTGCAGGGAGTAAAACAGACCCTCGTAAAATTTTCACAACCACCTACACCCCCTCCTTAAAAGCGAATCAATCTCAAGGCAATCAGGTACGTAACAGACTCACAACAGAGACTTCTCAGGTTATTCAATACTACCATTAATTCCTACCCATAGTACCAAAACCATATACTCCTTTCCCGATTCCCCCGTCGTATAATTATACCTCTCAGACAGATGTTCTTAAAAATCATAAAGCGTATTCAGCCTGTGCCATGGGCTTGCCCACACCCATAAATTTAACCAACCTTACATGTATAACACAAACCTATCCAGCCTCCAATGCCTCAAATGTCCTACACCAAGCCAACCTATCCCTCAGTAGTTGCCAATGTCTCCCTCCTGGTTTATTTTTCATATGCGGAGATTCAGCATATAAGTGCCTCAGTACCTCCACCCTTCCTTGTTATGTTGCCTTCCTGACTCCACCTCTAAAACTTTACCCAGATGAGGTCTTTTCAACTTCTGTCATAAATCACAGAATATGACCATCCCAAGATCCATCTAAAAGAGCCATTTCCCTCTTAGCCCCGGTTTTGGTGGGAGCAAGAACCCTGACAGGATTGGGATGGGACTAGCGAGAATGACAACATCCTTCATTTTTATAGGGCCCTGTCTGAAGAACTTAATGAAGATGTGGATAGGGTAGTAGACACCGTTCACTTTACAAAGCCAAATCAATTCTCCTGCGGCTGTGGGACTCCAGAATCGGAGGGCCCTAGACATCCTCACTGCCTGCTGCCCATGGAGGCGTATGCCAAATATTAGGAGAAAACTGTTGTTATTTTGTTAACCAGTCAGGCATAGTCACCTCTAAAGTTCAAGACCTCTGAGAGAGAATTAAAGGAGAAAAGAACAGTTAGAAGGCCAACAGTCATACTCCTTGTTTCAGAGTATTCTGCAATGGATCCTCCCTTTTCTTGGTCCCCTCATTTGCATCCTCATTCTGGCCATGGTAGCCCCCTGCTTACTCCGATTCCTCCAAAATCAAATCCAAACAATTTCTAATCAGATGGTCAATCAGATTATCTTACAGAAAGTGACCAGTTTGCCAGCCTGCTTTTTGGATAAAGCCCCATGATGTGGATCCAGATCTGGCTGTGGTTTCTTCACTTCATAACTCAACTACAGCAAGACCTCCATTGGTTCTGTCCTCAAGAAAGATCAGTTAGATGAGGTCTTAGATTGGTTAACAGAACATTTCTACCAGGGACAAGACTTTAGTTCAGAGGAAGTTAGTTGCCTTCTATACCCTTCTCCTTATCTGCTGGTTTACACTCCCACCCCCACTGCTACAAGTTGAGCCATCAGATTAAAATCTCCCAGTGACCCAAAAACCCTCCCAATGCCAAATGTGGAACACAATTCTTTTTATACATCTCACGACAGTACCATCGCCTACTAAAAAGGACCTAATCTGCTGCCTGACATACTCATCCAAGGGTTGCCCTTTCTGCGCTGAGTGTATGAGCTTTTTAGACTCATCATGACAGAGACAAGGCAACTTAGTTCTGCTCTAGGGATACTGCAGTTTCCACAAAAAGTTTTTGGCCCCCAATTGGCACCTGGGAAATTTAGATCATGCCTGGTTTCCACCTAACTTCTACACTAGATTTTTGGTCCATCTGTTCTGCCACCCAGTCACCTTCCCAGGTTATACCCCCTCCCCCCATTAAAAAGTTATGCATTTAACTCCTTGGCAGTACTATTTTTTTATTGCCATCAGGGAAAGCCCTTTCCACCTGTTGTGTGTAAAGCTTGCAAAACACATCTCAGTTCTTTCTTCACCATTTCAGGCCCCCCTCTCCATGGTTGTGCTGCTCCCCTGAGCTCCTGCACACACCTAGATCAGCCCCCATCACTCCATGATCTCACCATTGCCCTCCTTGAAGCTCCTAAACAACGACCTTCCAACAGCTATGTCACTTCCTCCGCAAAGGCAAAAGATGCCAGACTAGAGATCCCTCCCTCGGCCTCTCACCACCCCACACCTGCCCCGTTTCAGCAGGAAGTCACTACAGAAGAGAGATTCATCGTCCCTCTTCCCAAGGCCATAACAAACAAAAAAGGGAGGAATATAAGTGCCTTAACATGGCTACCACCATTCTGATAAGTAACTTTCTTCACCTTAAAGTTTCCGTTTCCTACCTCATGCATCACCAGTCGTAAATGAAACCGCCCTGGCAAGGCAGTCTTATCCTTACAAGGAATGGATCTCAAATAGTGACCCCTGAGGGGCTGCCCTGCAGCCCACAGATCCCTGACTCCCCTCCACCAGTCACCCACTATATAACCAAGCCCTTTCCACCCAGCTCCTGTCTCCTTTTCTTCCTCTGCTGAGCAGGCCACTGTGCCGCAGTGGCTCTACAATAAATTTCTCTTAGGAGCTCTGTCGGTTTGCAGAGTGATCTTTGGCAGGCGCTGGCTTTCAAGAATGCTAGTAGATCTTTTGCACATAGAAAGGGGAGCAAGAGGTGAAGGAGGGGATATGGATGGGAAGGGAAGGGAAGTAAAGAGAATTTTTAAGATGTGTTATATGCTGTTACCAACTCCACGGTTGGTAATGGTTACATACTGCACACAGGTGCTACTGAAACTTTAAAATGCAACAGTGCTAACAGACTGGGGAACACCTCATTGAGGTCACATGGTGCTTAGTTCCCAAATGTTTGGCTTGGTAGGAATCAGGATTCCCTAGCCCAGGCTTTGTGAATAGGAAACTGAGTGTGGGGAAAAAGGAGTGTTTTTTAAAACAAAAAAAAAAAAAAAAAAAAAAAAAAAAAAAAAAAACTACTAACTTATTTTGACACCAGTATCATTTAAAATAACTTGTTAGGCTAACAGTCTCTTGTAAGAGAGCATCACATTGTATCTGCAAACAGAAACAAATACATACAAAGAAAAATTTTAGATAAAATGTTAGTAAATCAAATCCAATGGTGTATTGAAATAATGCAACACAAGTAGATTTTTTTCGATTCAAAAACTAGGCAAGACATTATTTCAACTAATATTTATGGGACATCTGGCTGGGTTCTTTGGGCACAAGAAGTAGACATAGTTTCTGTCTACACTTTTCAGGGAGAGATACTTATTAGATCATTGCACAAGCAAATGTGAAAGGATAAGGCCAAGGAGCAGCACAGTATTAAAGGACCTTCTGGTGGGTGCCTATGATGGAGTTGTTCACACAGTGAGTTCTAGATCTGCTTTGTAGGAGAACTGATAAGTGAGGAAGGGACATCGGGTGACAGAAGTGTGGGGAATGGAATGGGAGGAAGCTGGGCCAACAAGAAGCCAGGCTCCAACAGAAGCTGTGGCTGGGCCTAGTCTGAGTGTATATGTCTGTGTATGAACTATTAGGGGGATTACAGACCAACATTCAAAAATGAAACTTGAAAACTTTTTTTAAACTTGAAAATGCTTTAAGTATTGGGCCCTGGCCTGCGAGCTGGCAGGAATGCTGCCATGCTAAGCTAAGTGGAACCATTTTAGAGTTAAGTTTCTGTTTTAGTGACTATGTTTCTGTTTCCTAAGACCGTAGTTCCTTATCTTTGTTACCCAGCCATTGTAATTGCCAAGGTTACTATTACCATGATAGTTTATGTTTATGCCTATTTCTTCTTATCTGGCTAAGACATTTTGTGCTGCTCTGAAGTTTCTCAGACTTAACCTTCGAGTTTTTTGAGTCATCTGGTGTTTTATGACGTCCTGACTCTGTAGAAGTTTCCTAATGCTTGTTTTAGGTCAGATAAGATTGTTATGGTATTATCATGTCCCCTCCTCTTAGGTTTGTGGTTTTTTGCTTTAAAAGTCTGATGCTTGCCTGCAATAAACGTCGCCTTGATCAGACTCTTGTCTTGGCGTCCTTCCTTTCTCTCTGCCCCATCTCCATCCCGCTGCTCTTTCAGGTTTGAGGCACTGCTGGACAGTGCTCGCGATATTTAAGAAGAAAATTACATAAACATTTTAGATTTTGAAGTAGGAAAGTTTTTTTTGTTTTTTTTTTTTAAAGGACTATACTGTTAAAATTTTGTTCAAAAGATATAAAGTTTAGGAAGAAAAGGTCTCAGTATTTGTATGGGATCTTATGAATATTTTTAAAGTCAAGAAAAACTAAATTCTTTTGTGTGTGTGTGTGCAGTACCAGGGATCCAACTCAGGACTTCGCACTTGTGAGACAGGCAGGCCACCATTGAGCTAAATCCTAGCCTCCCTGCACATTTTAGCTTAGTGTGAAAACTTAGCAAGACTGACATAAAAATAAATTGTGTATTTTATAACTTCAAGCACATAGAAATACAATTTTTAGAAAAGGCACCATTCATTATAACCTCAAGACATATCAAGAACTTGAAAAATAAATTGACAAAATGTAGATGCTCAGGAAATATTGGGTTGTATTGGTTAACTTATTTCAATGGCAACTCAAAGGCATCTGACTTAGGCATGGCACAAGTAAAGTAGACTATATCTATGAGACAACAAGTTAAAGATGTAATCAAAAGTCAGAAATTTATCAAAAATAGCTGATACTAATCCTAGCACTCCAGAGTCTGAGGCAGGAGGACTGATGCAAGTTCAAGGCCAGCCTGAAATACTGTATGCCTGTCAAAAAAAAAAAAAAAAAGCACTAATACCTACTAGAGTTTTCTTTATCTAAACCACATTTAATTTTATCTCTCAATAATAATAGAATTTATGATTTATGTAGAGCTTCTTATGCTATGAGCTTTACATATTTAATTCTCACAACAGTTGTGTGGAGCAGCAAGCCATTAAGTAATTTGAAGGGAAGCAAATTTCCAGGCATGGTGGTGCATGCCTGTGATACCAGCACTCTGGAGTCTGAGGCAGGAGGATCAACAAGAGTTTAAGGCTGTTTTAGGGTACAAAGTGAGAACATGTCTCAAAAACAAACAAGGACTGGGGATTTAGCTCAGTGGTGCTGCTGCCTGCTTCGCAAATGCAAGGTCCTGAGTTTGATCCCCTGAACCAAAATATTAAAAAAAATTAAAAAGAAAAAGGTTATATAGTATATTTCTAGGATTGCCATAACTATTGATCGCAGTTTCCATGACAAATTTATTTTCTCGTATTCTGAAGGCCAGAAGTCTAAGATAAAGGTGTTAACAGGCTTGATATCTTCTAAGGCAGTGATGGTGAAGCAGGCCAGCATTATGAAGTGAGCTGTCTCAAGAAATGAAAAAATATAAAAATCCCCAAACAAACCTGAAAAACACAAACCCAAAACAAAACAAAGAAACCCAGACAGCCTGCTGTGTCATATGTGCTTTAGGTTTGACACCATGGTTCTAAGGCCTCTCTCTCTTTGGCTTATTGATGTCCATCTTCCTCCTGTATTTTCACATGATCTTTCTTCTCTCTGCAGGTGTTTGTGTCCTGATTTCCTTCTTCCACAAACCACCCATTTTTCTGGATTACAGTGCAAACATATGGCCTTAACTTACCTTGGTTACCTCTTTAAATGCCTATTTCCAACTACAATCGAATAATAAGGATCTGAGGAGTTAGGACTCTCATCATATACATGTGGGGAAGGACACAGTTCAGCCATATTTTGTCATCTTTAGAAGCAGGGTTAGATCTAGGTGACTCCAAATTTATTCTTATCAATGTATTCTTAAATTACATGACAATAATTTGAAGGAAGTTGAGACAATATAAGAAACCAAAGTCCAGCTGTCAGTTTACACTATCTCATGAGATAAGGTTCTGTAAACAGAACAGTCCTTGGGAATGTGGTGAACTCTGTGCCTGCAAACAAGACAGAGTGCTCTTCTGAGCAAATAGGAAGGGCTGAAGTCCAGTTGCATGCTCTGGGGTTCTTGAGCATGAGTCATCAATCTTGTGAGACAGTTGAAATGTTCTGTCAAACAGATAAAGTAGGAGAATTGTATTGTCAGGAGATGAGGGGGCTACCGGAAAAGACTATAAGAATAGCCAGGCATGGTGGTGCACGCCTGTAATCCCAGCACTCGGGAGGCTGAGGCAGGAGGATCGCTGTGAGTTCAAGACCAGCCTGAGCTACATAGTGAGTTCCAGGTCAGTCTCCACTACATAGTGAGACCCTGTCTCAAAAAAATGAAAACAAAAACAAATAAAATAAATAAACGTGACTGGGTCCTCAGGGCTGCAGTCTTGTCCTGTCTTTGTGTGTCTTGTTTCTGTCATTTCTTCCTCGCAGATCTAGAAGGTCCGCAACAATAATTACTATTCCATACACATTTAAAAGATAATGTGACCATGGTATGGACTTTAGATCTCCCCTCAGAACGACTCCTAAAAATCAGCATTCAGAGTGGTTGCACTGCAGGCTGGGGATTCAGCTCAGTGGTTCTACTGCCTGCCTCACAAGTGCAAGGTCCTGTGTTCGATCCCATGTACCAAAAAAAAAAAAAAAAAATTGTACCAAAGATGTTTTAAAGTGTGATTACCACTTGTGAGACTGAGGCAGGAGAATGGCAAGTTTAAGGTGAGACTAGGAATTTACTAAGACCCTGTCACAAAATCTAAATAATTAAAGGAATTAAGGATTTGTTCCATGCTAGAGGACTTGTCTAGTATGCACAAGGCCCTGGGTTCACTTCCCAGTATGGTAAATAGAATTAAAGATAGGATTAAGTATGTAGAATATATGATTATTATTGTTGCTAAATGGTGAGGCCCACGGTTCCTCTATTGCTTCTTGACAAAGTTCCAGCAATGACGGGCCTCAGGTTGAAAGCATCACTCTGGCTTTTATTTTTGCTTGCACTTTTGATTGGCTTAATTGTAATTATGGGAAATTTGGCTTTAATGAAAAAACCTGTACAAGCTACTTCTGAGAAATATGTGTCAGTTGTGTCAGTTGTTGAGCCCCTAAGCATGACCCCTGACCCAGGAACTTTCTTTAAAGGGGTTTCCAATTTGTCAATAATTGAGGATTCATTCCAACAAGAGCCCCCCAGCTTTCTTCCAAGTGTCCAATTACTTATAAAAATCCCAGAGAGGTGCTCAAAAATTTGTGGTAGAGTGATCGTATGGCCACTAGGTACCCCCCCACACCGTTTCCTACACTAGGGCTTACATCGATGAAGTTAGAATGGTGTGGAAAGATAAAAAATGAGTAAGATATCAAGTTTGCCCTTTGCAGAAAGAATGAAATGTTCAGGAACACAGTGAGTAAATACTATTGCCAGGCAGCTGAATAGTTATAATAGAAAGGCTTAGTAAGTGCAAAATACTTGCTTTCTGCCTATATAAAATAAAAGTTTACCAAGAAGTTGAATAACCACAGTAGTCCTTTATTAAAACCTAGTGACCTGCTAAGAGTTGGCCAAGGTCTTTCCATTGTAGCCGAAATAGACATATGAACTTTGAAAAATGGTGGCAAGCTTGGATTGTTCTTTCGATTTTGCTTTCATTTATGCTTTTACTAGGAAATTGTTTGATTAGTAATAGCTGAGACAATACATAAAATGTTCCAAGAAATAATAATAAAATAGGTATGTGCTGTAGTTTAGTGGAAAAATGATCTTAAAAGTTTTTATCTAGAAATTGTAAACATATGCCAGTTTCCGTATGTAACCTTTACTATATGACATAAATGAAGAAGTCCTCCACTGTTCGGAAAGCACACCACTTCATCCCTACAGAGTGTGTCTCATTCCTTCACAAGCGCCGACTCCAACCCTCCTCAGGACCTGAACTCTCACCGAGGCTGGACCCCGGCAGCTAAAGATTCCTTTAAATTAGGGGTCAGCACCTTGACTAGTGTGGGAAAACAATTAAATGTATTTTATTTTCATGATTGGCCTCTCAAGTGAAATAAAGTCACCTCAAAAAGGGCGTTCAAGACTTTAGTGGGAGCATTTTGTTCTCTTTCATTTATTCACTGGTGGAGATTGAATTCAGGGCCTGTGCACATTAGGCAAGCTGTCTCCCAGGGCTACACCCTGGAGCCTCCCCTCTTTTTTGTTTTCATGAGACAGGGTCTCACTGTGCAGTTTAGGCTGGCCTTCAACTCACTATATACCCCAGCCTGGCCTCAAACTCATAACAGTCCTCCTGCCTCAGCCTCCTGAGTGCTGGGATTACAGGTGTGTTCCATATCCAGCCCCTCGTTTCTTTTTGAAAGAACATTAAAATATTTGTTGAACCTCAGAGTTTGGAGCTATTTCTCAAATGTTGCTTGTCTGTTTCCTTCTTTTGAGACAGGGTCTCCCTATCTAGTCCAGAGTGACTTTGAACTCAGTAGCCCAGCCTGGCCTCAAACTCACAGCAGTTGTCCTGCCTCTGTGTCCCAAGTGCTGTGATTACAGATGCATGCCACCGAGAACAGCTTTAAATGTTGATTTTTGAGGGACATTTATAGATTATGAAAAATACGAGATTATTTCTGTCTCTTGCATCTACGTCTAAATGGAGGTAACATCAGTAGGCTTCAGAAATATCTCAACTACCAATAGAGTTTCCAAAATACTTTCACATACTCTCAGCAAAGTAAATTTAAGGTATGAATTGAGTGCTTCATGTTTCCAGGGGTAGAATGCTATTGCTCTTACCCTTTTGCATGTATGTGTACCGAAAATGTCATGTTAAGCCAGGCATACTGATGCATGCTTGTAATCCTATAATTTGGGTGTCTGAGGCAAGATCGTGAATTCTAGGCCAGACTGGACTACACAGTGAGACCCTGTCTAAAAAAAAAAAAAAAAAAAAAAAAAAAAAAAAAAAAAAAAAAAATTTAAAAAAAAAAAAAAAAAAAAAAAAGGAACCAAAAAGAAAAACAAAGGTCATGTGGCTAGAGGACACATATAACTCCTGACCTGTTAGATGTCAGATGTGTCGAGTTTATGGTCCCACAATATTAAGGAATGAAGTCACAAACCAAAGGAAGAAGTTAGGAGACTTTTATTAGAAATAAGGAGAGAATAATAGCTCCTGGATCTCCAGGAGGGGTTCCAAATACAGCAAAGCCCCTGTGTGGGTACAATGTGGATCAAACTACAATCAACCTATCGGATTACAAATACAGCTTCTTAGCTAATATTGATCCAATGGGAAAAAGTCACACTGTGTTATGGCTTGTGTTTAGATGTCCCTCCAAAGGCCTCATGCAGATGAGGTGGGGCTTTCTCTTCCAGAGGTGGCTCAATCTGGAATGTGTGACTCTGGGATTAAGGGCTGTGATACTAAACCACTGTGCATTAGTGATTGTTTTGACAACACTCTAATCCCAGTAGTCTGGGTGGGATAAAAGGGGTCAGAAAGACACTGTTAAGGTCTCTTGTTGCTCTTACCTTCTGGCCACTGTGAATTGTTTCTAGTCTGGAAGGCCTCTGTGCCACACACCTTGCCTTAGGAGCCAGCTGATTATGGACTGAAACCTCTATGAACTATAAGGTAAGGAAGACTTTCGCTCTCTAACTTTGGGGGTTGGGTATTTTGTCCAGATGCTCTGGTCACCTACTTATCTGAACTTATTGGACCAGGTGGTGCTAATCACAATATAAACTCAAGTTATTGTTTATCCTTTAGGGAGGCATGTAGGCCTGGCCATTGCATCTTTACCTTGAGCCCAGGCCCCCCGCCATAGTTCTGATGTCTTTATCTTTTGTACTGACTTCTTTGAGAGTCCAGTCCCTCTCTGATTAGATATTTATTTCTAACTTAGCTGCCTATAATAATGTTAACACTGTGGCCTTGCCTTGAAAGGGGGGTCTTTCATTGGTCTCTCCTGGAAAAGAGAAGACAAATCCCTCTAATTGTCGGACATGAAAGGAAAAATCATTTTGGTTTTTCAAGGGGAAAAGACACAGCAGGAGGAAAACTGCATTTTCCATGGTAGATATCATCAATAAGAGGAAATGTCTCCCCAAAGGTCTATTCCTCTGTGGATATAGGGGGGAAAGATATCTTTCCTCATTCATCATTAGGATCATGGCTGAGATCCCTACAGCAAAAGAGAGAGTAACAGGAGGAAAGTATACACATTTATTCAATATCAGTTTACATGACGCTGGAGCTTTCAGAAACAAAACTCAGCCTAACAGGGAGATATATTTGTTTTTAAGGGCAGTTGTGCAGAAATGTAATTGAAAGACAAAAGAGTATGCTCTGATGTTAATAAACAGGGTGGGAAGAGGAGGATTTAGCAGGCCTGTGTACTCAGTTTCTCTTCTGCATTTGTGCATGACATTTCTTCCCTGGGGCTTCCAGACACCCGTCACCTGACAGGGAAGAAGAGAATGTCGGGGAGTGATATTTTTAGGTTTTGTGATCTGTTTCAGAAAAGAAAGAGCCAAGAGAATTCTAATTACTGGTTTTTTTTTGTTTGTTTTGAGACAGGGTCTCACTGTGTAGTTGAGACTGATCTGGAACTCACTATGTAGCCCAGGCTGGTCTTGAGCTCACAGAGATCCTCCTGCCTCAGCCTCCCGAGTGCTGGGATTACAGGTGTGCACTGCCACCCTGGTTTATCTAGCTTTTAGTGATGTTGGTGATGAGGTAGCACATAAGACCTAAGTCAAGGAGCAAGGGAGGAGTGTGCCATGTACACCTACTTTTGTTCCCTTACAATAGTAGTATTTCATGAAACAATTCTAGCATGGTTTAATGCTTCTCCTTTGAACAGACATGACTGTTTCTAATTGTTTTGCTTTTACAATCAATACTAAAGTGAATGTCTTTTTGTTTTTCAGAGGCAGGATCTCAGTATTTAGGCCCGACTAGCCTCAGACTTACTGCAAACCTCCTGCCTGAGCCTCCTAGTGCTAACATTACAGTCATGTGCCACCACACCTGGCTTGAACATCCTTTCTTGTACATGCCTCTTTGAACATAATATTTTTCTATAGTCAACAGCCAGATGTGGACTTGCAAAAGGCATACTTAACTTTTTAATTACCTATAAATGACTATTCTGAGATGCTTCATTCTAAATAAATTATACAGAAAATTTAAGAAGCTACCTTTTCTCAGAGTTTATTCCTTTTAGCAGTAATAACAACAGTAATTAAGTCAGTGTTCTTTCCTTGGAGTTTCTTCAAGTCTCATCTAAATTCCTCAGTGGAATTGAGGGCACTTGAGGGTGCTTAGTAAAATGCAGGATTCTGGGTCCCACCCTTAAATGAGAATCTCTGAAGGTGGATCCCAGGAACCTGCCTTTAAACAATTTTAATATTACTTTACTGAGCATGAACTTTTGACATTACCAGCTGGGGAGAATCTCACAGTGGTATTTTTTCCCCTTGGTTTTTTTGAGACAGGGTCTCAGCTCAGGCTGCCATTGAACTCACCGCGATTCTCCTGGCTCAGCCTCTGGAGTACTGGGACTATATGCATGGGCCACCATGCCTGCCTTCATAATGGTACATTAATGAGTTGTTTGCTTTTTGTTTTTGAGACAGGGTCTTGCCATGTAGTCTATGCTGGGCTCAAACTCATTATGTAGCCCAGGCTGGCCTTGAACTTTAGGAGATCCTCCTGTCTCAGCCTCCTGAGTGCTGGGAGACTGGCATGCATCACCACACCTGGCCTGTTAATGACTTTTAAAACTGGGAATACAGAATACCAGAAGTGAATGTTAGTCATTTGATGGAATGTAAAATAAAGAATATCATATTTTCCAGGCTGTTGTGAAATTATACAATAGGAGGTACAATGTGGGGGTTGAGTTTTGGCTCTCAAGTGAATTACTGTGATCTGAATCCTGTTTTTGCCACTTGCTAAACAGACAAATTCCTTAATCTCTAGAACTGTTTCTTTGCCTATGAATAGTTATGAAAATACTTATATTTTTGGATTACTGTGGAGATTAAAGCAACAAATGGGAAGTGTTACCATTGTTCCTGATTTTTAGCAAACATTCAATAAACGAAATAATTTCTATTCTAAAAGTTACAGGTAAATGGATCAATTGTGAAACAGCAAGCTAGCATTTGGTGCTGAATATTGGGAAATTTTGAGACATTCAACTTCTGAAGTAGATTGGAATAGATAGGAATTTTTACTAAGTCGGAAGCAAAGTATTCAGGATTACATTATGCAAAGGTGAGAATTACTATGAGACCTTCATCTCCTTCTCCCCTCTTCCTTTTCCCTCTCTCTCCCCCTCCTCTCCATGGTGCTGGGGATCCAGCACCTTGAGTATCTTTTCTTTTTATATTGCAGTAAAGTGTCATGTTTTTAATGTGTACATTACACGTATATTTGTTTATATTCTGTATGTTATATTTTAACAGTATTTATTGAGAATTCTGATGCCTATTGTGCCAGTGAGCCCTCTACTTATGGCTTAAGATACAATCTTAGCAGATTGAGACCACAAGGTCAAAATAACCAACTAATGAATAATGTCCTCAGAGAGGTATAAAACTCACACTTTGCACTCCAGTTGTTTATATCTGCCTGGGGAGTTAAATGTAACAAGAAATTATGTAATAATGATAATAGCTAACACATTTTTGAGTACCTTGCAGTCGGCATGGTACTGGGTATGTTATTCTAATGATTTTACTTAATCCTCAGAGCAAGGAAGGATTCTTCCTTACTCCTCATAGAAGGAAGATGTCATCATGTTTTTCCTCTTTTTATACTTCATGTATAAACTGAGACTTACATGTGTACAAGTAAATGGTAAGATAAATGGTCGGATTCAAAATTAGTTCAATTTTATTTTAGAAGTTAAATTGTTAATTACCATCTTTTACTCACTGAGACTTTCAGTTGGAAGATTATCCTGAAAGTAAGCTCTAAGTGATGGATCTTGACTGTGTATAGTGGGACCTGTAGTGCACAAGTTCTCCATGTTGAGGTCACAAAGGAGAGGTGTTATTTAGTATACTTGAAAACTGCTAGATCTTAAGTGTTCTTACCCAACACACGTAGGAAGTGGGGTGATGGATATGTTATTTATAATATCTATAACATTATATACCATAAGTGTACATGATATAACATGACATTATATACTGTAAGTACAGACATTTTGTCATTTTATAGCTTAATAAATGTGAGGGAGAAATAAAAAATTTTATATCTTTTTACATTTTTTCTTTTATTGAGTTTATTGGTACATTTTAGATATACAGTACAGTTACATTCATTGGGATCTTGTACCTTTACATGACAGGTGGTCTTGGTTCTCATTTTTTCCCCTTGTCCCTGGCCTCCCTTCACCCCTCCTCCCCTTCCCATTTACAAACACTTTATTTCCATTTTTTCATTTTCTCATATTTTTCCTTTTCCCTTATTACCTTTCCCCTACCCTTCCCACTTTCCCTACACCTTTAGCCATTTTCTTCCCATTTCACAATGTCAATTATCTCATTAGGATCTTATGTACTATTACAGTTATTCACACTAGAGAAACTATTCAGTATTTACACATGTGTGACTTATTTATTTCATTTAGGAGTATATCCTCAATATGTGTCCATTTTCCTATGAATGAATCTAATTTCTCATTCTTTATGTCTGAGTAGTATTCCACATTATAGAAAACCACCTCTTTATCCAATGTCCAACTGATAGGCAAATGGGCTGTTTCCAAGTTTTAGCTATTACAGACTGTGCCACTATAAACATAGATGTGCATATATCACTGTGATATGATTCTTTTAATTCTTTTGGAAAGATACCCAGCAGAGGGATGGCTGGGTCAAATGGAACCTGTAGTCCCAGCTCTTTGAGGTATCTCCATATTGATTTCCATAGTGGTTGCTCCAGTCTGCACTCCCACCAACCATGGAGAAGGGTTCCTTTCTCCCCACAACTCTGTCAACATTTGTTTTTGGTTGATTTTCCTGATAGCAGCCATTCTTTGTGGGGTGAGGTTCTGCACTGCAAAAGAAACCATCAATAGAACTAAGAGACAACCTACAATGTAGGAAAAAATTTTTACCAGCTGCTCCTAAGACAAAGAACTATTATCTAGAATATATAAAGAATTCAAATAATCAGCCCCCCAAATATAAAGACCCGATTCAAAAATGGGCATCTGAAATGAACAGACATTTCTCCAAGAAGTAAAAGCAGCAAGTAAATATATGAAAAAAATGTTCCACATCACTGATCATTCGAGAGATGCAGATGAAAAATTTGGTATCTTAACCATTAAGCTAAACTGCCTGCCATTCAGTCTAAACCTTACTCGCATACTTACAAATTGGAAGTGACAGTAGTACTTTGCAAAATGAGGTAAATTGTGGAAAGTACTCTATAAATTCTAAGTAGGTGAAGTATTATGATGTAGATAAAATAACAAGTTAACAGAGTAAGGACGATTTTGCTCCTCTTGCATCCTGGGTTTATATTATTCCTTTCTATTGCCTTGTCCCAAAGCCTTGAAGTATTAATGCTTTCATTTGTTTCACCAGCCATGGGACTGCAGCCAGGTGAAACAGCAGAATGAGCTTGGGATGAGCTGCAGAGTTAGTCCTAGTTTTGACCTTACCTCTTTTGTTTCATATATTCTGCATGTGGATTCCTCTATACTTGGAGGTTAAAAGAAATAAGTATTCTTAGCCAAAACAGCTGACAGTAGGTGGGAAATAAAAGTTGGAGTTTGCTCTGATTATCAGTGCCTTATGGAACTATCTCTGAAAACAGTGCCAAATGATCATTTTACCTTTTACTTTCTGTTTTCTCTTTATTTCAGGCTGAAGATGAAACCCACTGAGGATATAAAACCTGGGTCTTTAGCACCTTGTATGCCAGCCTGGAAGTGTCCCTGGGAAAGCCCCTGTATCTCTGTGGACCCCTTAAAAGCTACACGTGGGGTTTGATTTGGAGATTCCCGATAAGAAAGGTTAAAGGCTGATGGGAATATAAAGGCAGGTACTTAAATTTTGATCAAGATATCCTTAAAACCTTTGCATTACACATATGTGTGCCTGTCCAAAACAGATTGGAGGTTTACTGTTGTATTCTATAATGCTAGGCTCACAGTAGGCACTGAGTAAACTGGAATGGAAATGAAACTGGGTGGTAAAACAATCTTAAAATTGCAGATATGCGGAGTTAGTTATTATAAATTTAGCATTACGAAGTTAGTATTAGTCATTCATGAAGTACCGGTTTGACGTGAACAGCAACTGGTCATGTACAGCAGTATTTTCAAAGGGCAGTTACTGCCCACAATCAATAAACGGGCCATTGTGTGGAGTACTTATAGAACAGTTAATAAAAATAAAGTGGCCTATGTGTGGTAAAATTACACTTGCAGAAACATAATTAGAATGCTACAGGGAGCATCACAGATGGGAAAAGCAGCACACAGATTTATGTTTGGGCTTTGTGCTATATGTCAAGGGCACAACAGACAGACCTCTTGCAGTCTAGAGAGGTTGTCTCTTTCGAATTTTAATTATTCTGTAAGAAGTTCTCGGATCATGGAGCTTTGAGGAAGATGTTAAAACTGTAGAAACCCCTGACACTGTCTTGCTTTTCTTTGTGTGTTCCCCTAGTTAATCTTGCATGTTTTTTTTTTTTTTTTTTTTTTTTTTTTTTTTTTTTTTTTTTTTTTTTTTGTGGTGGTTTTGGGGATTGAACCTAGGGCATTGTGCATGCTAGGCAAGCTGTCTACCCCTGAAAACATTTTATATAGTTAAAGTCTTACTTAAGTGCAGGATAAAGAAGAAGTAAAAGTTGGATGTGGTGGCTTGTGCCTATAATCCCAAAACTTGGGAGGCTAAGGGGAAAGACTGCCACGAGTTAGAGGCCAGCTTGAGCTACACAGTGAATTCAAGGTAAGGCTGAACAACCAAAAAAAAAAAAAAAAGCCTTTTGATTATATCTCTCTGAGGTGCTTGAAACTACCTCAGTTTCCTTCTGCTTTGAGCCATTATATCATTCTCATTCCATGCTAAAGCAAACCATCTTCTGTAGCTCTGGTTTTTATTTCACATAGGAAGTGCTTGGTGAAATTGAGTATGGAGTTGCAACAAAATTAGATTTAAATCACATTAGTTGACCTGAGGAAATTGATGTAGCTTCTCCGAGGATCAGTTTTCTCCTTAAATATGGGGTTGTGAAACTTGAATGAAACAATTTCTGTGCTCAACAGAGAGTGGGAAATTAAAAAGTGATAGCCACTGCTTCCTGTTGCCTTATTTTAGTCATACCAGTTGTTTTTTTTTTTTTAAGTCATACTAATCTTTTACGGCACTGACATCCAGTAGCACTGTTTGTGATGATGGAAATGGTCTGTATTTGTACCAGTATGGCCATGTATGGCTACTGAGCAATTAAAATGTGACTATCGTGACGGAGAAACTTAATTTTAGTTAAGTGGACTATCGTGACTGAGAAACAATTTAAGTGACTAGAAGTAGTAAGCAAGTACATATTAGATGTGGATTTTTAAGGTCCACTTGAATGCATTTTTTTTATTCATGCAGCTTTCCTTCACCAGAGTATTTTTTTAACTTTAGCTATTCTCTAACAACTATTTGGTGTTTACCACTAATTGACCATTTATTTGGTGGTAGGATAATTTGTATGAGTCTTGTCTTTCTGGCTAGATTGTATCTGAGGTTATAAATTTTTAATGCTCCACATAGCTTCATGAAAAGGAATATAATAAAAATATAAATGTGATTAAAAAAGGGCTAATGAGTTTTTTTTATTTTCCAGTGCTGGGGATTGAATCCAGGGCTTCACACATTAGGCAAGTGTGAAGCTCTATCCCCTACCCTTAGCTAATAGGGACTAGTCTGAAGGTTGCCTGCAACAATCAACTGAATGCCCAGCCTGTATTTCACTTCAAAGTTCGGATTACACTCAAGCTCTGTGGAAGAAGAAATTAAAGCCTCTTTCTTGTATTGCCATCTTGTGGCAGACTGGGTTCCAACTGATGCTAGTTATATTTTCCTGTGTCAAAGGAATTTTTTTTTTTTTTTGGGTGATGGAATTACCAACAGTAAAGGTTAAATACTTTCAGTGTTGGCTCAAATGAATTTAAAATATTCTTTTAAAAAACTTTTTTTTTGCTTTTGTTTTTTGAGATAGGATCTCGCTATGTAATTTAGACTGACCTTGAACTCACTGTGCAGCCCAGGCTGGCCCCACTGCCACGCTCCTGCCTCAGTATCATGAGTGCTGGGATTATAAGAAGTGAGCTTCTTTTTTTTTGGTTTTTTGAGATAGGGTCTCACCTATGTAGCCCAGGCTGGTCTCGAACTCACAGCGATTCTCCTGCCTTAGCCTCCCGAGTGCTGGGATTACAGATGTGTGCCACCATGCCCAGATAGTGAGCTTCTTATTTGTCTGAATTTTATGACTTCTTGTCTCCTTCCTTTTGCATACTTTCTCTTTTATTGTGAGGCTTATTATCTCTTATTGTGTTGACTTTTTATAGCCTTTCAGAAGCTGGCTAGATTTACTGTATAGTTAAATCCAAGCTTTTAATAAAATGCTGCAAATCCTGAATGTAGAATGGGTGATGACTATATTGAGTTTGATAAACTGACCTAATTTGTTGTTGTTGTTGTTGTTATTTTGAGACAGGGTCTCACTATGTAGTTGAGGCTGACCTAGAACTCACTATGTAGCCCAGCCTGGCCTCGAACTCACAACTCACAGTGATCCTCCTGCAGTGTTGGGATTACAGGCGTGCATCACCACACACGGCAATCCTGACCTAATCTGATGTTGAATTTGGGCATTTGATGACATTCACCAAATATCAATAATTTATATTACCAAATGAACATTCAAATAAACAATGAACAGTTAGTCTAATTTTCCTCAAGACTTGGTTTGAAGCATACTGGTATGAGTTGCCATGTGATTATAACCTTTCTGTATTTACTATTTTTTATTTTCCAGAGATGATGCTAGGTAGCTGATAGATGCTATAGTTCAATTTGATTCATCTGATACTGGAGGTAAGTATAAAAGAAAAATCTTCATTTTTATAGAAAGATTTGGGATTCAGTGTTATTAGTGGCTGAAAATTGGTAGTTGACAAAGCCCTAGTTCCAACCTTAAGAAGTTTTTCCTGGTTTAGGGACAAGAAGCCAGTCGTGCTATGTACTTCACCAGTTATTTACAGTTTGCCATGATGAAATGCATGGTAAGTCTGTGTTTCCGCTGATTATCCCGATTAAACATATACTCTGAGAAGACAGGCTAGGGGTAGACACCTGGAACTGAATTTTCCTTGCTGGAATTCCTATTGGAACTTAGCTCATGATCTCAGGTAATTCTTAAATCTTTGAATTATGATTGGATACTGTGACCAGTATTTTGTTGTGCTTTGATCTTCTGTGACACTACCTTTGAGATGAAACTAGGATCAGGAATCCTTAACCTAAAAATTCAAACAATAAAGAAAAACCACTGGTACAATCTTATCAACTTCTTAGCTTGGCAATTTTAAACAAATCACTAATATGTCAGTCTGTATAAGGGAGTCCTGCAGTTGGTTAAATCAGTTATATGAACCATAAAATGTAATTCTCTATGGCCACTTAAAAGTTATGGTATAGGTTTACGTTTATTAAAATAGAGTTTTCATGAAATTAAAAACAGGTTATAAAGCAGTATGTTTTTGCTTAAACATTTTAAAATGCATGTTTGCTTGAGAAATCATCTGAAAACTAGATATATGTATGAAAATACTAGCGGTAATTGTCTCTAATATTGGGTTCTATGGGTGATCTTATTTTCGGAAACTTGTGTTTTTTAACTTTATTATGTTTATGTATTGTATAAGGTTATTTTAAGCAAATTAGACAGTCTTTTTTACCTGTGCCTGTATTTTTAAGAATGAGGGGCCCGGGGATTTAGCTCAGTGGTTCAGTGGCCTGCCTTGAAATTAAAAAAAAAAAAAAAAAAAAAAAAAAAAAGAATGAGGTAGATGTTAGAACAAAATACAGAAAGTATAAGTAATTCAATCTAACATCAGTAGTTGGAATAATTTTTTAGCTTTTGGTTATCTTTTGCAGAAGAGACCAGAACCAGATCTGAGTTTCATGTTTCCACTCTGGACTTATTCATGTTGCAAATCCAGGATAAACAACAGATTATGACTGCATTTTTCTTTTATGGTAAAGCTTATGTTGAGATTGAGAAGCTTTGACATACACAGGAATTTGTGAAGTTTCCTTGTAACTCCGTGGCTAGTTGCTACGGTACTATAAATTTCGTTTCTTTTTAAAAATCAACTAAATTTTACTTTTTTAAAAATTGAAGATTTTAGCAGAGTATAGTTAGAATGAGTTACAGACAGACAGAGTTTAAACCTATGTTGTATCATTTACATCTTCACATAGATTTTCAGAGATTCTTTGTTTTTATTGCTTCTGTGTCTTTTTGACAGCTGGCTTACCCTTCATTACTTCCAGCACTAACAATCAAGGCCTAATATAGTTCTAAAATTAGGCATTGCATGGTAATGGGACTATGTACAATTGTTCCAATTTTCTTTAGTCAATTTACCTTGGTTTTGACATTAATTTCTCATCATTTTGCCTAGCTAAATTAGTTAATCCTTAATGACCTTTTCTGGTTCTTATTTAGATGTAACGATTCCTATCATAGGAGGTATGATTGAAGTATACGGTGAATATTTAAATTTAAAAAATTAATAGCATATAGAACTTTTTTTTTTGGTATTAGGGATTGAACTGAGGACCCGGTGCTTGTGAGGCAGGCAGTAGTACCACTGAGCTAAATCCCCCCGCCAAGACATATCTTCATTAGTTCCCCTCAAAATAATCCCCCTTGCTTCCAAAAATTTTATCTAATTATTCTTACTACTTTCTGAAGCAGTTCTGCAAGTCCTTTTTAGTGAGTGTCTTAGTTGTGTCGTCATGGCTGCTCGTGCGCTCTAGCTCTCTCCATTTCTCGCTGTTTTTTTTTCCTCTACCGGGATTCAAACTCAGGGCCTCGCGCTTGAGCTACATCCCGGGCTCACATCAGTGTCTGTAAAGCCGGCTCAAGGAAAAGTTACACGTTCTTTAAATGTATTTAGAGGATGTGTAAAAACCGAAAAAATGCTTTTTCCAAGGATAAAAGTAAAATAGCATAATCTACTTCAGCATAGAGGTGATCAGCCAATCAAATACAGGCAGGATCCATCTGCAGGGAATTCTTTCTGAAATTTAAAAAGCCTGTGCTGGCTGCGTGTGATTCCCAGCATTTTCCTTGAACACATACCTGAATGTAGGAGGGGCTGGGGCTCAAGTCAGCTACTCACCCTGCTCTATGAGACTTTCCCCTCAATAGGAAGATGTTACACTTGTGCCACTCCAGGGCAGGTCTTTATAACCTCTCATCGGCAGGGTCAGTAGGGCTGGAACTGGAAGTGGGACACCTCTCGCGTCTGCGCCTAGGCAGAGCCCAGAGCACTTGAAGTTATCCATTGCGCCTGCGCCTTCCAGGCCCTTTCCCAGCAGGCTCCGGGCGGCTCTGCCCATGCGCTCTCTGACATGGTGTCCGAGTCGCTGTTGACGCGCACGGAGTCCTTGTAGGTAGTGGACTTTTAGTGGCAGCTGAGAATTCCTATGCTTTTTATTTACTTATTTCTTTGCCCCCCGCAGGCCCAATATTTTGTTTGGATTGTGTTATTATTTTGTTGGGGTCAGAAAGCAGGCCGAAAATTTCAGGGTTTTCAGATGTTCTAGTTTTCTGTCGTTCTAATTCTTAAAATAGGGCCTTGACTTACAGCCCACTAAACTGACGCTTTCCTCTACCTTGTGGAAAATTTGGAATTAGGTGCACCTTTTTTACTCCTGGGAAGGTTTTCAACTTTGAAATCTTTCCTGACTCCTCTGCTTTCCCTTATGCCCATTACCCTGCTGGAGATAAAGTAGACCTCATTAACTTTGGTGGTCTGATGACATTTATTGTGGAAACTGATTCAGTGAGAAGATTTGGGTGTCAGAGTCTCCGTTCCTATTACTAAGGCAACGTTCTTTGATTGATAAATGTGTACAGTTTTGCTTTCTATATGACTGATGTGGTAGTATTATTTTATGAGATATATTACTTGTTTTGGTATGATCAGAATATTAGTGCCCATTTTTGGATTAAACTCCAGTGAGAGTGGATGGACACTATTGAAAGTGACAACCTAGAAAATTTACTTTTACAACTTTTAAATCAAAGCATGGCACCGAGTCGTATTTACATTAATAAGTGAATTGTTTAATTGATGATAAAAGAGTTTACACAAAAGCAGCTTTTATGCTGATTATCAGATGTCATAATTGTCAGTTACTGGGATAAATTGTTCCTGTGTAATGTTAAAAGGCAGCTGGTGTATTTATTTTGTACCAGGGATCAAACTCGGGACCTTACCTTGAGAGGAAGGCGGCAGAACCACTGAACTAAATCCCCAGCCCACGTGTTTTTAAATCAAGGCAAGGTAGGTAAAGAATCTGAGAAATCAGCTTTGGAAAACTCAAAAATGTAGTTTACATTGAAAAATGGCAGAAATCATTCTTAGATTATTATGTTCTCCAAGTGTGAGATGTGGTACTAAAATATTCTAGCAAAGTATGAATGGATGATACATTTAGGCTTTTACTTATATATTAAAATTGTAGAAGTTACTGATTTAATGTTTACTTGTTTATACTTTGTAAATATTCCTAAACTTTTTCCCAAATGCATATTGTTTTTTACTGTATCAAGATTTAGAACCACCTGTGCATTTAACTTTTCCTTAAAATAATTTTTATGGCCATCGTACAAAGGTAGTGCAGTTTCTGCAGCAGCTGCACATTCCTGTGTGCCCCCACAAATATTTTATTTGAATTATTGTGTTATTATTTTGTTGAGCTCAGGAAGCAGGCCAAAGCACAATATTGTTGAGAGAGTGAAATCAGTGTAATGATAGTGATTATAATAAATACTGAAAACATAACAAAATATATTGTTTTATCAAAATAAAATAAAGCATACTTTTTGTTTGTCTACTTGTCATTACAGTTTGATTTATTTCCCTTTTCATTTACCTTTTATTAGGTCTCATAAACACCTGGAGAACTCATTATCATGTCTTTGTGTGAAGACATGCTGCTTTGTAATTATCGAAAGTGTCGGGTCAAACTCTCTGGTTATGCATGGGTCACTGCCTGCTCTCACATCTTCTGTGATCAGCATGGCAGTGGTGAGTTTAGTCGTTCACCTGCTGTCTGCCCTGCTTGCAACAGCACCCTTTCTGGTAAACTAGATATTGTCCGCACAGAACTCAGTCCATCAGAGGAATATAAAGCTATGGTATTGGCAGGGCTTCGGCCAGAGATTGTGTTGGACATTAGCTCCCGAGCTTTGGCCTTCTGGACCTACCAGGTTAGTGCTTAGAGTGGTTTCTCACTGAGGGTATAAGCCCATGTGGGAGTTCCTGCTGTTTTTCTTTCGCTATTTTATATTTCTTTGTTTTTTTGTTTTGTTTTTCGTACCGGGGATTGAACTTGGATCCTTGTGCTTACAAGGCAGGCCACTGAACCACTGAGCTAAATCCCCAGCCCACTATTTTATATTTCTTTTTATGACCATATGTAAAACTTTCTTTTTAATAAATGGTTTTCATTTTTTGAAAGAGGTGCTGTTGAAAATCAAAAAGGAGAGAAATTTTTTAAAACCTCTGTTGATGCATATTTTTTATAACTATGAAGCATTTCATGAATCGCATGTTGTCCTTGTTCAGGGGCCATGTTAATCTCTGTACTGTTCCAGTTTTAGTATATGTGCTGCCCCAGCAAGCAGCCCATTGTTGATATTTTTGTTTGTGCATGTAGGATAATACTACATATAGATTTTATGACCAGTTAAAATTGACAAATGCTGGGCAGGTTACCGGGAATTGAACCTAGAGCCTTGTACCTGCTAAGCAACTGCTTTACCACTGGGCAACATCCTCAGCCTTTTAAAAATTTTAAATTTTGAGACAGGATCTCATCACATTGTCCCAGGCGACCTCAAACCTGCTGTCTTCCTACTTCAACCTTCTGGATACCTAGAATTAAAGGGGTGCCAAGTGCATTTTTTTTCTCTGGTACAGGGGATCAAATTCAGGACTTTGTGTTTGGCCCTAATGTCTAGTGCATTTTGAACACTCAATTGTGATATTTGAAAATTGTTCTCCAGTAAGGCATATCCATTTGTTTGTTCTCGAGAAATGTATAGGGTGCTTAGTTCTCTACATTTTAAATGAGTTAGATTTGAAGGTAAAATAGACTCTCATTCTTTATGCATTTATTTGATGATTTATTTTATATATATATTTAGGATTTTTGAGACAAGGTCTTGCTATATAGGTCAGGTTGGTCTTGAACTGGCCTCAAACTTGCAGCAGTGCTCCTCCCTCAGCCTTCCAAATGCTAGTATTACAGGAATGTACAACCATGTGCAGCTTATTTGATGACTTTTAGATAAATATATTTTCTTGCATATTTTCATGTATTTCTTTTATGGATTTCCTCTTTCAGTTAGTGTATTTCAATTGCTGTCATCCTCTCCCCAATTTGTAACAATTCTCTACATGTACCTTACTCAAACACTAGGCAAGTTGGTGCATGCCTGTAATTTCAGCACTCTGGAAGCTGAGGCAGGAAGATTGCAAGTTTGAGCTCAGCCTGGGCAGTTTAGAGACTTTGCATGACCTTGTTTCCAAATGAAAAAATAAAAAGAAGCTGAGAATATAGCTCAGTGTGAAAGTCCTGGCTTTCATTTGTAGTACTGCAAAAAAGGAGAAAATAAAAAGAAAGAAAAAGAATAACCATAAAATAGACACTGTGTAAACATCTTTTCCTTTTGTGTTTGTATGAACTTCTGTAACATGTAACTTTTAATCTTTGTCCTAAAAGTCGTTCTGTTCTAATTGGGACAGGTACATCAGGAACGTCTCTATCAAGAATACAATTTCAGCAAGGCCGAGGGCCATCTGAAACAGATGGAGAAAATATATACTCAGCAAATACAGAGCAAGGATGTGGAATTGACCTCTATGAAGGGTGAGGTCACTTCCATGAAAAAGGTGCTAGAAGAATACAAGAAAAAGTTCAGTGATATATCTGAGAAACTTATGGAACGCAATCGCCAGTATCAAAAGCTCCAAGGCCTTTATGATAGTCTTAGGCTGAGAAATATCACCATTGCTAACCAAGAAAGCAAGCTTGAACCGTCTGTGATTACACAGGCTGGTGTTTTTGGTTTCACGTTAGGTAAGAAAGGACATGTGATATCCGATATCTGTTCTTCAAATCAATGATTTCTCCCACTGTGCTCTGCATAGGTCCATGCAGTTAATGGAGACTCCAAAGGTGGAGTCATGGTAAGCTCTGGATTAGCATGTCTCAACCTATATGTCACTGCTTTTATCTATTGTATTTGCTTACATTTAAATTACAGTTTTAATTTGAGCAAAGTTCATCTCCGAAAATTAAAGTTTGAGAAAGCCATTTTGTTGCATTAAGAAATATGATATTGGCTGTTTATTGGTTCCTTACTAATTAGTAAGCACTCTTATTCATGTAATTTGCAAAACTCTGAGAGATGGGCACAATTATTTTCACTAATAACTTGGTTCTGATCACGGAGCCTATATTCTTAACTATTTGCCATCCTCCAGGAAGGCTGTGTTTCATTTTTTTTTCCCCATAAACCAATACTGGTCATTTTTGTATTGGGAATCAAACTCAGGACCTTGCATTTGCCAGGCAGCAGCAGTTCCACTGAGCTACAACCCTGCACCAATACCAACTCCACAGTTCTTAAATTATTGTTTGATAAATTGTTTGGTTGGCTTGTACTTTCATTTATACTTTTGTCCATTCGTCAAATTCTTACCAAATATGTTTCTGTGCCAGGCTTTTAGTCATGATTCTGAGCAATGAGGATAAAAAGATTATCCAGATAGGATTATTGTCCTTTGAAAGTTCACAATCTAGGTGCCTTGAAGATCAAATGTATCTTTCTCTTCCTGAGTTTTCTCCTCTATACTACTCCTGATGCAACAGAATCCAATGTATTTTTCTTATGCTGTTAGTGTAAATTGCTTTTGGTATTAAAAAAGTGAAACTTTTTATAATAGATTTACCTAAGTTCTCATTTAAAAAATATTTATTATAGGCTAAGAAAAAGATACAGTGGGAAAGGAGATAATGTTCTAGAAAAGGTATGAGGTGATAAGATGAGGGATATCTGTTACAAGAATTGAAAACAAGTTTCTACCTTTCAGTTACTCATATTGTAATTTAGTTGTTACTGTAAAAAGACATTGTGTTTTTTTTTCGCTGTCCACATTTATTTTGACATCTTTTATATTCACCAGTTCTTGCTGTTCCTCTTTTTTTTCTTTTGTATGATCTTACCTTTTGCTTTTTGCTGCCACTATTAGCCAGAAGCAGATATTGTTGGTATTTCTCTTTCTTACCTACCAGTTCTCTTTAAATCCTGTAAAAGCCAATAAAGGTTCAGTGAAGGTAATTAAGTGTTCATTTAATCAGATCTGTTGTCTGGTTGATTTTCTTAAGCCTTTTCTAATGATATTGGGTCATGAATGTATGCCAGTATTTCATAGTTGTCATATATGTATATGTGTGTGTGTGTATTTTTTTTTGTTTTTTTTTTGTTACAGGAATTGAACTCATGGTTGCCAGGCAGGCACTGTGGCACAGAGCTACATTCCTGGCCCATTGTCATATATTTTTGGCAGTGTGTATTATAATATTTTAAAGAATTATAGGTTCTTGAAGAATTTAAGACAAAAGATTGTGTGTGTGTGTGTGTGTGTGTGTGTGTATTTTTTTTTCTGATGGTTTCTCTGAAGTGGTAGACAAGAATATAATATTTTAAAGAATTATAGGTTCTTGAAGAATTTAAGACAAAAGATTGTGTGTGTGTGTGTGTGTGTGTGTGTGTATTTTTTTTTCTGATGGTTTCTCTGAAGTGGGTTAGACAAGAAATGCATAAAATTGTGATATTATAAATCCTTGCTCTACCAAAAATATTTTATTGTGTCAAGTTAGTTTTGGTGATGAGATAATGGAAACTGCATTACAAAACATGCAGAGTATATATGGTAGTGTGGTCATGAAGAGGGTGGAAGACATTGTAGTTCTCTTTGTCTAGTATTTGGACTGTATTTTATCCATCTCATATGAGTTGAGTTGTGTTAATATTTTTTGAATGGCTTTTGTCTTTTCATTCATAAAAATCTATAAGGAAATAATGTTTATGTTCTTCCTTAATTTTTTTCCCTAGGGAACAATTCCAAGTTTCCTTTGGACAGTACACCAGTTGGAAATCGGGGTGGTGGAGATGAAGATTTTCAGTTCAGACCACTTTTTGTGGGTTCTCCCACAGCACCTGAGCCCAGCAACAGCTTTTTTAGTTTTGCCTCTCAAAGTCATGAATTAGAGCAGCAGCAAGTATCTAGCAGAGCCTTCAAAGTAAAAAGAATTTAACACTTTAGAGAATGTGTTTGCCTTTAGCTGTTTCAGTTATATAATCTTTATGCTCCATAGAAGTCATCATTGTCTCTGAGGTATTAAGTCTTTGAATTTATCTTCATATCTTCAAGTTACAAGAAATTCAGTGGCAGTTGGGGGTGGGGGTTCCCTTAGTGGCTAAGTTCTTTGTTTGTATTATTTAAAGCATGAACATTTTATTAATTTCAATTTTTATGTGTGCTGTTGAATTCTCACCACTGATGAAAAGGTCCCAACATTATTTCATAGATCACTGTTTCTGCCTGGCACCTTCTGATTGAGCTTAGCATCCATGCATCTGTCTGTAACCACCTGTTATATGGGCACATGTCACTTTGGGTTCTGGTATTTATGCATATATATGTATGGAAGTGTGTTCATTGGTATTTTGCTGTATTTGTCCATGTATTTGTGTGAAAATTTTAGTCTTAGACAATGGTGAATGATCTGCCTTGTTATTTGTGTGTATTTATTTGTATTTGCATTTATATTAAAATAATTTGAAGGACTAATTCCTGTTTCCCTTTAGTAAATAGTGAGCATTTCTGACTATTGTTACAGACATTAAATTATGTGTAATTGCTATACTTAATTATTTCATAGAGACAAGAAAGAAATTTGAAGGGCAGTCTCAGTAACTATATTTATATGTCTTAGTGGCAAGACTTGAAAGCATTCAGATTAGGGAAGCAGAACGTATAGGCTGTAAATGTGGTTTATTTCTATATATTGGTTATGAGACATTGAGTTTACCTTTTTAGACTTTACATTCTATATCTGTGAAATGAGGATGGAATTAAGTTATTCATACAGCTTTTTCTAATTCTTAAATTTTATGAATAAGTCTTATTGGTTTGGGAAGCATTGTAATGGAATTAACCTAAGTGCTAGATCCCTTTTTAAGGCCCTATAATTTAATTAATTTATTTAGCATTACTGGGAATGGAACCCAGAGCCTTTGCACTGAGATATATCCCCAGTCATTTATGTATTTTATTTGACAGGTTCTTGCTATGTAGTTCAGGCTGCCTTTGAACTCAGTATGTAGCCTAGACTGGCCTCCATCTTGCAATGAGCCTCCTGCCTCAACCTCCTGAGTGCTGAGATTTCAGCTGTGAGCCACCCCTCCTCTATATATAATTTTAAAAATTTTGATACATCATCTCAGTAAGTTATTCAGGTTGGCTCTTTCTCCTCCTAGAGTGATGAATACCCTTGATTTTTTTGGTATTGGGACTCAAACTCAGGGCCTCACACTTGCCAGGCAGGCGATGCAATGCTGAGATACTTCCCTAGCCATGAATACCATTGATTTTTAGCTAACAAAAGTTATACTGAAATGATTTGAGGAACTTTTATATTTATTCACTGTAGAAAGGTACATGAATACTCCTGCTTCACGAAAGTAGTAAGCCAATAGTTTTGTTCATTAGCACAGAGTATAAAATTTCAAAATGATTTCTTGCTGTATTCCAAAGTTAAAAATGGTATCTGATGAAAAAATCTCGATTTAAAAATACTGCTCTCTATTTTATAGCTAATAAGGCAGGTTGTATCTATTGTAGTACAAAGTATTTTCCTTCCCTCTACAGTTTTACACTGTTTTGGAAAATATTTTGAGGCAATGATTCTATGTACATTCATGATTTTTGCCTTGAACATTTTGCTACTTTGTTAGGTTCATAGAATCAATATGAAATATGTTACCTATAATTTAAAAAGTACAGTCAGATGGGAGCACACACAATAGCCTGCACTCTGGGAGGCTGAGGCAAGAGGATGGTAAGTTTGAGCCTGGCAGGGGCAACTGAATGACTCAGGGAGACCCTGTCAAAAGTCTGGGGATGTAGCTCAGTGCAGAGGTCCTGGTTTCAATCCCAAGCAAAGAGACATTGTTGGGAATATTGCACAGTACTACAAAAAATATATTCAAGAGTTTAATACATTCACATCATACAAGTTTAAAAGGTACAAAAGAAAAGATAGAATAATCTCTACTGTTGTCCCTCAGGCTCTCAATTCCATTTTTTAGGAGTTACTTTTGCCGCTGTTGTATCTTTAGGGATAGTAGAGGCAAGTAAGTTTTTATTTAAAAATCATGTTTCTTTTTAATAAGTATTGCATGTGCATGGTAAAAATTTTGGAAGAGTACACAGAAGAATTTTCTTTGCTCTTCCACAGTTCCCAGTCTCTTGGTTCATTCTACAGAGACATTCTTAGGTATCCATTGGAGATAATAAATGCATAAGGGTCATTAGAGCATCACAGTGTAATGGTTTTATACTCACCCGAAGTGTAGTAGTCTTACAATAGTATGTTCAACATGGTAAAATTCTTTTTTAAGTTAAGTTTATTGGTACATTTTAAGAATGCAATATGGTGACATTCATCATTGGAAATTTGTATCTTTGCATGGTATTTCTCGGTTTTTATTTTTTTCCCCATTCCCCCGCCCTCCCTTTAACCCCTCCACCCCTCCCTACTTACAGACTTGATAAAGTTCTTCATAAGTAGAAAATTGCAGTTTGGAAAAGGTTGAGACAAGTTAACATTATGCATCTGTACATTCCTTTCAAAATTTCAAACGGATACTGGCATCTACCATCTTAACCTGTAGTATTTTTAGAGTATTATAAGTTTTTTGTTTTGTTTTGTTTTATTTTGTTTTGCTTTTGCTTTTGCCTTTTGAGACAGTCTCCCCATGTAGCCTAGGGGGCCTCGAACTTAAGGTGATCCTCCTGCCATGTGTTAGAATTATAGGTGTTCGCCACCACTCCCGGCTAGAATATTATAATCTTGATACAAGTAATAAAAGATACGAAACAAAAATGTGTCAATGAGAACATTTTGTTTCCAGAATTTGGGAACGAAATTTATTTTACGTATGTATCTGTATGTTTTTGCGGTGTTGGGGCTCGAGCCAGGCTCTCACGCACGCTGGGAAGGCACTGTTCAAGAGATACACTCTCAGATCCTCGGAAAGCAGTTTCTGAAATCAAAAGTGATTGTAGAGTACGTTCGAATTTCTATAGAGGCTTAGTTTGGAGCAATGCCGTAAGCCTCCAGAGCCCTAGATGTCGCTGTGACTATACGGTAGGCGTGAGCCTGAATCTCTGTGGTTATAAAGTTGGGGGGGCGGAGAAACCAAGAGCAGCTGGGGAATGATGGCTGATGAAGAGGAAGAAGCTAAGCACATCTTGCAGAAATTGCAGGTGAGGCCGTAGATTACAATCTAAACGTGCTTTTGTTACTGGTGAAGCAGGGAGCCCAGTTTACACAGTGCCCGCCAATTCCGTGGTGCATCCGCTGCCCTCCGAGCGTCGGTACGGTTACTATAACAACTCGGGAAGGTGCCGCGGCTCTCAGCCTGGGAAGCTTTCTGGGCCAGTTGAGAGTCTCATTCCGTTGCTTTGGGACTTACTGCTGTTGACAGGACTGCACTTTCAGCACTGCATGTATTAGGGTTTGTCGTTCCTATTCCTGTATATTCTTAGAGAGGAGCTCTCTCCATTGCTGTTAATAAGTAGTGTATACTTGCGCGTGGCAGATCTGCATGCACTATTATTAGCACGTGTTGTTTTCATCCCCACAAAGGCCTTTTTTTTTCCTTCACACTTTTCTGCTCCGAGATTGGCAACAATCACAGCCATGGTCATCACTGTAGATTACTTGTTTACTTCCTTTAGGATTTAGCAGTTTTGATTTTTTTTTTTTTTTGAGCCCTATAATCCCAATTTGGGGTCTGTTGCAGGCAGGCCAGACTCCACCTAGTCCATAGATGGCTCTGCTTCTGGTGTTGTACTTAGAGTCACATAGTTGACTATGTGTACGTGAGAGTCACATAGTTGTTTGACTCTTAATGACCCAAGATTTTCTTAAACTTTAGATACATAGTTTGTGTTATAAAACAGACTGGAATTTAAACATTAGAACCATGTCAGGCTTTAACTCAAACATTTAAGTCTTGGGGACCATTCTGTTTTGTGAGAAGGTTAAAATAATAATGCTTTTAGAATGTGTGTTTTATCTGACTGACTTGGATTAACTTCATTTTATTCCCTAGTGTGACTGGCCGAAATTAAAGATTCCTAATTCTGGCTCCATATTAGAAACATTATGTGTATGTGTTTGTATATCTACAGAAAAAAAAAAAATGAAAAGATATGCACATGGTTATCCCTGAGGTTGTTTGGAGTGATTACAAGTTTTTTTTTCACAAATTTTAAAGGTATTGATATTGCCTTGAAAGAAAAATGTTCAGTCCAGCAAAACCAAGCTAAACAAAAAACCTAATTAATTTTTTCTTTATTTTAATTTTTTGAGTCAAGGTTTCATTATGTAGTTCACCTGGTCTTGAACTCTTGTCAAAATCACTCTGCCTTAGCCTCCCAGGTGCTGGGATTTGAGGTATGCATTGACATGTGTGGAATTTCTTTTTTTTTTTTGGTTTTTTTGAGACAGGGTCTCACTGTGTAGTTGAGACTGACCTGGAACTCACTATGTAGCCCAGGCTGGTCTCGAATTTACAGCAATCCTCCTGCCTCAGCCTCCCGAGTGCTGGGATTACAGGCATGAGCCACCAAGCCCGGCCATGGAATTTCTTTCTTTCTTTTTTTTTTTTTTTTTAATTAAAAAAATTGTTTTTCCCTCATTAAGTTTATTGGTACATTTTAGGTATACAGTAGTTACATTTATTATTGGGATATTTTACCTTTACATGACTGGTCTTGTTTCTTATTTTTTCCCCTTGTCCCTGCCCTCCCTTCACCCACTCCTCCCCTCCCCATTTTTTCATTTTCTCCCATTTTTTTCTTTCCCTTCCCCTTCCCCTACCCTTCCCACTTTGGAATTTCTTATATGTTTGTTTTAATAACAAAATCCAAACAAACAAAAAACCCAATATGTCCTCTCTTAAACTCCTAATTTGCAGCCATGCTGATTGCAAAACAAAAGGAAATTATTGTAATTTTTGCTGAGAACTTTTTTCCTGGGTATGTTTCTGGTAGATGCCTTCCGTGGCTAACAAGAGGATACTTGGGTAAGTGAGTTAAGTGCAGGAATAGAATAAGGAAGTGAAATAGAGAAGTGGAAAAGGATTGTATAGTGTTGATGCTCTCCATGGGAATGGTGGTAAGCTGTGATTTAATTATTAAATATATTTGAGGGTAGAAGGAATATATAAAAGGATATTTGTCCAAGTGTGTTTCACAGATCATTTTCATTAGTCATCAAGGATGTTAAAATGCAGAATTTTTGAGTTCTAAAATCAGACTCTGGCAACCTGGGTCATGGAAATAAAACAGTAAAATTAGAAAAGCACTGCTGCCGAAGGTTTTAGTCTATTCTCTATTTTAAGTTGGATTTTTTTTTGTTTTTGCCAGTTTTCACTGTTTTTATTTTTGTGGTACTGGGGATTGAACCCTGGGCCTCACATATTCTGTTTGCTTTTGTTTTTCAGTTTTTATTTTTACTAGTAAATGTTTGCAGTACACAATGCTTATATTTATCATGGAGAATTTGTTCATAACATAGCACTTCTTAGTTCTTTTTATGTCCCTTTTCTTCCCTACAGCAGCCCTCCCTCCATTTCTTGGTCCCGTTTCCATTTGAAAAGATGCATCTCCCTGTTTCCCGTTATTTTTTATTTTTCTAATTTTTTTATACTCTGAGTTTCTCATATAAGAGAAACTTTGATATTTAAGCTTCTGTGTCTGATTTATTTCACTTAATATTATGATCTCAGAGTACTTCCGTTTTCCTACAAATGACTCAAATTTATCACTTTATAGTAGAGTAATAACTTCCATATGTATATGCCACATTCGTCTATTGATAGACATGTAGGCTGCTTCCAAGATTTAGCTGTTATGAATTGTTCTGCTGTAAACACGAGTATGGCGCAGGATGACAGGAACGGATTTTGGGGCAGTCCTAGAGCAGCGACTGGGCACCCTGGCCGTCTGAATGAAGGTTGTGAAGCACCTGAGCTAAGGCTCCTGCCTCTGGGGTGAGCACTGCTGACACAGCTGGGCCAGACTGTATCACCATCCGGTGATCAGGAATCTGGGACGATGTAGAGCATTTCCTGGATTGCAGAGTGAAGGAGGACCCTACAGGCAGAGCAGAGGCTTCTCCACTTGGGACTGTGAGGTTATCGTGAAGAAATTTGTTTTCTACTTTGAGTTAATCATGTTGCCTATTGAGAGTCAGTGAAACATATAGAGTATGGAAATTTTGTGCATCTTACTCTGCTCTGGGGTGTCGTTTGTCCATTTTATGTATAGATAAGTTACTAAGCAGTGTAACTGCTCATTCAGTGGCTGTGAAGTAGCCACGAAGTAGCGGGACACTGAAGTTGAGGGTCTGTTGTTTTGTTACCTTCATCAGTATGTGACAGTGTCATTTATTTTTTTTCCATTAAGTTTGTTGGTACATTGTAGGTATGCAGTACAGTTACATTCATTATTGGGATCTTGTACCTTTATGTGACTTATCTTGGTTCTTATTTTTTCTCCATTCCTCTTCCCTCCCTTCACCCCCTCCACCCTTCCCTATTTGCAAAGACTTTGTTTCTATGTTTTTCCTTTTCTCATATTTTTCTCTTTTCCTTTCTTTCTTTTCCCCTACCCTTCCCACTTCCTCTACTCCTTTAGACCTTTTCTTCCTATTTCACATATCAATTATACAATTTGAACCTGATTTACACTTTTAGTTTTTCACACCAGAGAAACTGTTCACTATTTACTCATGTGTGTCCTATTTATTTCACTTAAGAGCATGGCCTCAATGTGCACCCATTTAGCTTTAAATGTCTCTAGTTTCTCATTCTTTATATCTGAATAGTACTCCATTTTATAGAAAAACTGCATCTTCTTTATCCACTCTCCAATTGACAGTGTTTATTCTTTACACTTTTGCAGCATGGCAGGCACACCCCCCCCTTACAAAAATGTATATCCTTTCTTTTTTGGGGGACAAGGTCTTGTTATGTAGTGCAGGCTGGCCTCCAGCCATGATCCTCCTATGTTAGCCAGCTTCTCGAGTATACTGCCATGCCTAACTTTATAAATATCTCCACATACACAGGAATCTGTTTGTCTGTGGGTGTACTGGGGATGGAACCCAGGGGCACTCTACCATAGAGTTACATTTCCATCCCTTTCCTCAAACTTTCCATCCTCCTCCTGCCTTAGCCTCCTAAATAGCACCACCACATCTGGCTCATCCCCTACTTGATAAATTTTAACCTGGTTCACTGTAAACCCCCCCCCACAAAAAAACAAACTTGAGTTTGAAAAAAAAAACACCCCCAAACCCGAGTAGGCACGTATCTTTGTAATATACTGTCTTTTAACACTTTTGGGTAGATAGAAGGGGAATAGCTAAGTTGAATGGAATTTCTATTTTTAGTTTTTTGAGGAATCCCCATGCTGATTTTCATAGTGGATTGTACTAGTTTACATTCCCACCAGCAATATAGAAGTGTCTCCTTTTTCCTGCAGCCTCACCAGCGTTTGTTACTATTTTTTCTTTTGAAGATTTCTTTAATATTACATTTAATATTCTCTTTATGGTATTATCACATTGTAAATAATCTAAAAGGGAAGAATTGTTTTCAGAGAAACGGACAAGCTCTGGGTTCCTGTTAAAAATACTGCCTGTCTATTCTGTATGTGAGAAAGGTGGTAATAAAGTTTATTTCTTTTATCTAGGCCTAGCAGAGACTGAAGTACTCTGCTTCTGTGATTAGAGCCCTACCTTTCCTTTGTCAAATGCAGGTAGTACCAGAAATGAGATGTAGCAGGCTGTAGGAAAAGGCCCATTGCTTGAGAAGAGTGAATATTAAATGTTGATATTTAGCATTCAGAAATTTGGGATCAGTGTGAGTCAGAATTGTAGAGGGATGGGTTTAGACAGAAACTGGAGTTTTGCAGAAATGTCAGTATCTTGTGGGTTGGCAATGAATTTGATAATTACAAACAAATTTATTTGATCCCGTAGGCTGATGTCTTTCTTATTGAGCAGTTGAAATTTGCATTCTAAATTAAGCTGCAGCTTCCTAAGGAGAGATTTGCGAAGCTTCCTCTTTCCTCCCAACAAATCAAAAAGAGTCTTTTCTCCATGGAGCTGAATTCCCAGTGAGGCTTCAGTCTTGTGTTTGAGAATTCCAGACTAAGGAGGAGGGGTTTGGAATAGCATCTAAATCTCAGTTACCTAATACTCTGTTTTGTGAGGCTTTGGGGTGAGGAGAGACATGGACATATGTACCTAATTAAGAACTCTCCCCCAAATGTACAACCGAACAAAAACAGGAATGAACAGGAAAGGCAGAATAGATTAAAACATGTATCTGTATTAATTCCAAAACCCTTTGGACACAGATTTTGTAGGTGAAATGCTGCTGACACATATGAATGGCCAGAAATGTTGAACCTTTTTTCATGTATTTATTGGCCATTTGTACTTCTGAGAAGTATCTATTTACTTCACTTTCTCATTTTTGAATTTGTCTTTTTTGGGGGAAATAATTTTGTTGAGTTCTTTATATTTTCCTGAAATTAGTCCCCTGTCTTGCTGTATTGTTTGGGCTGGTCTTGAACTCATGGTGATCCTCCTACCTGAGCCTCCTGAGTGCTGGGATATGCCTTTTCATTTGTAATTGCATTGATCTGGATCTTTCATTTCTTCTTGGGGTAAGATTAGCTAGGGGTTTATTTTGAGGAATGAGTTCTTCAATTCGTTGATTCATTATATTGTGTTTTTAGTTTCAATTTCATTAATTTTTCCTCTGATCTTTATAATTTCCTTACTTGTACTGTAGTAGTTTTAGATTTAGATTGTTTTTGTTTTTCTAGGACCTTGAAGTTCATCTTTAGGTTATTTGGGCTCATTCTGATTTTTTGATGGGGACATGTACAGCTATAAACTTGCCTCTTAGGACTGCTTTCATTGTGTCCCATAGCTTCTGATGTGTTGTACTGGCATTATTGTTTTATTCTAGGAATGAGTTTTTTCCTTGGTTTCTTCTCTGACCCATTGATTATTTCAAGAGTGTGTTATTTACTTTCCATGTGTTCATATTATTCTGTGTGTAGTTTTGCCATTGACTTCTAGTTTCGTTGCTCCATGATCTGATAATATGAATGAATTAATTTTGATTCTTTTGTATTTGTTTAAGCATGCTTAAGTATGTGGTCTATTCTGGAGAATGTTCTATGTGCTGCTGAGAAGAATGAGTATTCTGTTGTTAGATGGAACATTGTAGATGTCCATTAAATCCATTTATTCAAAGATTTGGTTTAATTCTGACATGTCTTTGTTGGTATTTTGTCTGGTTCACCTATCATGATAGTGGGGTGTTGAGCCCCCCTCCACTATAATTGTATTGATGTTTATCTACTCTTTTATTTCCAGTAGTGTTTGTTTTATGAATTTGTGCTGGTGTTTAGTGCATATATATTTATAATTGCTACCTCTTCCTGTTGAATTGTTCCTTTCATTATGTAGTAACCTTCTTTGCCTCTTCTGATCAGTTTTGGCTTGAAGTCCCATTTTGTCTGAAATTAGGATAGCTATTCTTGCTTGTTTTCAAGTTTTTGTTGTATAGACTATTGTTTTCCTTTAGGTTTTAATCGATGAATTTCTTTTTAGGTTAAATGTTTCTTTTCTTTTTTTTTTTGTACTGGGGATCAAACTCAGGACCTTGCACTTGCACCGGCAGGCTTTGTGCCACTGAGCTAAATCCCCAGCATGTGTTTCTTACATACAGAATGTTGTTGTATTTTTTGTTTTGTTTTCTTTTGTTTTGTTTTTTAGACCGGGTCTTGCTCTGTAGTTCATGCTGGCCTTGAATCTTGAATTCACTATATAGCCCAGCCTGGCCTTGAACTGTCAGCAATCCTCCTGCCTCAGCTTCCTAAGTGCCAGGGTTACAGGTTTGCACCACCATATCTAGTTGGGTTTTTTGTTTTGATCCAACCTGCCAATCTGTGTCTTTTGATTGGGGAGTTGAGACCATTCACACTGAGAATTACTACTGAAAGTTATGGATTTATTCCTGGAATTGCATTGTATTGCTGTTGCGGATTCCATATTTTTCCCCCTTCTGCTTAACTACTCACACTGCTTGGAGTACTCATTTGTTTAGATGTTTTGGCATTGTGGCATCATTGTCTAGGATATTCTTGAGAATTTTTTGGAGTTCTGGTTTAGTAATCATTAATTTCTTAAAGTGCTCTTTGTCATAGAAAGACTATTACTTCATTAGTTTGAAAAATAGTTTTTCAGGATATATCCCTTTGGGTTGGAAGAAGTTTTCTGTTAGGGCTTGAAACACCACTCCAATCTCTTCTGGCCTTCAAGGTTTGTGTTGAGAATTCTAATGGGTTTATTTATAAGTGATTTGTTGCTTTTCTCTAACAGCTTTGAAACTTCGTCTTGTTTGGACTTCTGGAATTTTGACTGCTGTGTTGTGGAGTTCTTTTCTGATTGTGCTATTTGGCGTCTATCTACCTTACTGATCTGTATGTTAAATTCTTTACCCAAATTTGGAAAGTTTTCTGCTATTGTTTCTGTAAACAGCTTTTTTTTAATGTTTCATGCTGCCCTCTCATTTTTCACTAATTGCAGATAATTTTAGATTAGTCATTTTTGTGTCATCTAGCAGCTGTTGAATCCCTTTCCCATGTCCTCTGCTTGTTTTTAAGGTATCTCTGAGTATATGGTTACTTGTATCAGCCTTATTATCTAGTTCTCATATTGTCCTCACAGTGGTCACTTTTGCTACCCATATTTCAAAAGAACTTTTTTAATCTGGATTTTTTGTGGTCCCTTTTCATGGACGCTCATTCTTTGCTAAACCGGTCATTCATGTTTTGTATTATTTTGCTTACCTCAGCTAGCTCTTTATAAATGTCTTCTGTAAGCTTAGTGATCATTTTGTTTATTAAGTCTGTTATCTGTTTAGTTATATCCTGTTTGAGCTTGCAGAACCCCTTATGACCTGTTTTATATCTCCTGGTTTATCATTTTATGTAATTCAGCTGTTTGGCTTTTGGTTTTCTCCCCATTGATGCCTCATGGACCACCTTGGGAATTTTGGGAGGCATTTTGTTGGCTTGTGTCCTCATATTTCTTTTCTTTCTTTGTTTTTATTTTTATGTGTGTGTGTGCTGAGGTTTGTAGGTGGATTATAGTGGAAATAACTTTCTTGCTAGTATGGACATGTCTTTAGTTAGTATTTGCTTTCTGCGATGCACTTTGGGTGTGGCTAACTGTAGGTCTTTGCCTCTGTTCCAACATCTGACCCTCTCTGTGAATTTAGGGAAGGTACAGTGCAGTGTAATCAGTTCAGCGCCCAATTCTCCAGAAATGAAGCACAGTATGGTTAATGACACAATGACATTGGCATGTAGTTAAAAAAAAAAAAAAAAAAAAAGCAGCAACTGTGCCATCCTGGCAGTAGCAACAAAATCAACACCGTAGAGTCAAAGACAAATTGAATTTTGACATACAATAAGAACTAATAAAAGTTACTAGTGTACTACACACTGGAACAATAGAAATAGAAATCTGTAATTATAGATAGAAAGACAAACCAAATATTGACATACAGTAAATACCTCCTGAATGAACAGTTATACCACCATTAACAATAGAAACAAATTCAACAATAATTGCATAACATCAACTAAATATCTAAAGATTTATAAAGCTTAATTATAATACTAGTAAATCTGGAGCAGATGGGAAAAGGGAAAATGAAAAAATTAAAATTTGAAAAATGAAGATAAGGAGAGAAAAGTGAGATAAAAAATCTTAAGGAGTAAAAAAAGAAAATTAATAGAATTAGATAAAAGTAACAAAAGAACAAATAAAACAGAAAAAAAAATACACACAACCCCCAAACCTCAAAAAACCAAGAAGGAGCCGGGCGTGGTGGCACACACCTGTAATCCCAGCACTGGGGAGGCTGAGGCATGAGGATCACTGTGAGTTTGAGATCAGCCTGGGCTACGTAGTTAGTTCCAGGTCAGTCTCAACTACATAGTGAGACCCTGTCTCAAAAAAACCCCAACAAAACAAAACAAAAAAACACGAAGGAAAAATAAATGTGTCCAAAGAAAATTCCTCCTTTTTTTTTTCTTTTTTTTTCTTTTTGTACTGGGGAATCAAACTCGGGTCCTTGCGCTTGTGAGGCAGGTGGCGGCACCACTAAACTAAATCTCCGGTCTTCTCTGTTTTTGAATGAGTGGTTTCTTTCCAGGGTCTGCAATATTGAAAATCCACCAGATATGGGGTGGTACACATAGATCATCGTGCCTGAGGAGACCATTCCGCTCCACCCACTTGAGTTTGAGCAGCACCCTAGGGCCGTTCTTCCTAAGTCTCTCCCCTACCTCCTTGAACCTCAGGTGGCACTCTAGGACCTTTCCTATATAACCCCAGACCAAAGCACATGTAGCCCTCTTTGGGCCCTTTTTCATGTCTTGTCCTGACACAATTTTCCTGTTCATGCTTTTCTTTCACACAAGAGCTTAGAATCTGTCTGTTGGGTCCACCACATGGTTACATTGTGATCATCAGTCACTACTAAGGTCTAGTTAAAAAAAAAAAAAAATCGTGTTTTTTTGTGTGAATGCTGATTTGGCCCTGCCTTTCCTGCTGTGTGTGGTTGGTCGGTGGTGTCTTCCCTAGGGCTTTACTCACTCCAGCCACTCCCAGTTTCCCTGTCCACCTAGCCTTATAGCCTGTGGGTTGGATGAGGTGCTTCCCAAGCCGCCACCCGTGACCTGTCTGTTTATACACCCGAGCCTGCCACAACCATCCCAGCTGAGGTATAACCATGCTCACATGGGCAAAATGGGGAAAGCGAATAGGTCTCTGAGGTCTGTGTTGGATGTAGGCAGTGGGGTAGGGGGATCAAGCAGTTGCTGGGCTTCATACCAGCTCTTTCAGACCCTGTAACCTCCAAAAAACCACACGAGATTGGCCTGGCTCTCAGAGGGCGGGACTCTATGTCTCTTCCAGCCTGAGTTTAAGCTTCTCTGAGGGTCTCTGTCTAGCCCAGCCCCTCCGCATCTGTGTCTTGGGGTCATCTCCCTCCCAGTCACTGTGGTTTTTCTGTAGCTCAGTCTTAATCAGTAAACTCCTTTCCCAAATGGCTCCTGATTAAACGCTCTGAGGTATGATGGGTGCTGTACTGGACTTTTTCTCCAACTCTAGCCTGCCAGGCGGAGTCACTTTAAGGCTAACAGCCCCGCACTGTTTTTGCAGGTTACAGCAGCTGTGGGCTTTTGTTGGGACTAGTGCTGCTGTCTGGTCCATTGTTTCTTCGTGGAGCTGTGGACCCTCTTAGGATTTATCTTGTGTAAGCAGACAGGCTCTCCTCTCTGGGAGCTTGTTTTTTTTGTTGTTGTTGCTGTTTCTTTTCCCCCCTATATTGACTCCATTTCTCCTGCTTCTCTGTAGTTTCTAGTTTTTCTGTCAGGGTCCTCCCAATTCCTGGAGATCTGCTTCTTTGTTTTTCTTTACCAAGTTACTGTTTTGCAAGAGTCTCTATTCCAGGTCCCAGAGAGTCTGTATTTTGCATTCTGCCCCTGATCTTGGAAAGTCCAGTGTTAAGGATATATTTCAGTTTTATTTTTTGGATAGATAGAATGATCTTTGGCTTATCTCAAGGTGCACAGTATTTCCCTTCCCATGACTATGGTATATGAAGTACTTAGTCATATTGGAAACTCTGCTGAAACTGGGAGTCAGAGTTATCATAGTGCAGAACCTGGTGTGGCACAACTTGGGACCAGGAGAGTGGGCCTGGGACGCTAGCTCCTCTCCTCGTGATCCGTGGCATTTTGATAGACCTGTCCGGCTATCTTTTGTGTCATCCTAGGTGAGACAGGAAAATCAGTATTTCTTGGACCGGAGCCAGCTAGTATGGCTGGTCATTTTCAAATTTCCTTGTCAAGCGGTTTCTCTCCTATTAATGATATCATTCTTCTCCTTTCTAGGAACTGGTGGATCAGCTCTACTCATTTCGAGACTGCTATTTTGAGACACACAGTGTTGAGGATGCTGGGCGGAAGCAGCAGGATGTGCGTGAGGAGATGGAGAAGACCCTGCAGCAGATGGAGGCAGCATCTGGTACGAGCCCTGAAGCCCCCTGCCCTTCGCTGAAAGGCGATAAGAGTTTTGCTCCCTTTCTGTAGACCATGTAGTACCCTGTTTGTGGTTGCTGTAGGTTGGAAGAATAGACTATCTCTTCTAAGGGCCCCTGTACAGGATAGAACCTTTCATTCTTTAATCTCCTTTTCCTAAAGCTTGATTGTAGCAAACGGTGTGAAATAAAGGAGCATACTTGTTTATTGAAGCATTGGGGTGATCTTCTTAACTGATCTTTCTGCCTCTTTACTTCCAGTTCAGTTTATTGTGGTTGTGATTTTCTCCGTCATTACTTCCTGCATTTAATCCTGCCTCTTGTCTGCCTTTTTGCTCATCTCCATTGTCTTTTTCTGACCTCATCTCTGACTACTTGTTTCTTGAGGAGCATTTCCCTTCATTCAGGTTGGACTGCTCAGTTTCCCATTAACCTACCACATGTATTTCTGCCTTTTTAAATTTTTTTTGAAAGTTCCAGATCTAGTTAATAGACGTACAACTTGGTAAAGGTGAATTTCTCTAAACCTCAGACTTGCCTCTGTGAGGTAGAAATGGTGTCATCACAGCTGTTTTGATTGAGATGATTTGATGAAATTGGGCTTGTAAAAAGCCTGCTGAAAGTTGTGGCGAGGGTGAAAACGAGTAAGATGGAGTGGGGAGAATTGACTGAAGAGAGGGGTGAGGGAGAGAGGAGATGAATACAGTCTTTGCTTTTTTGTTTATAATCATTTTCTAACCAGGAGAATCTTGTGCTTTCTTTCTTGACTTTTTACCCATTTACTGTGTGCGTGCCATATTTTTTTCATTGTTGTTTAATTTTCTTCATATATCCTTAGTCTTCACCAGGTAGTGAGCCTCTGCAGGGTGGAAGCAATGCTTTATTACCCAGTTTTCTAACACAGTATTTTCAGCTAATAAGAATATATAAATAGTATGATTATAATGATTTTCCTCAACTCTTACTCTTCCCAGAGCTGGAATGGGGTACTTTTTAGAGAGAATGTACATTGGTCTTTCTGTGCTTGGGCTTTTCCACTTCTCTTTACTTTTTCCCTTTCTTCCTAGGCTCTATCCAGGGCAAGGCACAGACTCTCATGCTAACAGGGAAGGCACTGAATGTGACTCCTGAGTACAGCTCTAAGGCTGAGGAGCTTCTGTCGAAGGCTGTGAAGCTGGAACCTGAGCTGGTGGAAGCTTGGAACCAGCTGGGTGAGGTCTACTGGAAGAAAGGGGATGTTGCAGCTGCCCACACCTGCTTCTCAGGAGCCCTCACCCATGTGAGCTACCCACCATCTCAGAAAACAGACTGATGTTGCAGCTGCCCACACCTGCTTCTCAGGAGCCCTCACCCATGTGAGCTACCCACCATCTCCTCAGAAAACAGATGGGGAAGATGGAGTCCCTTTGGTTTTCTGCATTTCACTAGGACAGGAGTACCGATCAGATCTGAGCCTGATTAGGAGAACAGAACAGAAGGGAGGAAGGTTGGTGAGGAAATTTGGAAAAGGGCACTGGAAAGGAGAACCGTGATGACGTTAGGTTGAGGGATAGATGAGGGGTGAAGAAAAACTAGTGACCAAGCTGATCTTGTTATATGGGCATTGAAGCAGCGAATGGCAGCAAGAACTCAGACCAAAAACTTGATTTGGGAGCAGGTTGATATCAGAGTGGATCAGGAAAGGGAGGTAGAATCAGGAAGGTTCAGTATGTGCTTTTCCCGTTTGTAGTGCAAGAACAAAGTGTCCCTACAAAATCTGTCAATGGTGCTTCGCCAGCTGCGGACTGACAGTGGAGATGAACATTCTCACCATGTCATGGACAGCGTCCGACAAGCTAAGTTAGCTGTGCAGATGGATATCCTGGATGGCCGCTCCTGGTGTGAGTGATCTCGAGAGATAGCTAACACTTTTCTGAAGTCGTGGTTCGTCCTATAATCATCTGGCGCCCATCTCCTGAGTTGACTGAGGGTGAAGCTAGGGTCTCCTTGTTTTAAATAAGTATTTTGATGAACCACTATTCTTGGAGCTCTTGGATCTTTTGATCCGAGAGAGGAGATCTGTGTTTATATATAAGTAAGACAGAGCTTGTGTAAAGTTGTTCAAGTTTGATTTGGGTAGGTGAGCATCCACGTTTATCTCTTGATCCTCGTTCAGTTTTTGATATAGTGTCATTCCTGGATTGCAGAAGTGCAGCCTCTCAAATAGACTTTGAAGGATGATTAGAAAAGGAGAGCTCTTAGCCTTGGGCTCTGAGATGATCCACCACTATTTCTCTTTCAGATATCCTGGGGAATGCATACCTTTCTCTTTACTTCAATACTGGCCAGAACCCTAAGATCTCCCAGCAAGCCCTCAGTGCCTATGCCCGAGCAGTGAGTACTTATGGTCACCAAGGCCAGATGAATAGAGGCAGAAACAAGCAAGACCGCTGTAGTCTTTCTTGTGGTTCTTTAGCAAGCATCCTGAACAGCATTTGCTGAGAGCACACGTGCGTGGTTTTGCAAAGGTGTGTCTATAGGGGTGGCTTGCTTATTCTTATAACTTGAGCATTAGGAACTACAGTGCTCCTAGTGTGATACCTTGGTGCCAGGTAACTCCCTGAACTGTAGGTTTGTTATAGGCATGTATAATTAAGTCACAGAGCCCATCTCAACATGTTCATCTTTGTTTTCTTTCTTTTTTTGTTTTTTGAGACTGGAGTCTTGATGTGTAATCAGTCTAGCCTTGAATTTGTGCTCCATCTGCCTCAGCCTCCTGAGTGCTGGAGTATAGGCTTATACCTCCTGCCTGGCAACTTCTTATCTTTTTTAATGGGGAAGAATGCCTGTTAAAATAATGCTTATTAATATCTGTGTGCATTCATTTTATTTTAATTAATTAATTTATTTCTGGTTCTGGGGTTCGAAGTCAGATCCTTGTACTTGCGAGGCAGTCGTGGCCCCTCTGTGTAGTTAATTTTAAAGAAAAATGAAAACTCTGACACTTAAGTTTAAGTAAAGTACTATCCCCAAATTATTAAAACATACAGCTCTGGACTGCCCTTAGGTTAAAAAGAGAAAACAATACGGAGCCTTTTCTGCAACATTTCCTGGAATTACTTTACCGGAGCTCATGTTTTGCTTAGTCGTTCAGGCCATTTTTGTACCAGCAGTCACATATGGGTGTTTCCTTCAGACTTTGACTACCTAATTATCTATTATTAGGAGTTTCACATTGGCCTTCTGAGCACTTTTTACTTATCTCTCAAATTCATCTTTCCTTTGCTTTCATACTTTCCTTGATAAAGAGAATTGCCTTGAACTCAGGACCTTGCACTTGCAAGGTGAGAATTGCTTTTTAAACTAAGCCATTACTTATTTTTCTCTTTGTGGTAGAATAAAGAAAGCAGCTGCCATGTGTTCATTTTTGCAGTTCAAGGACACCCCACACCCTCCATTCAATTCAGGTCTTTGTGCTTTCCAGGCAGGCGCAGCACCACTGAGCTAAATCCCTGCACCAGTAATTCCTTTTGCAGTCAGAACTTTTAGACAGGGGAACTTTATTTTACTCTAGTTTATTAGTTTTATGAATGTTTACATTTCAAAGAATTTGTGGTATATTTTTATTTGGTTTCTGCCAAATAGTTGCTTTTAGCCCTTAATATCTTCACCCAAATCTCCATTTAAAAATATCTCTGAACCAATAATTTAAACAATTTTAATTCATATTGTCTATGCTTTTGCAGTGTGCCAAACAATAAATAGAAGGTTAAAAATGGACATGGCAGTTTCTTCACAGTACCTTTGTCTGGGTTGTCCTTTGGTTTCTGGCCACCTGTTTTAGAGAATCAGAGTTTGACTTCATACATATTTGCGGGGGAGTTGGCTATAGAAACATGATTCTGCGAAAGTCTGGAGCCTCTCTTGTGGACAGAACAAATGCACTGAATTGACAATGTTTCTGTCCTAGGCTTTCATTTTTAGCAGCATATCATTACTTGAAAAAAATTACCAGAATGCTTTCACATATTTCTTTGTACTCTATAATACTGTGTGGATTAATTATAACCACATTTTAGCTTCATATGTACAAACACCTTTACGTGAGGCTTCAGAGACTGAATAATATCAGATTTGTGCATGGTTATTATAAAATAGTGAGTGTATGTAGCATTTTCACAAGGAAGAAACTCAAGTTTTCCTAGTGAGAAGTCTAGGACATGTTGGGCATGTCCATCCTTAATATTGAAGCAGGATCCACTGATGAACTTTTTTCTCATTCCAGGAGAAGGTGGACAGGAAAGCATCCAGCAATCCTGACCTTCATCTGAATAGGGCAACGGTAAGATCCATCTGAAGGTCAAATAAAAAAACACATCTAGGTCTTAGCCTATGAGGATAACTGAGTATACAGAGGACAAAGTTGGGCACAGACTGAGAAGAAAGTCATACTATTTCTCAGAAGAGCTAGTTCAACTTGACTTCAGTTTCTGGTGGAGTCATTAGAGGAAGGGAGAAGAGGGATGTGGGGAGTATGCAGAAAAGGAGGAGATGGTTTAGAAGTCTTCTGGAGTATTAAGTACAAATGTAAAAACAGAGTGACCCTGTGGGGAACAGGGAAAGGGGACGTTACTAGAACCTTTGCAGTAAGCCCTAGTCTCCTGTGAGCCATGACAGTGCAAGGTGAATTAACTTATTATACAGGAAAGTTAGAAAAAATGAGACTTAGAGAAGAAACTGAGCTTTGGGCCTGGTCAGTGCTGCTCTGGGCAGCAAAGACAACACTCTGCCCGCTCCCTGGAGTTTGCCACACCTTTATTCTGTACATCAGGAGGAAACAAATGTAACAGATGACTCAGGGCAGAGTTCAGCACATCATAATATCAAATATAAAAGGTCACTCAGGGCATAGCAGGAGTAGCCAATCCTAGAACAATGAAGAACTATGCAGATGAAGATTTTGTTCCTCCCTCAATGTCTTCATCTGGTGTAATCTTGTCCGGGAGAATCACAGCATCACCGGACCATTGAGGTTCCTGTTGAGGTTCTAGCTGTGACCGGGGACCAAAATGGAGCTGTGTCTCGACATGCCATAGCTGGCCTGTGGACGGGAGAACTAGGCCTAATCAAACCATTTTTTCCCCCAAATTATGTAGAATTGCTCCCAACATGACCCAATATCTACAATTTAAGTATTTTAGAGTTTGGGAATTAGCTTCCATCTTGTCACCGTCTTAGCCAGGAAGAATGATATTTATGATAGAAGAGGAAATAACTGGGAAGGAAAATAATCTGTTTCCTTGGGTTTGTATGCCACTGTGTCATTATTCCCTCTGCATAGTTTACTGAGTTAACTTACAAGTGGGAGGTTTTGGATTACTTTTTGCACAGCTACATAAATATGAAGAGAGTTATGGGGAGGCCCTGGAGGGCTTCTCTCGGGCTGCAGCACTGGACCCTGCCTGGCCAGAGCCCCAGCAGCGAGAGCAACAACTCCTGGAATTCCTCAGTAAACTAACCAGTCTCCTGGAAAGCAAGGTAAAGATGTGTCAGAGCAGAAGCCTACTCTTTAATTCTGCTGTGGGTCAATAAAATAAAAGAATAAGCTTAGATAGTGGTGACCCCACAGAAGTGGGTGGGAGGGAAGGACTAGACTCAAAGAGGACAGTACAGTTTCCAGCTTTTTAATGTTTGCCCTCCCTTTGCAGGGAAAGATGAAGGCCAAAAAACTGCAGAGCATGCTGGGAAGCTTGCGTCCAGCCCATCTCGGCCCTTGTGGTGATGGACACTATCAGTCAGCCTCGGGGCAGAAGGTAACCCTGGAGCTCAAGCCCCTGAGTGCCTTGCAGCCTGGTGTGAACAGTGGAGCTGTGGTCCTGGGAAAGGTGGTGTTTAGCCTAACTACAGAGGAGAAAGTCCCCTTGTGAGTTTCCTTCAGCTTTCTTCTTTTTCTTCTTCTGGTCAAATAGCTCTCACTTCCTGGTCTTTCTCTGGCAGTTGAAGGCATTGTTAGCAGTCTCAGATGAGTGAATTCTTCCCTTCTGTGAGCAAGTATTATCTCTAGGTGATACTTAACAATCAGCTCTAGAATCTTTGTAGATTTAGTCATTGCCTGTTTTCTTCCCTGAGGTCGGAGCTTTGTGGATTCCTACATGATTCTCAAATTTAACAGGACATGGTTTGTTATAAGATACAGAAACTTTAAAATTCTACCCCTTTGTTTTTTTTTATTGGTACATTTTAGATATACATAATGATAACATTCACTATAGGGAATTTGTACCTCTGCATGATATATCTTGCTTCTTTTTCTTTTTTTCCCATTTTCCTCCTTTCTCTTCAGCCCCTCTTACCCTCCTTATTTACAGATGCATCGTTTCCATTTTTTCCTTTTATTTTTTTTTCTTGTCTCTTCCTTTTTTCCTCTTCCTCCCTCCCTAGTTCCCCTTCTCATTTGAACATTTTCTCCTCATTTCCCAATATCTATTATACATTTTGGTCCTTATTTACACTTTTAGTTTCTCACAATAGAGAAGCAATGTCATTTAAAAATGCGTGTCCAATTTATTTCACTTAAGAATATGGTCTCAAAGTGCATCCATTTATCTGAAAATGTCTCAAGCTTATCCTTTATAGCAGGGTAGTACTCCATTGCATAAAAAAGCCACATCTTCTTTAACCATTCATTGGTTGATGGGCATTTGGCTATTATAAACTGTGCTGCTATAAACATGGGTGTGCAGATACAGCTGAGGTATAATGCTTTTGATTCTTTTGGGAAGATACCCAGAAGGGGAATGGCTGAGTTAAATGGGACCTTCAATCCTAGTTTTTTGAGGAATCTCCACACTGATTTCCACAGGGTTGCACCAGTGTGCACTCCCAACAGTGGAGAAATGTTCCTTTTCCCCCCAGCCCCCCAGCATTTGTTATTGATTTCTTGATAATACCCATTCTTTCTGGAATGAGATGGAATCTCAGCCTTGTTTTAATTTGCATCTATCAGAGCCAGGTGTTGTGACATACGCCTGTAATCTCAGCACTTGTGGGGCTGCGGTAGGAGAATTGCCATGAGTTTGAGGCCAGCCTAGGCTACATAGTGAGTTTAAGGATAGCCTGAGCTGCGTACAAGATGCTGTCTCAAAAGCAATAATTTGAACCTCTTGAATAACCAGTGATGTTGAACATTTTGTAATATATTGATTTGCCATTTCTACTTCTTTATCTGAAAAGTGTCTATTCAGTTCAGATGGCCATTTTTGGATTGGGTCTTTAAATTTTGGGATGTCTCTTTTTTTGAGTTCTTTATATACTCTAGATATTTGTCCTTTGAGCAGCTATAGCTGGCAAAAATTTTTTTCCATACTATAGGTTGTCTCTTCACTCTGTTGGTGATTTCTTTTGCTGTGCAAACACTTTTTAATAAAATGAGATCCCAGTTGCTGGTTCTTTGTGATAGTTTCTGTGCGTTTGGGGTTTTGTTCATGAAGTCTTTGCCTACACCAGTGCCTTAAAGAGTTCTACCTGTTTTCTCTTCTAGCAGATTTAGTGTTTCTGTTTTAATATTTAGATCTTTGATCCATTTTGATTTTAGTTTACTGCACAGTGAAAGATAAGGGTCTAATTTTAATCTTTGGCATGTAGAAAGCCTGTTTTTACAGCACCCTTTATTTTATTTTATTTTTATGTATTTATTTATTTTTGGTTTTTTGAGACAGCGTCTCACTATGTAGTTGATACTGACCTGGAACTCGCTATGTAGCCCAGGCTGGTCTTGAACTCACAGTGATCCTCCTACCTCAGCCTCCCAAGTGCTGGGATTACAGGTGAGTGCCACCACACCTGGTCTAAAGCACCCTTTATTAAAGAGGCTATTTTTCTTCCAGTGAAGGTGTTTGGCTCCTTTGGCAAGGATAGGGTGGTTGAGTGTTTTTTGAGTAGTTTCTGCATATTCTGATCTGTTCCACTGATCCTTGTTATGTACAGAAATGCTATTTTTGAGTGTTGACATTATATCCAGCTATGCCATTAAATTTGGCTATTACATCTAGAAGTCTTTTGGTGAAATTTTTGGGGTCTTCTGTGTAGAGTATCATGTCATCTACAAATAATGAGAATTTAACTTCTTCCTTTCCTATCCTCATTTCTTTTACTTTTTTGTCTTGTCTAATTGTTCTGGCGAATGTTTCCAGAACTATATTGAATAGGAGTGGTGGAGTGGACATCCTTGTCTTGTTCCTGATTCTAGAATGAAAGCTTGTGGTTTTTGTCCATTTCTTAGGATTTTAGATGTTGATTTGTCCTAGATGGCTTTTATCAGATTGAGAGAAAGACCATCTATTGCAGTTTTCTGTAGTGTTTTTATCATGAATGAAGGTTGGACTTTGTCAAATGCTTTTTCTGCATCTATTGAGGTACTCATATATTGTTTATCCATGGCTCTCTTAATATGGTATTTTACATTTATTGATGTGCATGTATTGAACCATCCCTGCATCCCTTGGATGAATCCTACGTGGTCATGGTGTATAATCTTGATAATTTGTTGCATTCTTATTGAAGATTTTTGCATGTATGTTCATTAGGGAGATTGGCCTGTAGTTTCTTTTTTGGTTGGGTCCTTCTTTGGTTTTAGTATCAGGGTAATGTTTGCTTACAGGAGTGAATTTGGAAATACAGCTTCACTTTCAGTTTCATTAAAGAGTTTGAGAAGTAGCAGCAGTAGGTCTCTAAATTTCTTGTAGTGAATGTTGGGGGCTGGGATTTTCTTTGATGTTAGGTTTTTAATTACATATTCAGTTTCATTGACACACTGGTTTATTTAGAATTTTTATATTTTCCTGATTCAGCTTTGGTAATTCATATATGTCCAGAAATCTTTTCATTTCTTTGTTTTCCATCTTGTTAGAGTACAGGTTCTTGAAGTAAGTGTGATGATCTTCTGGATTTCCACAGGATGTGTTGTGATTTTGCCCCTTTCTTTACTAATTGAATGGATTTGAGTCTTTTCTTTCTTTCTTTCTTTGATAAGATTGGCTAAGGGATTATCAATTTCATTTAATCTTTCAAACAACCAATTCTTTGATTCATTCTTTGTATTGTTTTCTTAGTCTCATTTGCATTAATTTCCACTCTGACCTTTATAATTTCCTCCTTTGTATAAGCTTTGGGCTTGACTTGTTCTTCTTTTTCTGGACGTGTGAGGTTCAACATTAGGTTGTTTAAGCTTGCTCTGTTTTTCTGATAGGAAAATTCACCTCTATAAATTTCCCTCTTAGGATTGCTTTCATTGTGTTCCATAAGATCCAGTACATTTGGGCTGGGGATTTAGCTCAGTGGTTCGGTGGCCTGCCTTACAAGCACAAGGACCTGAGTTCAATTCCTGGTACCAAAAAAAAAAAAAAGATCCAGTATGTTTTAGATCTAGTATTGTTTACTTGTAGAAACTGCCTAATTTCTTCTTCAGTTTTATTGTGATCCATTGGTTATACAGGAGGGTGTTATTTAATTTCCATGGGTGTATGAAGTGTTATGGTTTCTTTTAGCATTGATTTCCAAGTTCATTCCACTATGGTCTGATATATGTGTTGGATAATTTCAGTTCCTTTTCATTTACATAAGCATGTTGTATGAGCTAGCATGTTGTCTGTTTTGGAGAACATCCCATGTGCAGCTGACAAGACTGTGTATTCTGATGTTTTGGGGTGGAACAGTCTATAGATATCTATTAAACAGATTTATTCAAAAGTTCAGTTCAGTCCTGTTCATTTTTTTCTCTAGTTGATCTGTTTATTTGTGACAGTGGGGTATTGAGGTCCCCCATTATTCTTTTTTTTTTTTTTTGGTAGTGGGGATTGAACTCAGGTTCTAGTGCTTGCAATGCAGGCGGCAGAACCACTGAGCCAAATCCCTGGCCCCTATAGTGATTGATTTTTCATGTTTGTTAGGTTTTCTGGTATTTGGTGCATCTATATTTATGATTGTTATTGCTTCCTCTTGGATTGTTCCCTTTATAAGGATGTAGTGGTCTTTTTTTTTTCTCTCTTAATAGTCTTATCTTGAAATTTTCTTTGAAAATAGAAGAGCTACCCCTGCTTTTTTCTGGGTTCCTGTTGCATGGAATATTGTTTTCCAGTCCTCTAACTTGCAGTCTATGAATTTTTTGAATTAAATATGTTTCTTGTTAGTATATTGTTGGATATTATTTCTTGATCCATTCTGCAGTCTCTTTCTCTTTTTTTTTTTTTTCAGTGCCAGGGATTGAACTTGGGTCCTTGTTCTTGTAAGGCAAATGGTGGAACCACTGAGCTGAATCCCCGGCCCCAGTCTCTTTCTCTGGATTGGCGAATTGAGGCCACTTATGTTGATGGTTATAACTGTTCTGTGTTAACTCATCCTTGTCATGGTATTTTCCTTTGTTGCACACCCCCCACCCTATTTAATTGCTTACCTTGCCTGGTAGATTCATTTTGTTAGGGTTCATGGAGTTTTAGTCCTCTTTATCTCTGTAGAATGTCCTTCAGAATATTTTGGAGTGCTGGTTTCGTGGTCATAAATTTCTTCAGGTGTTCTTTATCATAAAGTATCTTATTTCTTCATTGACTTTGAAAGTTTTATGGAGTACATCAATCTGTGTTGGAAGATGTTTTCTTTTTGGGCTTGAAATACTTCAAGCTCTCCTTGACTGAAGGGTTTGTATTGAGAAGTCTGCTGTGTTTCTGATTGGCTTTCTGATTTGTTTCTTTTCTCTAACAACTTTTGTTTTGTTTTTGGTACGTTGTGCTTGTGAGGCAGGCGGCGGCACCACTGAGCTAAATCCCCAGCCCTCTGATACTCTATTTTTAATATTCTATTCTAATGTTGAGTATCTGGAATTTTGACTGTTTGGTTTTTATGAGGCAGAGTCTTACTGTGTAGTTTAGACTGGCCTTGAATTCTCAATGTAGCCCAGGCTGGCTTCAGACTCACAGTGATCCTCCTGCCTCAGCCTCCTAAATGCTGGGATTACATGTATGTGCCACCACACCCGGCCAAAGGTGACTATTATATGTGTTGGTGTGTATATGTATTTTCGATCATGGCTAGTTGGAGTTCTGTATGCCTCACTTTTCTGTATGTAAAATTCTTTTTCCGTTCTTGGTAAGTTTTCTGCCAATTACAGTGGACCCTTGAGTTATGACAGCCTGACATATGAACAACTTATGACCAGTCTTAAGTTATGACCCAGATGCTGGCCAGTTGTGCTTCCATATGGTGTCAGATACAGATATAATCCATAAGAGTTCTGGAAGGAACATTCCAACATCCTTTCGTGTATGGGATTATTTGAGAAATCCTAGGCTGACGTCTTTCTAAGGACACTGAGATCTGCCTGTGTACAGGATAAAGACTGAAGTCTGTGTAGAGGAACCTGTGCCTTCAACTGATGACTTGAGTTACAACCAGCCCTCAGGAATGAATTGAGTGTGTAAGTCAAAGGTCCACTGTACTTTTGTGGACAGGTTTTTTAAAGTTGTTTGTCATTTCTCTTGCTTTTTCATTGATTCTGATCACTCTTATGCTATTCTTTTTTGCATCATCTAATAATTGTTGGATTTATTTTTTGTAATTTGTTGCTATTTTTAAGAAATCTTTCTTTTCATGACCACTAAGCCTGTCTTCTAGGTCTAAGATTCTGTCCTCACATTGATTCATCCTGCAGCATATTCTTTTTAATCTCTTTGGATGTCTGTTTCATGGATTCCATTTCTTTCCTATATTGGTCATTCATGGTTTCCATCATTTTTCTAAGCGCCTCTATTTTTTTTAAACTATATGTGTTCTAGAGTCTCTAACCATGTCTTTAATTATGGTCATGTTTCTGTGGTCATCTGAGAAGCTATTTCTAATTTGGTATTTTCTAGAGCCTCATTCATCTGCTTTGTTAATTCTGCTGTTACCACTTCAGAGAGTCCAGGTAGGTGGCTTTTGGATTGTTTCACCTCATTGCCCCCTGGGTCTGCCTTTGGTAAGCTGGAGGTCTGGGGTTGCATCTTACTTAAGTGTCTTCTCATTTTCTATTATTTTTTAAAGTTTCCTTCCTGGATTGATGCTTGTAAATTGCTTATGACAGGTAGCTTTAGTGCTAGTATTGAGAACCCTCAGGACATGGCTATTCAGAGGTGTCTTCAGGTGCAGCTGGCTTTTGGGTTTTGAGTCTGTTGCAAGATCCTCTATTTTCAATATTTAAATTATTGGAGATGAGAAGTTGCTGCCTGTTTGGCCTGGCCCCTGTTTTTTTGGCACTGGCCTATAGTATTATTTATGACCCTTAGGCAGTCTCAGTTTTGGCATACCAGCAAGAACGACTGATGAAAACAATTGTGTCACCTTGGCTTAAGTAGTACAATCAGCAGTAACAGCATTACACACAGCCTAGAAAATGACAAATTGTGGTAACTATTAATTTGCCACCTTTAACCATATGAACTATATTTGTGGTTAAAGAACAAAATCTCAAATAAAATGGAAAATTGTAATATAGTAAATATGCCCTCAATATGGCAATTTTACCCTCTGGGGAAAAAAATTTAAAAAGGGTTAGGGGAAAACTAAAGATATAGAAGAAGAGGAAGAGATTTGAATCAAGGCTGAAGGATAACGGAAGATTACACAAATTTTGGGAAACTGGTAAACAAGACAGGAGGGAGAGAAGTAAGAAATAAAAACAAGAACAGAACAGAACACCAGCTACAAAAAAAAACAACAAATGTTCTCATAAAAACAAGAACAAACCATCAAGAATGAAAACAAAAACAAAACAAGAAAAGAAGGAAAAAAAAAAAGTCCACTTCAGGGCATGTCTCTGCTGTCACTGGTTGACAGAGTTGGCAGACAGAGCCCAGATTGATGTTAATTAATCCCAGCAAGCCAGCCATAGATTTATGGTGGGGTAGGAGGTAATCCTAGGAAGCCTGCACTTTTAGTTCAACTGAAGTTCAGGCTGGTTTCTGGCTGTGAAGCTGGAGCCAGTTTATTCAGCCTGCAACACTCTGTGTGCCTCTGGCCATTTGAACTTTGCTCCTTGTTTTGTTGCCTACTTTGACTCAGCTCTGCCTCACCCTGACACTGGGGAACCACTAGATGGAGCCAGTCTGTAGCTGCTCTGAGTTCTGATCTCAGCTTGCCCCTCTTCTAGATGACTTACTGGCCAATTGCCCTCTGTTGTGGGGTGTCTGAACCTGAATAATTCATCAGTCACTGTAGTCGGATACATCCGGTGCTATGTTTCACTGGTGCGTTTTTCCATGAGGTCCTCCGGGGTTGCCAATCGTCATCATGAGTCTGCGGGTTTGAGCCACCACTCACACACAGTGAGTCACAGTTCAGGAGAAAGCTCTGTTTACCACCTCCTTTTGCATTAAAGTCTTCGCTTTCCCTGTGGTCTCCAGTTCTTGCTTCAGATCTTTGCTTGGTCCTGGAAACCCACTTCCCTCCTTCTCTTTCTCATGTTATTATATTCCAGCATCTGGACACCATATCCAGCTATTTCTCTGCTGTTCACCACTGAGCCATCTTCCTGAAAGTTGTCTCCTGACCTCTATGTCTATTTTCTTATGGATTTTCCATTGCCCAGATTGCCCTGAAAAAGGGTGGATTGTTCATCCTGTTTGTACTTATGTATACATGTGCAGTTTTGGAAGGTGAGCTTTGAGTTAGAATTTAAGTCCTGCTTGTGGAGATTTTCTCAGATATCATTTAATGGGTATTTATTGAGCATCTAATATATGTGTTATGGGGGGTGTAAAGGACCCAGGTGAAGAAGAGTGCTTAACAGTCTGGCAGAGAAATTAATTAAAAGTATTAATATAGTAAATTTTTGAATTGTGAAAGATTAGGATTTGGTGCATGCCATCACTCTTTGGTCCTTCCGCCACTTGCCAGTCCTTGGTTAATTGGTTTCTTCCTTTCTTTCTGCACTGCAGTGGTTCATTGTCTATGATCACCACTGATATCTTTCTAGGCATCTTATCCAGTGGCTTTTACTTCATCTTCTAACTTAATCTTTCACTCTTGCCTTTCACATCCTTTCTGTTCCAGCCAAACTAAAACACAATTCCCATTACATTCCTGAGCATTCTGTTTATAGAGGTTTGCATAGTTGGTGAGTTAATGAGCAACATCATAGTTGAGAAGAAGCTTAGTTAATTGGAACAGAACTATAACTAAGGAATGAAAAAGGGATATAGACAAAGGTAGGCTTTAAGGAAACTTGAGAACAAATAAATACTTTACCACTCCTTGGTTTCTCTCTCTCTCTCTCTCTCTCTTTTGTCCAACTTCTAAATGTTAGGTTTCCAGGACTTTGTTTTTGTTCCTTTTCTCTTCTCTCTATACCAGGATGACATATAGTTGCCAACTTTGGTCCCTTGTCAGTCACTGTCTGACACAATGTGTAGTAAGATTCGGAGGCTTTCTTTGTATTCATCAGGGGAGTGTTCTGTTTGTTTGTGCTGTTTCCTGTGAATTCTCATTTGTCAAGTGATGACGTGGTGCTGGTCCAGACCATGTTGTCTGTAGGTCATCTTGCTTGATGTCATAGAAATCCAAGGCTTTGGCTGTGTTCTCTGTGCTAACAGAGATGTTTTGGCCCAGACCTCATTTCCAGGTTATAGATTCCTATATCGAACAGCCTCTGAGCTCCAAATGCAAATCTCTTAATTCAGTATGTTCAAAATTACTCATCTGTTCTCTCTGAACGTGATTTTTCCTGGATTCACTGTCAGTGAATGGTACCATCTCTCTACTCAGTCACAGAATTAGGAATTCTGGAAGTTGTTCTAGACTTCTTCATTCTTCTGTGTTGAAGCAACACCAGGTACTAGAGTTTTGCCATTTTGTCCCTGCTTCTCTGTCTGTACTCCCTTAATTCAGCTTCTTTGCACTTCTTCAGACACATCTCCCTGACTCTTGTTTTTTTCCAGTGTTCCACAGTACTGTCAGAAAAATCAAATACAAATCTTCTTGTTTAAAATACTTTACTTAAGTTAAGCTGGGCATGGTGGTGCACGCCTGTAATCCCAGCCCTCGGGAGGCTGAGGCAGGAGGATTGTGGTTGAGTTCGAGACCAGCCTGGGCTACATAGTGAGAGGCTGTCTCAAAAAAGTTAAAAAATATTTTTCTTTTTTTTACTTGGACCCTGTAGCTTTTGGGACACATGCTTAGCTTAGCATACAAAGTCCTTCATGATTTGCTCCCTTCCTGTCGTTTCAGTTATCCCTGTCACTTTGTCATCTATACCTTTTCTTTCAACCATGATACAATTTTGCAAGTTTCAGAATAGCTATTTTCAGGCTCCTACATGTTATAGTTAACTCTGCCAGGTGATCCTATAGCTTCTTTTTGATACAACTAACACCCCAAAATACTATTCTGAAAATTTTTAAATATGTAGCAAAATTGAAAGAATTTTATAATAAATATAAGTGTACTTAACTCTATATTTTATCGTTTTACAGTACTATGTTTCACTATCCATAGTTTATTACCTATCTATCTTTTATCCTACTATTCATCCATTGATGTAGCTTACTTTTGGTCTGTTTTAAAGTAAATTACCGGGATCAGTATTCCTTTCTCTAAATACTTGGCATGTGATCCAGCAAATCCAAGTGTATATTTGCTGCATTTTGACATATGCATATATCTGTGTAATCTGAATCCTTCTCAAGATAGAGATCATCACCTTCACCTTTGGAGGTCCCCTCATGTTCCTTCCAAATCAGTCTTGTTCCTATTCCCTCGAGGATTCTTTTTTTATTTCCATAAAAGATTAATTTTCCTGTTTTATCCTTTAAGATTCACTTGAATGTTACTTTCTTGAAATCTCCTGCTTTCCAGTTTTGATTTAGCTATTCCTGTGAACCAACAGCTCAAACTGTGGTTTCACTGAATTTTACATAGGGAAAAGCTGTCTGAGTATTCATCACACTATACTGTAAATGATTCTTTTTTCCTTCTGTGGTGCTGGGGATCTAGGGCCTTGCTCATATTAAGCAAGCATTCTGCCACTGAGCTACACCTGAACTCAAGTGATGGCTTTTTTGTTTAACTTTTGTTAGACTTTGGTCATTCATATTTGGATTGATATTGTACTGCTAAGCACAATGCTTGATACACACATAATATTCAGTGAACATTTGTGGAAATAAGCTGTATTGATAATGATGGTTAGAAGATTTAATAAAAGGTATGTTAGCTAAATTGAGAGGACAGAAATTATATTTTAGTTACTACCTTTTGAACTAGTTCATCATTAATATTTGTTGGATAGTCTTGGTATGCGTGTATCCTAAGTTCTTAGCAAAGTAAAGATTACTGGATTACTGACTTTTAATGCTTTTTTTTTCTTTTCATTTTTTTGAGACAGGGTCTCACTGTGTAGTTCAGGTTGGCCTAAACTTACTATTTAGCCCAGGCTGGTCTTGAATTCTTGGCAATCCTCCTGCCTCAGCCTCCCAAGTGCTGGGATTATAGGCATGTGCCACCACACCTGGTTTGTGAATGCTTTTTAAAGATATAAAATATCTAAGACAAATGAGGATTCAGAATACATGGTGTACTTGTAGGTTTCCTATGTAAGTAACTAGAAAAGCATTTGTTTATTTTTTCAATATTTTAAAACCAAACTGGATAAAGAAGTTGTGGTTTTTCTATAAAATGGAATATTACTCAGCCATAAAGAGCGAGAGAATAGATTCATTCATAGGAAAATGGATACATATTGAAGATATACTCCTAAGTGAAATAAATAAGTCACACATGTGTAAATACCAAATAGTTTCCCTGGTGTGAATAATCTGCAACAATGCATAAGATCCTAATAAGATTACTGACATTTAGAAATTTGAAGAAAGGAGCTAAAGGTGTAGGGAAGGTGTGATACGTAGGGGAAGAACAAAAAGGGAAAAGAAAAAAATGTGAGAGAATGAAAAGATGAAAATAAAATGTTTGTAGATGGGGAGGGGAGGAGGGGGTGAAGGGAGGGCAGAGGTAAGGGGAAAAAATGAGAATCAAGACTTGCCATGTAAAGGTACATGATCCCAACAATGAATGTAACTGTACTGTATCCCTAAAATGTACCAATAAACTCAATAAAAAAAAAAAATTAAATTGGCATAACAGGAAAAAAAAAAAAAAAAAAAAAACCCAGTTTCTGCCCTTCTTTCTTTCCCATTTATCTTTTTTTGCCCTTTCTCTCCATCTTAACCTGGCAGTACATTTGGCTTGGTAGATTCAGACGGGCCTTGTTATGCAGTGATGGTGTATAATATAGTGCAGAGCTGGGGAGTTCTCATTGGGGACTCGGTCGCCATCCCTGAGCCCAACCTTCGGCTTCACCAAATTCAGCACAAGGGAAAGGTGAGTAATGGCTTGGATTCAATTCAGTTGCAACTCATAGCCTCCAAGCGAATCTCTCTTTCTTTTTTCTTTTTTCTTTTCGGTATTGGGGATCGAACTCAGGACCTTGTGCTTGTGAGGCAGGCACAGTGCCACTGAGCTACATCCCTGGTCCAAATTGATCTCTTTTTAAAAAGTACTTTAGGCATAAAAGTCATGCATGCATCTGTGAGTGTGTATCGTACACATGTGTATGGCACACATACATGTTTATGGTACACAAATATGTACACATATACATAACATTCATACAGAGCCACCAAAAAATGTGTACATCGAGAAAGGAAAAACTTATAAATATTTTAATATTAAATTTATTGAGACATCATGAGATTAATACAAGTTACCTTTGGCCTCAACAATTTCAAGAGCTGCTCATAATGGAGGCCATTAGCTTCCAGACATTTATTAGTACGGTGAAGTGCTGAAGTGTGTATACATTTTTTTGGTGTTCCTCTGTGCACGCCCCGC
>NW_022900929.1:43420279-43439061 GCF_012274545.1 Fukomys damarensis
TATGCTTTTTGTTGTTTGTTTTACTAAAAAGGAAAACTACTGGTAAGCAAAAGAAATTTAAAAAATGGATTGAAAACCATGTGTGGTGGCACATACTGTAATCCCAGCAGTCTGGAAGGCTGGGATTTGGTGAGACCTTGTTTCAAAATAAAAAATAAAAAATGGTTGGGGGTGTAACTCAGTGTGGAGGCCATGGGTTCAATTCCTAGTACCACAGCCACCAAAAAATAAATAAATAAATAAACAAACAAACAAATAAATAAATAAATAAATAACAACCTGAAGTATTACCACTCAGATGTTACTGGTAACTCTGGTCTTTTTCCTGTTTAGAAATACATTGAGTCATATTTATAGTTATAATATATGCAGATATTTGAGCATTCTTCATCTTTTACATATTCAACTGCGTTGTTTTGAATCGACACATTGTAGTGGTGATGATAATGGCAGTTAACATTTAGTGACTGCCTAACTGGGTGCTAGATGTTGCTAAGCATTTCACTTGCCGGATTTAATCTTCACAGAAACCTTCTGGGGATTAGGTATTTAACTGTGTTTTTACCACTTAGGTCAGAGGCTGCCAGTATGGTACATTGACTTGAAATCTTGCCTTCTACCTGTTGTTCTATGGTCTGAGAGCTAAAAATAGTTACTGTATTTTTAAATGAAAAATGGAAAGAAATATATTTTGCGATACTCAAATTTTAACGTCGCTGGAGCTTTAATGGAGCACAACCACACTTGTTTACTGTTCCGTCCGCTTTTGCAGTACAGCGTCAGCGGTGACTTGTGACTTCAGTTTGTTCTAGATTATTTCTAATTTTTCCCTATTATGAAAGTACTATAGCGAACATTTTTGTTGCCGCTGGGGATTGAACCAAGGTCCTCACGTGTACTGGGCAGGTGCTCTACCACTGAGCTCTATCCACAGCCCTTGTAGTGAACATTTTCATGTCTTTATTTCCTTTATGAATTTTAATTGTAGAATCTTGGGTCCAAAGAACATGTAGAAATACAAGGCTTTTAATCCATACTGCCGAACTAATCTCTGGAATGTTTGCCAGTGAGTTGTTACTAGCCGTGGATGCATTGTTTTCCTGTGATTCTCAACACTGAGAAGAAACCTCTAAACATTACTGGCAGATTTTACATGAACAGTATAGTTCCAATGTGGCTTAATTTGGTTTTTTATTGTTTATGAGGCTGAATACTTATCTGTTTATTGACTATATTTCATTGGTAAATCACCATTTTTTGTCATTTGCCATATTCTTGTTATATCTTTTTAAAAAATTGATATTTGAGAACTTTTAAACTTATTTAACTTGGACTTTAAAGAGCTGGATACATGCTGCTAGTGGGAGAATATACGTATACAGTATAGCACATACACATATTTAATATACGTATAATGCATATATATACATTTTTAATTTTTTGAGGCAGGGTGTTGCAGTGTAATCCATGCTAGCCTTGAATTTCCTATGTAGCTCAGATTGGCCTTGTCCTCATAATCCTCTTACCTCAGCCTCCTGAATGCCTCCATGCCATGGAGAGTTTTAGCAACCACTAAAATCTACTTAAAAAATACATTTGCACGGGAAGTAAGCTAATATCTCACTGATATCTTTTCTGTTATAGATTTTATTTCTTCTTGATTTAAAAGGGAAGTACTTGAATTTGTATTTGGAAGATTAATTTAGGGCCTCACAGATTCTCAGAATTCCCTGGCTGTGGTTGGTTGCTGTGTGTCTGGCTCATTGTCAAGAAACGTTGTGGGGAAGGGCCAATTCTCTCTGAGAGCTGGTGGCATCCTTTTGTCAGGCAGTGTGAAGGATCCGCCTTTGTTAAATCAGAGAACTGTCCTGTTCGCGTAGTTACACTATTGGTACCCTACCTGCCTTGTGTTTTCTTTCCAAATGTCGAAAACAGCTCCGGTTTTATCTAATGTGAGAGAGAGGTAAGGAGTGTATAGAAGGGGCGGGTGGGGAGAATGTTGTGGGTGGTGAATCCCACCTTAGGGTTGGTGACGAACTTCTCTCTCTTTTCTTTCAGGACTATTCCTTTTCCAGTGTTCGTGTGGAGACGCCCCTCCTGCTAGTGGTGAATGGAAAGCCTCAGGGCTCCGGCAGTCAGGCTGCTGCCACGGTGGCATCACGACCACAGTGTGAATGACCTTTCCTTTTCCTGGCTTGCGTGCTACAGAGGTAGTGGTGGCGAGGAGATAAGCGTGAGGCACTGGGCCACTGGGTCGGCCACACCCAGCGACTCCACTGGGTTTGGCAGGGGTGTATTTTAAATGGAGACTTTGCCATCATTCCTTGCTCTGGAAGATCCTTTGTGTCTCTAACTCTTCCCTCTCATGGTCCAGATCCCTCCAGGGCCACACACTTCCCTGGTGTATCTGCTGCCTCTTTGACTGCTGTCTCTTTGAAGCAGAGTGTAGCACTGGTGGAAATATTTGGATCTTGCCATGGGCAAAAATCCCCAGGATTCCTGCTCTTGCCTCCTTCCTGAGTCTAATGTGTATATATCAGTTCAGTATTTATTGCTAAGGAAAGGGGCTTAACTTTTTAATGGCTTGATTTTGGAGCAATTTTTATTTTTATTTTAAAAATTTAAGTTCGTTCCCTTCTTTGGGTTTGTAACAGAATTAAACTTTTTTGGAAAAAAAAATACCTTGTAGTTTGGTCTGCTTTATTTTCTCTAGGCTTGGATTTGTGCTTTTAGGATCTCTTCAATCTATTGGAGTAATCTCTCCCCTTTTCTCTTTATATAAACAGTTTTTAAAATGGAAATGGCTCAGAAAAGGAATGATAGCTCCATAAATTTGCTGGAGACCAGTTTCTTTCCATTTTCCCTTTCTGTCCTCCCTAGTGGTGGTCCACCCCGTAGTTCAAGATGACACATCAATGGTCTTCTAATAGTGTTCCTATGCCCAAAAGACCAGAGATAGCTAGATGTTCAGTTTCTTTAGGTTCTAATGATACATTTTATAACAGTTTCTCAATATTTTGTGGAAAATGAAGAAATGTAAACAAGTCTTAATAACCAATTGAATGGCTGTACCAAAGTTAATGCATTTAGATGTATTTGGAAAACTTCTACTTCTAAGCACTTGCTGTTTTAGGGATATAGCTTAGGTCTTTTTCCTTGGTCTGGCCCTGTTCAGCTCTTGTTCAGTGATTTGAGTACTGGTGAAAACTTATAATGACTGCAAAAGACAGCTGAGAAAATGGATAACAGGATAACTTTCTGTCTAAAGAAGTTATAAAGGCTGAATCTAACAAGATAAAAATTTGAAGTCCATTCTTTCAGGCCAAAAAGGTTGACTTTCTGAAGTGTATCTTTAACATCATATGCCATAGGTCAGGTAAAGCCAGTATGAGTAACCAGTATGATATAATTGCAAAAACACACTTTTGGACTGCACTGAGGAATCTGTGATAACCAGAATGTTTAATACTGTGTCCCTTGTACCATACAGGGAGCCTTGTACCCAGTTTCCAGTGTTGATTTTGAGGAATATAGTTATAGAAGAGTGACCAGGAGTTTGTGGGCATATAAAATCCTGAGCGGTGGCCCAAAGCAACTGAGGAATAATGGTGATGAGTGTTAGAGACAGTAGAGAGATGAGACCCAGTAACTTCTCCTTCTACTGAAGTCCTGAGATGCTTTGACATATTCTATGTAGAGAAAGAAAGAAAAACAGTAGATGGTAACTAGACAGGAGCAATATGTACAAATAAGTGAGTATACAAAGTATATATGTACAGTTTAAAGAATAATTAGAATACCTGTGAAATGTCCATCTGTCATAAAAACTGGAACATCACTGAGAGTTTGGAAGCCCTTTGCATACCTCTCTATGATCTAATCTCTGCTAGGAGTGGATGACTCCCTATCCTCTTCCATGCTTAATGTTGTCTTTGGCTATTTTAAGACAACACTTTAGTTTTAACTGAATGGACCATTCATGATAACGAGTCTGCCGTACTCTTGCACATGGATATTTTAATTCAGTAAAGAATTATTGCTGAAGTTCCCAAAACTGAACTATGTTAGGAGAGGTGAATTCTTTTTCAAGACTGCTAGAAATGTAACTGAGGACACTATCTGGAAACAGCTACTTTAATTTTACATTTAGTTCTAATAGCTTATCACTCTGTGGAGCCTGCGTTTATTATTTACAATTCTGCTGTAACTGGTTGCTCAGAGAGTGGAGTGGCAGGTTTGGTGGGCTGAGTATTAATCTAGTTAGACAAAGTATTTCTAGATCACAGTATGAATAAAAAGTGGGTTCCCAATGAGGTCCCCATTTCCCGTCTCTCTCTCTAAAGCTCTAGATCTTACTCTCTTTTACATTTGAAATTTGTGTGCTAGTATGGAATAAATTGAATAATAAGAGAAAGCTTAAAGGTGCTGCCAAATTTGGTTAGGAGGCAGATGATTTCTGTGGCCTACGTGTGGAATAATGAGAAAAGAATCTTGTGAATAACTTCAGTGTTGATTAGCATTTTTACTGCTGTTAGTTCTTCCATGAAATCCTATACATAATCCTGGCTCTGTATACATGAGAGTTTTCTTTTGTCTGAAAAATACTTAGGGAAAATGATATTAAATCCACCAAAGGAGCCATTGTTTCTGTCAAATTTTAACTTGTCAGATTATAATTCAACAATTTATGGCCGGGCATTGTGGCACAGACCTGTGATCCCAGCACTCATGTGGCGGAGGCAGGAGGCTCACCTGCAAGTTTCCAGCCTAAACTACCCTGTCTCAAACAACAACAACAAAAACAAAAAAAAAAAACCCACAAAAAACATGCTGTTCTTATCAATTTAAATTATGAAATTAAAAAACTTAAAAGTTTAATCGTTATTAGTAGATGTTTGCAGTACATAATGATTACATTCATCATGGGGCGTGGGTACATATACATAATGTATCTTAATTCTTTTTACTTCCCCTTCCACTGCCCTCCCTTCACCCTCAACCTTGTGCTTGCAAGGCAGGCACAGTGCCACTGAGCTAAATCCCTGGCCCCCCTCTTTTTCCCCCCTACTTTTAATTTTTTTTCCTCATTGAGTTTATTGGTACATTTTAGGTATACAGTACAGGTACATTCATGACTGGGATCTTGTACCTTTACATGACAGGTCTTGGTTCTCATTTTTTCCCTTGTCCCTGCTCTCCCTTCACCCCCTCCTCCCCTATTTACCAAAATACTTTATTTCCATTGTCTCATATTTTTTTCTTTTCCCTTATTTCCCCTCCCCTTCCCACTTCCCCTACACCTTTAGCCCATTTTCCTATTTCACATTGTCAATTATACCACTAGGATCTTATGTACAATTAGTTTTTCACACTAGACAAACTTCGGTATTTACACATGTGTGACTTACTTATTTCACTTAAGAGTATATCCTCAATCTGCATCCATTTTCCTATGAATGACCCTAATTTCTCATCACTTTTTAAATACTCACAAAAGTAACGATGTTTCTGTCATTGGCAATTTAGCTTTGGTGAAATACAACAGTGATATTTTATAGCAGTTCTATATTCTCCAAATTTCTTTTTTATATATGATGGCCATCTATCCATGACAGATTTACCACATAATTTTGAAATGGCTATGGCTACATAAGTCTGCAGTTTATGGACATAGCATCTTTTGTTTAATTCTAATATTAATAATCATTCTTTGTTGTTTTTTAAAAAATTATGAATAATGTGAACACTTGCAATTTTTTTTTGTTTTTTTTTTGTTTTTTGAGGCAGGGTCTCACTAGGTAGAGACTGACCTGGAACTCACTATGTAGCCCAGGTCAGTCTCGAACTCACAGTGATCCTCCTGCCTCAGCCTCCTGAATGCTGGGATTACAGTTGTGCACCACCATGACCGGCTTGTATTTTTTTTTTTTTTTTTGGTGGTACCAGGGATCAAACTCTGGACTTTGTGCTTGCCTGTCAGGCGCAGTGCCACTGAGCTATATCCCACTTGCAATTTTTTGTATGCTTTGGAAGCATTTTTTTTTGGTTAATTTCATGAAGTGAAATTAATTTGATATTGCTAATTTGCATTTCATGAAGGATACATTGATTTATACTTAGGTGTTTCAACGAGTGCCTGTTTCTTCATGAGTTGTGTATGCTTTTTATGTCTGATAATATAATTATTTAAAATTTACATTTTTTGTGACTACTTTCCTAATAAAATACCTACTTATAAATTTGATAAGTGTAAAAGAGGGCATTTAAGACTGACAAAACTAAGAAATTTAGGGAGATAATATTTAGGAAATGATATACTACTTTGTACATCATAGTATAATGAGTTATAATTTCTTCACATGATTTGAACTCTTAAAGATAGACACAAATTCATGTTTACCTTTGAGTTATAGACATTGTCACATATTTCTTTTAGTGTAAGACGTTGCCTGATGAAATAACAAACGGTTAAATAGATTGTGGATTTGGGAAACTGTATAAACTAATATAGAGGATGTTGATACCTTGTATGCAGAGGAGTAGTGATTTGGGGATTTTGGTACCTTGATATGGAGCAGTAATGATTTTGAAAAGTATCTTTCGGCTTAAAGAGCCTATGGAATGGGGCTGTTTTGGTGGTAGTTGCTCTTGTTAAGTCAATGGACTGAAATAGACTACTATGGGAACAACAAACATTTTTGAAAGGTCATTCATTATTTCCATGTAAATTTATTGATCACTCTTGTTATTTACTAATCTCAGAGCTATGGCTTCCAAGGTGAGAAACTCAGAAAGCTCACATACTATAGTAAATATATGCAAATAATTAAAATGCAATGTCATAAGTACTGAGAGTGTAAGGACAGACACATTAAAGTCTACCTTGGGTAACCCATCACAGATATTCTCAAGAAAATTTTTGAACTAAATCTTGAAGGGTAATAAGCACTGCAGAATCACTTATGCAAAGGCAATGAAGTAAGAAAGAGCATAGAAATTTCCAGATATTAAAAATATAATAGGGGATCATTATATTAGAATTGGAAGAAAGCAAAAATGAAGTAGTAAGAGATAAACAAACCAAAACTTGGTGGCTGTGAGCCATGTCGAGGAGTGTCTTCCTGGAATTGTAGAGTTGTGGAGGGTTTTAAAACAAGAAATTACGTGATCAGATTTGTGTTTGAGAAGGACGAAGCTTTTGGCAGCATAGCCTACTTCTTAAACAGTAGAAGATCAGAAGATCAGGGTAACATAATGGAAGAGTCTAAACTCCAGAGACAGGATGCCTGGGTTCAAATTCCAGCTGTAATTCTGAAGTAATGAAGTACCTCCTCTCTGCTTGTCCTGTGTTGTGTTGCGCATGGGCTTCTCAATTAATTCTCACAAGAGTCCTGTGAGATCAGTAGTAGTATCCCTATTTTATAGCTGTACATGCTAAAACTCAGCTAAGTGAGAAAGATTCTCCCCTTGACCAAACTAGCCAGGCTTCTCGGAGCCCTTTCTGCAACCTTGGCCTATAAAGACTCAAACTAAACACTGAAATCCTTTCTAACACCCAGAGCTAACTCCCTAGGACAACCCTGGTCTTTCTTATAAAGTGCCTGGCTCAGAAAACAGGAGTCTGTCGAAAGAATTTCCTGTTTGTTTGAGCCAACTCCTCAAGATAAGGTCTGTCTCCCAGTCTCCACGGAGAGTAGGAGCCTCATTTTGCTAGATGCTCCTTAACCCACATGGCTTTCATGTGGACCAGCCTGCCTGCTTTTTGAACCTTTTCACTTCTCTGATTCAGTGCCTAGAACACCCAGCACCTCTGTACAAAGAGAAGTTCAAGTCAATTTGGGACTCTTTCTCCCAGTGCTACCATATATTACTTAATAAAATTGTCCTTTTTTCCTTTCCCTTTCTTCCCCTTTCCCCCCTGCAAGGAAAAGGGGAAAAAAAAATGAGGAAAGAGGGAAAAAATGGAAACAAAGCTTTTGTAAATAAGGGTAAGGGGTTGGAGGAGGGAAAGTGAATGGTAAAAAATAAGAATCAGGATATATAATGTACAGGTACAAATTCCCAATGTGAATGTGATCATAATGTATTCCTGAAATGTACCAATAAACTTAATTATTAAAAAATGTGTCCTCCTTTAGTGTCCTGTTTTATCCTTGACATAAACACATACAGGGGCTGGAGATGTAGCTAAGTGGGATAGGGCTAACCTCCTATGTGTGAGACCCTGGGTCTCAAAACACAAACAAAACCAAAAGACAAAAACCCAAGTGAGGCAGAACAATAGTCATGATATTCTGATTCTGCTCATTACTGCTTACTACTATTTTGATTGTCATTAAAGAAATTGGAGAAAGGAAGATTTCAGGTATAGGGAAAATTATAAAGACTCCCAATAGGAAAGAAATGCTAACAGTGATTAAGCTAAGAAGGCCTTCATCCTTCTCTCATCTTGATCCTTTATGGTGAGATGTTAATTTTTCTATGGGTTGATGGAGTGGGGCATATGTGGAAAGATACAGGAGAAAGAAATTGGGGTGGCTTCTTCCCTTATGTGGGACACGGCATTGCACAGTGGAAAAGAGCACTGGATTGTGGTTATTTCCTCTCCTTGTAGCTTTCTTTTTCATTTTATTTCAAGAAGCTTTATATACAACGGCATAAAATTGAATAGTCTCAAAAAAGTACACAGACAGAAAACTTGATTTCCACCCCTGGTCCTTAGTTCCATTTTTAGAGTGATTATTCCATTTTGTTTTCCTCCAGAGATATTCTGTATGTATACAATTTATGGTGGGTATTGCTTAAACTGTACAAATAATACCCTTATGATCATAGGCAAATATTGAGCATCAACATGAGCATCTTTAAATTCCTAGATAGGAACACCAATATATACCTGGAAAAACTGATTTCTGAAGGTCAAAAGTAGTTTTTGTGAGCATGTTTTGAAAGTCTAGGTGTTTTACAAGTATGAGATGGAGGGGAGGAGAGTCAGAAGTTTGTTGTTCAACATGAAGGACAGCCATCTGGCACGATACGAGCAATTCTGAATTGGTAGCAGCGCTGCTGTGTTGGCAGCCCCCTAGCTAACTATAGGGTATGTGTCTTCTGTCTCATTTCTGTCATGGTGTGTTGGGGTTTTCTATATGGCTAATCAAGAAATACCACTTGCACCTTAATTGTCAGGCATGTATGCACTTGGGATAGGAAGCGGAATCTTGGCAGAGTGTGAGATGTCTCTGCCTCCCTTTCTTACCCATTCCCTTTGCTCTCTCCCGTTCAGGGAATTGATACTGTAACTTGACTGATGCAATAGTTTAAGTCACTGTCCTTTGGTGCTGTGGGATCCACTCACTTTTAATTGTCAGTTGCCAGAATCACTTTCATTCCCTCATCCCTGACTTCCTTCACTAATGGGCTCTCAGGGGCCTCCACCTCCTGCATCAACTAAGACAGAGCTGTTGCCAAGAGCCCCAGGCTGGTGTCTGGGGATCTCAGGTTCTGCTACCACTCTTCTCCTTCAAGTTTCTTTCCTAATCTGTTAAAACAACTGTGTGTTTGGATTAGGCCTAGGAGAATAGGGTTCCTTTGGGCATTGTTTTTTACAGAGGTAGCTTAAATTATGTCAAGATTTCTAGACTTTGCCAACTACTGTATTCTGCCTAAAACTTTTTGTTCCTGCTAGCAGAGGGGAGAAGCTATCCAGTTGAGGGGTCAGTAGTGGGCCTGGTGGGTGATGAGAGTAATGAGTAGATTAAAAAAATGCTTGTCATTTTGGTCCACATACTGCTATTCTATAACAGCAGGTCGCTTGGAAAACTTGTCTGCTTCTGTTTGTCATAGCTCAAAGGAAAATAAACACTAATCGTGCAGCACTGGCCCATAATTGGGTCACGTTTTAAAAAATTATTTTTAAAACAGACTTTTAGTGCTGTTTTAGGTTCACAGCAAAATTGAATAAAAAGTGCAGAGAATTCCCATGTATATCCCCTGCTTTCTATCCAGCTTCCCTTATCAATATCCCATACCACAGTGGTTCATTCCTTGTATTTTTATGGACCTACATAGATGTATCATTTTTACCCAAAGTCCTTAACCCTTTTTTTGCGGGGGTACTGGGGATCGAACTCAGGCACTTGCTCTTGCGAGGCAGGCACCAGAACCACTGAGCTAAATGCCCGGCCCCCTTAACTTATAATTAATGTGGGGCTCATTCTTAATGTTGTATGTTCTATGGGTTTTGACAGAGGTCTATTGACAGGTGTACTGACAGCTTCACTACCCTGAAAATCCTTTGTGCTCCACCTATTCATCCTTCTTTCCTCCCAAACCCCCAGAAAATACTGATTTGTTCTTTTTTCTATTTTTATTGTTTTGACTGCCTCAGGATATCATAAAGTTGCATTTAAAAAGCCTTTTCAGATCCCAGTAATGAATGTAACTGTACTGTCTACCTAGAATGTACCAGTAAATTCAATTAGAAAAAAAAGAGCCTTTTCAGGTTGATTACTTAGTTTCTATTTTTAAGAAACATCTAAAAAATAATTTCTAGTAGATTTTAAAGCTACAGTAGAGAATAAACATTTCTTTATAGAATATCCAAACACACTATGTAGCATTTATTTATTTTTTATTTATTTATTTATTTATTTTTTGAGACAGGGTCTCACTATGTAGTTGAGACTGACCTGGAACTCACTGCGTAGCCCAAGCTGGTCTCGAACTCACAGTGATCCTCCTGCCTCAGCTTCCCAAATGCTGGGATTACAGGCATGAGCCACCAGGCCTGGCTATGTAACTTCTTTATTTTTGACAAGAGGATATTACTGAAGAAAATTGCCCAGGCGCATAGCACATCCTTGGAGAAACATTTTAGTAGGTTTGACCTTGAGTATCTTTTTAACCTACAATCTCTGGCCGTATTACAGTTAAGGTCCAGGATGAGAAACACTTATTTGAGTGTTGAATTGTGGCCTATTTACTGGATAATAGGATAGGTGCTTATATATAAATTTGCTTACAGATCTTTGTCTTGGAACAAGACAAAGAAAGATGCAGAAATCTGAGTATAAAGTTTCATCTATGTGCATTTAAAACTGCATTCTAGATAAAGCAACATGTATACATTTTCATTTCTTATGTAATGTATGATTTGTAAATGATAACTCTTTCTCAAGAGACCATGGTCTCTTCTAGGTAGGAAATACATCTTTTTAAAACGTGTGTCAAACTCTGGGACAGTGCTTATTTATAGTAGAGTAAATGCTGGATGAATAAACCTTATTCTCTTACTAATTATAATTCTCTGAGCGCATTTTTTCATCCTTGCTTACATTAGATTTAGAAGGTCAGGCTGTCACTTTTTTCTTCATGTATTTTACAGATTTATATTGATAGACAAGGTAAAGAAGACAGCTTCACAGTCCTGCTTATCTTTATCAGGGCAAGATGGTTACAGAAGAGATCACATCAGAATCCCATCAGATAACCATAGAAGTAGATTCAGGTTACTCAGTTTTTAGGGCACGTTTTTACTGTATGGCAGATGCATGATCCATCAGTTGGACATGGAAACGACTGCTTTCAGGACATATGGAATCCCATCCTGCCAATGTTTAAATCTACCATTTTTTGCTTCCCTTTGTACTTGTTTTCTGGTGGTAGGCTGTTTCCTCTTTGTCCTGACACATAGTTGAACAATTGGTTGGGAAGACTGTACCCTTTTTTTGTTGTTGTTGTTTACTTCCCAATTGCTGTATCACAATTTGTATGTTGGCAAGCAAAAAAGAAACCTTCACTTCTGTACTAGTTCTCCCTAGGCTTAGTTCTTTGCTAAATCCATAAATGTTGATGGAACACCCACTCTAGTATTGTATGTACGACAATACTAGCATGCGAGTTTTAAGATGAATAGTGTTTTACTGCTAATGAGTGGTACGCCTGAACTTAAATCTGAGTCTCTTGACACCAAGTTCAGTGCATTTGACACTATCTCAGGCTGTTTGGTGGACTTATGTCAACTAAGTGAAAGGAGTTGTGTTTTCTTGAACTTATGACAAAATAATACAGAAGTATAAAAATTCTGAGTTAAGACTAGTGAGTACAATGCTTAATTCCCTGAAATGTTTAGATTTAATTAATTGAATATGGGTTTTCATATAATATAGCTTATATTTATATTTGTCTGTTTAATAAAAATTGTATAATTGAAGATAAAATTGTTTATCCAGACTTTTAGTGAACCACTTCTGTTGGATATCTAGCTGTTTACAGCATAAGAACATAACCAATGTGATAGTTTATTTTAATATTAATTATCATCCAAGACTTTAGAAAGGAATAAAGAAAGTTAAACTTCAAAATGATGCCAAATGTAATTTTGAAAATGAAGGAAATCCTTGTTACACTGAGAAGTGCATTGAGTTGGTGGTTGTGTAAATACTATTATGAAAGATGTTTGCCTAGGAATAGTATGCTCACAGAACTGAAGATAGAAAAAAAATCAAGGTTACTATTGATAGATTATTATGGTGCAGAGTCAGCCTCCTAAGAATTTATGTTTTATTTTATTTTTTCCATTTTAAAAATAAAGTTTTAAAGTTATCAATGTATTCATTTTTAAGAATAATCCTTGGAGAAGTAACTAAGAATAATTTAGTTTCTCCAGGATGTTATAGAGAATTACTGACTAAACAGACCAGCTGTTCCTTAAGGTAGTATTTATAAAGACACACTAATAAAGTGAAGTTTGTCTGTCACAGTGTAATAAACCAGAAAGGATTTGGAAGCATCTGTATACATGTTGGTGGAAAAAAAAATCTCATTTTTCACATTACTATAAGACAAATTTATACAATAATTTGATTAAAATTTATAACAAATTAAACTAAATTAATTTTATTTAAATAAGAATTAAAAATTTTAAATGTAATTAAATTTATTCAATTAAACATTTATCTCCATATTTAATATATATAATTTCTTTTTTATTAGTTTTTAAAGTTTGGTATGGTTCATGCAATTCCTAATAAGGATTCTGAATGATGATCCCTTCAACTTCTAGGTTATCACTCTTGATGAGAAACATTTTTTTGCATAAGTATGTGGTAGCAAGTGGTAGAAGGGACATATTGATTATTTTCTATATTTATATATTAACAGACATCTACTAATTGGACAAGGTATAGAATTGGACAAGGTCAGTTTCTTTGGATTGTAGTTAAAAGAGTATGATTATTCCTTGAATATTAGCTTTTACTTTTCTGTAATTGACAAATATGTTAAAATGTCTTTTGAGGAAACTTTTAATATTACATTACTATTTAATCAAATGTTCTCATATCAAGTATTTTATAATGGCTAAGATTTTTCTTATGCATACATTGATGTTGCTCTATCATTCTTAATAATTTTCAGTATTCAAATAATAAAATTTACTAAGCATTACTAATGGGCCACTTTCAAGTTCAGGTTTTATTTTATTTTGAATCTATGCATATTTTTAGTGTATTAATATAATTAATGTGGGTGTTAGAGTTTTTGAATGAAATTGCTCTGGTAATAAGAGGTATCAATTAAGCTTTTCTTAAAAAATAACTATATTTTGAGATAATTTTATATTCACAGAATATGTTCAAAGCTATAGAGAGAATTCTCATATATTCCTTATCCCATCTCCCCCTTTCCTTTTTTTGGCAGTGCTGGGGATGGAACCCAGGGCCTAGTGTATGCTAGGCAAGTGCTTTACTATCCAGATATATCCCCATCCCATTTTATTTTATTTTGACACAAGGTCTTGCTAAGATATCCAGGCTGGCCTCAAACTTTGACTGTCCTGCCTCAGCCTCCTGAATAGCTAGGATTATCCACATGTACAACTATACTCAGTTTAACCCCCCACCCACTGTTAATGTCTGACATTTTCACGCTATATTAGCTTAAAAGCCAGTAATTAGTAAATTTCTGGTAACTGAATTGCAGATTTTATGTGAGCAGTACCAGTTTTCCCTTAAGATCTTTGTTGTAGATTCTGATCCAGGTTATCACATTCCATTTGGTCATCATGTCCCCCAGTCCCCTCTGAGTCTGTGTTAGTTTCTGGGTCTTTCCTTGTTTGTCATGGCCTTACAGTCTGGAGGAGCATTGGTCAGGTGTCTTCTACCTAGGTTGGCCCCCAGTCAGGCTGTGATGTTTTTGTCATGGTTAGGCTGTAATGATGGGTTTTGGGGGGTTCCAGTGCAGATAAAGCACCCCATCATCGTATGACTCATGACATCACAGGACAGTCCTGTGATGCTTTCCCAGCTCTACACTGTAAAGTTCTTATTTCTTCCTTTCCTTAATATTCTCTGGAAATGAGGCACTAAATCTAGGCCATCTTTTAGGAAAGAGGATTAAGTTTCACTACCTGTAGAAGAATTTATGTAAATTATGTGAAAATCTGCAAGAAAACTTATATTTTCTTCATTATTTATCTGATTATATCAGTGTAACTCATGCACATTTGTGCCATATTTTGGGTTATAATCCAATATTATATTATGTATTCTCTAGGTCAAATTGTTTCAGTTTTGGCCTCGAGAACTCTTTCATCTTGGCCCATTATGGCTTGTGTCTAGATGTCCCTGCAAAGCCTCAGGCGGTTGTGGGTGGGGCTTTTTCAGAGGTGGCTGGATCTAGAGTGTATGACACTGAGATTGATTCATGGTGCAGTGCTAGAATCAAGGGCACTAGGATTAAGGCTGTGAGTGCTACCTGCCCTATGGGGCAGAAAGAGCTGAGGTCACCTCTTGTTTTGCTGTCTGCTACTTGCCACGAGCTGTTTCTCCTCTGCGATGCCCCTCTGCCATTCCACCCTGCCTTGCATGCAGCCGATTATTGACTGAAAACTCTACAAACTGTGAACTAAATAAACCTTTCCCCCTTTAACTTAGAGCACTGGGTATTTTTTCTCAATAAGAGAAAAGTAACTAAGACAGCTCCTATATTTATTTAACACATTTTCATCCATTTGACTTGTGAGTTCTTGCTTCGTGGAACGATGTGTTGCTCCAGGCACATTTTACATTCTCCTTGTACCAGTGCTAGAATAAATCATATCTCCAAATGGTGTTGATAACTTTTATTGAAGAATAGTACTTGAAGAAACCAACCTCTGGATACTGGGAATGTTCATTGCTACCAGGATCTCATTACTTCTAGTACTTTCATCAGATACAGCATAATAATATATGTATACTAAGCCATGTGTACACATATATTTATAATAATTTGCATGTTCATCTGTCTATATGTTAATTTAAATATGAATTTATATTAATATCTCTAATTGTAACCAGAAACACAGTTCATTTTGCCTTGTTTTCTTGCTTATTCACTCTGACAGTATGGGAGGCTGAATATGACCCTCTAAAGATGACCATATCTAAATCTCTATACTTTGTAGAGACTGTATGTTACCCTACGTGGAAAAATGGGGCTTTGCATATATTATTAAGCTGAAGGTATTGCAAAGGGTAGTTATTCTAGATCATCTGAATGAGTCAATGTAACTACAAGGCTCATTGTAAGAAGAATGTAGCAGCGGTCAAAGACAGAAAAGGCAACGTGATGCCCAAGGCTAGGATTGGTGTGGGGAGATTAAGATTTTAAGAGGCTATATTGTTATATTTTAAAAAGGATGAAGGGACCATTAGGAAGGAATGTAGTTGACCATAAAAGCTGGCAAAGTAAAAGGAAACAGATTCTTCAGAGCCTCCAAGAGGGAACCATCTGTGCTGATCTCCTCACTTTAGTTTAGTGAGACTGAGAGCCCACACCTGTGTTGAATAATCCCATCAAAGTATTAGTAGATTTACTGTGGAATAAATCTATGGCTGTAACTTTAGTTCCACTGAAGTTCAGGCTGCTTTTTGGCTGTGAGGCTGGAACCTGATTTATTCAGCCTGCAATACTCTGTGTGCCTCCTGCTGGCTTGAACTTGGCTCCTTGCCAGTTTGAATTTGGGAGCCCTCTTGCTGACTTGAACTTAGTTTTGCCTCACTCTGACGCTGGGAACCACTAGATGGAGCCCGTGGAATGGAGCAGTGGATGCAGAGGACTGCAGTGGCTATTTGGGTTTAATCATCCTCCAGGAGAGGGTGATTGGCCAGTAGCCATATTGGATGGGGGCCAACTGAGCTCAGAATTCAGAGCACCTGCAGGCCGGCTCCATCTACTGTTTCCCAGTCCCTGGGTAAGAAAAAAAACCTGAGATTGGAGCCACCCCTTCCACACGGTGAGTTAAGGCTTGGGAGAAAGCGCCTTTGCCACCTCCTTCTGTATTGAGGTCTCTCTCTTCGGTCTCCCTGTGGGTTTTAATTCTTGTTTCAGATTCTTGCTGGGTCCTGGGACCCACTTCTGTCCTTGTTCTCTTCCCTACATTGCTATATTCCATCATCGAGACACCAAGTCTTGGAGAGGCTGTTTCTCTGCTGTTCACCACTCTGCCATCTTCCTGGAAGTCCTTGACCATTTTAATTGAGATATTGTTTTTCTTAATATTGAATTTTGAGAGTTAAAAATGTTAGTAAGTGATACATTTTAAACTTTTTTCAGTTGTGATATCATCTTACAAACTCATGATACTTGTTCCCTAAGTCTTAGTCATTTAAACAGCCTGGAACTCTTTAAAAAATCCATTTTAATTTTTAAATTAAATTGAATTAAATTCGTTTTACTATGAACATTAGCACATATTAATTGTAACAAACAATAGGACTTTTTGTAACATTTCATGCATGCACATGGGTACTTTGATGGTATCCACTATCCCTATCAGACTCACGTCCCTTTCCTAGCAGCCTGTTTTCCATTTTCATGCCTACCCTCCCGCCAGATTCCACACATGAGTGAAAACATATGCACTTGTCTTTCTGAGTAATATGAATCTATCTATTATCTATCCACCTCACATTGCTTGTCCACTCATGGGCAGCCAGGCTGATTCTACACCTTGACAACCTAGAACTCTTACCGCTCCCTTCCCTGCCCAGTGAGGTTCTATTCCTAGCTGTGCTCTCTGCCTTCCTGTACAAAAGCTCATGACTCCATAGAATGTTCCCAGGGAGAAAGCCTGAGTGGAGGGAGCTTAACGTCCACATTTCCCCTTTCTAAAGGATTTCAGTACTGGCTTGGTTGCTATCCAATGCCTGCAAATAAAATTTTCCTGTGTTTTGTTCAAATTTTATATTTATTTGCAATAATCTTATTTATTTGCAGTCCTCTTCTTTTAATCTTTTTTAAAATTAAATTTTATTTAATTTAAATAAATCCTCTCAAGCTCCCTCCCTCCCTCCATACAAAAGCTTTGTTTCTATTTTTCCTTCTATTTTCACTTTTTTCTTGTCCCTTCCTTCTTTTCTCCTTCCCTCCTTTCTTGTTCTCCCACCCATCTGAATATTTTCTTCCCATTTCCTGTCTTTTTTTTTTTTTGTACTGGGGATTGAACTTGGGTCCTTGTGCTTGCAAGGCAGGCCACCGAACTGCTGAGCTAAATCCCTGGCCCATTGACCTGTCTTTTGTAGTGTTCTTCACCCCATAGTCATGATGATCTTTCAAAAAATGTAAAAGATCAGATCATTCCTAAGTCAAACCTTTCAAACATTACCCATGTTAGGATGTTATTTTAAGCCCAAAATTCTTACCTTATTAGGATAAAGTTCAAAATTCTTAACTCATGTGACCTTACATGAGCTGGCCCATGCTTAACTGTTTCCCATCTGTTGCCATTTCTTCCTTACACTGTATACCCCATCCCAAATGAACTACTTTTAGTTTCCTGACTGCTTATTTTCCTCCTGGAAACGAAGTAAATATTGTTCCTTCTTCCACACTCCTGCATCTCTGCTCATCTGATAATTTCCATTGGTGCAGCAAGATGGATGAATCTGTGCTACTATCAGGTGCTCTGACGGCATCCTGTAATTATTCCTTTATTAAACTTTGCACACTAAATTAAAATTGGTTACTTGCTTATCTACCATGAAAATGCCATGAGACCTATCATATTTTGAGGAAAAGAATGTGTGTCAGCATGCTTGAAAAATCACTCAGTTCATCTTTCTTATTGTACAGATAAAGGATCAGAGGCCAGAGAGGTAAAGTAATTTTTGTAATGAATTTATGTAAGGACATCGACTCTTTTGGTGCAGAACTGGTACCGGGACCTCCACACATTGCCTGTTTACTGCTTGTCCCAATATGTTATACTTCTCGAATTATTATGGGATTAAGTTATTTTCAGTTTACCAGGTTCTAAAATTGGGAAAATACACCTAGAAACTGTTTTAATCCTCAGTATCAAAGGTTTGCTTTTTTTCCCCCTTCGCAAGCATGGTGGAAGATGCTTGTGAGGAACTGAGGCAGGAATATTAAGAGTTGGAGTCCATCTGGGTGATTTAGGGGGAACCTCAAAAGAAATTAAAACAGGCTGGGAATGGAGCTCAGTGTGAGGCCCAAATTTAAGTCCTAGTGTGCCTCCCCTTGCTTGTCAGTCGTCAGCCAAGAAAAATTAATATATTTCTCCAGGTAACCTTTAGAAGGGTTGGTTTTTCCTGTTTTAAGCTTAGGCGTGTTATGGAAGGGTGATGGCCACAGAGGGCAGCAGAACCCACTTGGATAGGTGAGCTTAAGCTTTGCCCTGTTACAGAACATGTGCAGGGTTAAGATTTTTTTCTTCCAGATTTATTTGAAGAAAAAATTTCATATTAATATTTTAAATTGAGGTATGATTGAAAAACAAC
>NW_022900929.1:43439080-43446545 GCF_012274545.1 Fukomys damarensis
TGTATACAATTTAGCGATGGAGACAAGTATAAATCTGAAATCTTTACCACAATCTGTGCCAGAAACCCATCCATCACCTTTAAGAGTATCCTCCTGTGTTTTATTATTATTCTGTTGTAAGAACACTTAGCATAAGATCTACCCTCTTAGCAGATTTTAAACTACGCAATATTGTCAACTGCAGGTACTGTGCTCTATAGTAGATCTCTAGGATTTATTTTGTATAACAAAGTATGTTCTCTTCATTACCCCCCACTACCCTCTTGCAATGAAGGCAATCACCATTCTGCTCCAGTCTTCTACAATTTTAACGATTTTACGTTTATCCATATGATAATTGTCCTGTGCCTGGTTTATTTCCCTTGGCATAACGTCTTCCAGATTCATTCACGTTGTTGAAATGGTAGGATTTCTTTCCTTTTTAAGGTTGTCTGCTATTCCATTGTCTGTATATTCTATATTTAGAAAATCCATGCACATTTGGGTTGCTTCCACATTTAGCTCTTGTATTTATATATCTGTATGTTGTGCATACACTTCTTTGAAATCTTGATTTCAATTCTGTTGGGTATGTACCCAGAGGAGGACTGCAGGGTCCTGTGGGAGTCCTGTTTTAGCAGAAAGACCCACCATACCATTTCTGTAGTGGCTGCATCCATTTACAGTCCCACCAATGGTGCACAAATGTTCCTTTTTTTCCTTATCTTAGCCAACACTGCTTATCTTTCAATAGAAAGCATCTAACAGGTATGAAGTGCTATCTTGTAGTTTCCATGATGAAAACATTCACCGTTTTAGAGTATGATTCGGTGATTTTAAAATGCTCACAAGGAGATGCACCTATTTTCAGAACACTGTCATCAGCCTCAAAAGAAACTGGTCACCCATTACCAGTCATTACCTTTCTTACTTTCCCCTATTACTTGGCAACTACTAATCTACTCTTTTGCTCTATGGATTTGTTCGTTCTGAACATTCTTTTTCTTTTTATTGACACAAGGTATTGCTATGTAGTTCAAGCTGTACTTGAACTCATTATGAGTCCAGTCTGGACTCTAACTTTTAGCAATTCTCCTGCCTCAGCCTCCCCAGTATTAGGATGACAAGCATGTGCCACCATACCTGACCATTCTGGACATTTTATGGAAATAGAGACATACAGTATGTAGCCTCCTCTGTCTTGTTTCGCTTAGCATAATATTTTCAAGGCTCATCTATGTTATAGAATATATCATACTTAACTTCATTTTAATGGCTGAATAATTTCTGTACCCTATTTTCTTCATTCCTCAGTTGATAGATAATTGGGTTGTTTTATTTTTTGGCTATTATGAGTAATGTCACACACATTTGTGTGTATTTACTTTGTGTAAACATGTTTTTAATTGTCAGGTTTATACCTACAAATGAAATTGCAGTGTCATGTAGTCATTCTGTTTATCCACAGATTTGCCAAATTCTTTTTAAGAATTCATCAATTTTTAATTTTGAATTGTCATCTCTTATTATTTAAAAAAGGTCCACTCTGGAGAATATCCAATAAATGTGGACTTATCCGTAAAAAATAGTATGTCATCAGTGTCTGATTATAATACTGGATACACAATTATATTTATATAAAATGATGACTATCACACAATAAAATACAATATTTTATTTACATTTTTAAAGATTTACATTTTCATGTACAGCTTATCAAGTTAAAAATTCTGTGAACAAAATCTTATGTGTGTAGTTTATCCCCATTCTTGTGGCTGTATCACAGCAGATTTACTTAAAACTGTAATATTATAAACACTTGAATTTTTTTACTTCATATTCAAATTTTGCCATCCATGCATTAATACACATTATTTTTGAAATATGCATTACAAAGGAAATAAAATATAATCATGCAGATACTTTTAATATAAGAAAATGAGACAAAATATGCTGTTAAATCAACATTTGTCAATTTCACTGTTCCCTTGTTCAACTTACAAGCTGTTCATATGTCAGACAGGTTGAAACTTGAGGGTCCACTGTCGCTAAAGATCTATGAGAAAAATATACTGCCAATGTTTAAAGTAGTGTTAACTAAGAGGCACTAACCCATTTGATGGTTTAGGGTTAAAAATAAAGTTAGGCCAGATCTGATCTGATAATAAATAGAAGGTTGGTACACCAATCTATGTAATTTCTGCCTCTGTGACAGGTGTACCAGAAAACCATGCACTTCCCCATTTATTGCTTTGAAACCGCACCCATGCTTTAAATTCTAACATGGAACAACCAGAGTTCTAAGATGGAAAACGCAGTGTCTATGTCACTTTGAACTAGAAAAAGAAGGAGCACTCTTGATCCCTAGAAAGGGAGTCTGGAGGGTCTCTTCACAAGTCATTTCTTCAGGAGTGGTCACTTTCACTTTCACTTTCATCAACACCCCCCTCCTCCCCCCCAGAGATAGCTGGCAGCTGGGAACACCGAAGTAGGAGGTTCTGGGCTGTGTCTTGAAACAATCCAAACCAACTTCTTAAAATCTGGTTTGCAACACTCTGGTGAAGGATATTCAAGGAGGCTTTTAGAAACTCCCTCCAATAAAGGTACTCAATGTCATTAATCTTGGATTTTTTTTTTTTAACAAGAAAAGGAGTTTCCAATAATTCAACAGATTTTAAAGTTTCTACTTTCAAATTGAAAAGGCACAAAACTAACAGTTGGTTTTGCTTTTGAAAAGACAAGTCATTGGTTTCAAGCTTTCAGCTGAGCTCCTAGTTTATCAAGGCTCAGTATTTCTTTCCTTTGTGAGGTATGACAAAATACAATAGTATCATGCCTCACTTAAGTGAGATCTTCACAAGCAGACAGGCCAAGTAAATAGGCTGCTTTCAGCAGGCAACAGGCTATTTCTAAGTAAACAGAAGACAGTCTCCTCAGTGAGAAGTCCAGCGATTGTCTACACACCTGTGCTGACTGCCCTTGAACTCGGACATATGATAAACCCGCTTTTCAATACCTATATAAACCTAATTACTTTCCCATTAGCTGCTAATATCCTTCTCCTGGTGTTAACCCATCCACCTGTGGATGAAATGTCTCCCAGCTTGCTGCTGCTATAGCTCTCTCCCAATGTCAGCCCATCCACACATGGATATAATAAATTTGTCTTTTCCTTGATTTCATCTATCCCTAATTTTAGTCTCTGTTTACTGGAATAAACTAGTCATTTCCTCACAAAAAGCCTACTTGAACGAGTGGTTTCATGTGTGCTCTCTATAACAAATAGTATGGTACAAATGCAAAAGTTTAAGGCAGTAGTAGCTTCCAATTGATAGTGAAATTTTTCTGAAATTTTTTCCATCTGTTTATCAGAAACAGTACATTTACATTGACTAATCTGGATCACATCATGAATGGATGGAATATTGCATTGACCTTCAACTATTCTAGCAGCCAGCAAAAAACTAGTGTCGCGAGCCGCGATGTCAGGATCCTGCCAGCAGGTCCTAAACCTGAAAGGACGAGGACTGAGAGACAGGAGGCACCTTTCCTCTCATGTTCCTTTCTTGGTTGCTTTATTTTTTGTTATGGAACCTTTTCCTTTTATACTTTCCAGCTGCACGGGAGCGAGAGCTGAATGGGAGGGAGGGTACCGCCCACATATTCCAGATGGAAACAATAACAATCATTATGGGTTACATCTTGCTACCAGCTGAACTCGCCTGTTGCTATGGGCGACAGTAAGTGCGTGCCGGTGAGGCGACTCAAAGTTCAATCATGGCTAGGCCTATGTCAAGGCTCACTGTGATGACTCACCATAATTCCCCCATTTCTCTTTGATAGCATGAAGAATGCTAGCAACTCATCAGCCAAGGAACCTCTGTTTTAGGAGGCAGAAGTCTTCCATCTCCTTACCCATCATCAGCCGCAGGGCTTATGTCCCAATACGACCTGTCTTAGGTTGGTAGACAGAAGCTTCCGTCCTTACCCATCACTGAGTATCCCAAGGCGGGGGATCTAAGCACGCCGAGCCTGAGCCAAGTAAATTGCCATGCGTGTTGTATCATCATCTAAAGAAACCTGTACAGCCATAGCTAAATGCTCATATTTAAACTGGGAACGCTTCCAGCATCGATATGAGCAGTAACCCAAAATACACAAACCAATCATAACAGTAACAACAATAAGCCATATAACAATCCAAGAAGATGAAAACATCTTTTTCAAATTTTCCCAAACTTCTGTAGCAAAATCTAAATCAAGCCGGATAGAATTAGCATGAACACCACACAAGATCTCAATGTCCAATGACAACTGATTAGTTGCATTTAGAAATGTCCGATTCCAAGACCCTCGCTGTGGGAAGCCAGCCATGGCCCACCGGCTTTTTGAAAGACAACATTTGTTCCTTTTTAAGGACTGCACGTGTTAAATTTGTTTTGACCCTGCATGGGAGAAACTCGGACAGCCAAAGATCTGTAGGAGTCAGGTGCTTCCTGTTAAAGATCTGATGTTATCTATAGGAGTCAGGTGTTGTAACTCCATTTTGTTAAGTTCCTCCACCTATTGTGGGAATCATGATTATTAGTTGCAAGTGTTGTTAATTCGTTTTTCTTGAGCCTGCTTTCTCTTGCCCGTGTGAACCCTTGTTCCCTTGGAGCGGGTGTTGAGGTTACTATGGTAATCCTAGCCCATAATAGTTTGGTCTTTTCCTTTAAAAGGCTGATGCCTGCCTGCAATAAACGTTGCCTTGATCAGACTCTTGTCTTGGCGTCCTTCCTTTCTCTCTGCCCCATCTCCACCCCGCTGCTCTTTCAGGTTTGAGGCACTGCGGGACAGTGCTCTGAGGCGCCGGTTCGCGACAACTGGCGCCTGAACAGGGACCTGAAATTATAGCGGCGAGCGGTGAGTAATCAGAAGAAGCCTGCTATCAAAAAGGGCTCGGCCGAGTCGAAACAAGGAGGACACCGCTGTCTGGAACGCCCGGCAGGGAAAATCCTCGGAGAAGCAGGTACCAATGGGGCATATAGGATCTAAGATGAAATTTAGCACAGCAATTCAGTCTTTACTCAGTGAGAAAGGAATTAAGGCAATTAAAAAGTCATTGTTTCAATTTCTTGATTATATGGATGAAACTTGTCCTTGGTTCAGTGATGTAGAGGAAATAACTGGAGATGTTTGGTCTAGAGTAGGAGAAGAATTAAATAAAAAATTAGGAAGTCATAATTCTGACAGTGTACCAGCCATTACATTTTCTTTCTGGTCTTTAATAAATGAGTGCTTACAGAAAAGGGATGCACAAGGCTTAGATGAACACCTCAGAGAAGCCAAAGAAACCTTAGAGGAGTTAAGAGAAGTTGAATCACAAAATTCAGAACATAAGGAGAGAGAGTCAAAATTGTATCCTGATCTAACTGAAAGCTCCTCAGAGTCTGAGGGAGACAATGAAGATAATGATATTGTAGGAGCTATATTAACTGCTCGTCCTCCTCCCACTGCTCCTATTGAACCTGATATAAGAGAAATAAAAGACCCCAACTCAGATATGATCTCAGAGGTAGAACAATTAAGGAAAAGAGTTCAGTTAGCAGAGGAAAAACAATCACTCCTTAGAAAATTAGAAGCAATAAAGATAGATAAAAAGGTAATATCAAATGGGGAAGAAAGATTCCATAAGTTCACTCCCCTCCAGAAAGCACTGAGAGAGGCCGAAAAGGAAGGAGAGGACTTAGGCAACTTCAGCTTTTATGCTTATCCAGTTATCGAAGAATTAGATGGCCAAGGTAACAGGGTAAGAGGGCACAAACCCATTGATTTCAAGATGGTCAAAGAATTAAAAATAGCTACAGCTCAGTATGGGACAAATGCACCATTCACTTTGTGTGGGAAGCCAGCCATGGCCCACTGGCTTTTTGAAAGACAACATTTGTTCCTTTTTAAGGACTGCACATGTTAAACTTGTTTTGACCCTGCATGGGAGAAACTCGGACAGCTAAAGCTCTGTAGGAGTCAGGTGCTTCCTGTTAAAGATCTGATGTTATCTATAGGAGTCAGGTGTTGTAACTCCATTTTGTTAAGTTCCTCCACCTATTGTGGGAATCATGATTATTAGTTGCAAGTGTTGTTAATTTGTTTTTCTTGAGCCTGCTTTCTCTTGCCCGTGTGAACCCTTGTTCCCGTGGAGCGGTTGTTAAGGTTACTATGGTAATCCTAGCCCATAATAGTTTGGCCTTTTCCTTTAAAAGGCTGATGCCTGCCTGCAATAAACGTCGCCTTGATCAGACTCTTGTCTTGGCGTCCTTCCATTCTCTCTGCCCCATCTCCACCCTGCTGCTCTTTCAGGTTTGAGGCACTGCGGGACAGTGCTCTGTGTCGCCGGTTTGCGACACCTCACAACAATGACGAAAGTCGTCGGACTTCCTCAGAATGGTTTTTGACAGGAAAGGGAGTAGAGCTGTTGAATCTGGAATCACAGTCCAGTTGAGTATGCAACCACAATCCTTCGACTTCTTCATTTAATACGTCCATTTGTTGCTGAAGTATAGCCCAACCAGTTCCATTAAATCCTTGTTCTGGACAATAAAGTCTCCACTTGTGCACTAAGACACATCCTGGAGTTCTCTCTGCTGCTCCAGTGTTGGGGGGTCCCAATCTGGTCTCCTCAGTGGAAACCCAGCTTCAAGCTGTTCAAGGATAGTGGTAGGTCTGTAAACATATCTGTAATCATAATTAAGTGGAGCAGAAAAGAAGGGAGAATACCTGGACCAAAAGGTTATTATCATAAACAATATGCTGGAAAACCTGCACTGTCAAACAATATGAGTACATTTTGTATACCAGAAAAGTAGCAATAATTACTATAATTATATGAATCCTTATATACTGTAATATGGCGAGCCATTATGGTGAGCCTTGACACAGGCCTAGCCATGATTGAACTTTGAATCACCTCGCTGGCACAGACGGGCTCTCGCCCATAGCCACGGGTGAGTTCAGCTGGTAGCAGATGTAACCCATAACGGTTGCTATTGTTTCCCTTTGGAATGTGTGGGCGGTACTCTCGCTCCCATGCAGCCCTCGCTCCCATGCAGCTGGAGAGTATAAAAGGAAGAGGTTCTGTAATCAAGCAAGCAAGCAAGCAAGGAACTTTAGAAGAAAGGTGCCTCCCGTCTCTGTCCTTGTCCTTTCAGGTTTAGGACCTGCTGGCAGGATCCTGACGTCGCGGCTCTCAACAAGTGGCGCCTGAACAGGGACCTGAAAATAGATGAGGATATGTAATCCTGGACCCAGGTCGAAGGCAGTGACGGTGCTCCGGAGGACTGACCGCTGCGCCTGATCTTCGCAGTAAGTCTACCGTTCACTTCATGAACCCCGGACCCAGGTCGAAGGTAGCGACGGTGCTCCAGAGGAAGGTAAAAAGAAAAAGTGATAGAAGGTAGAGAGTGTCAAGTCCATTAGGGAAGAAAAAAAAAAAAAGAAAGAAAAA
>NW_022900929.1:43446690-43456894 GCF_012274545.1 Fukomys damarensis
ATGGGAAACAGTTGGAAACCAGGTGAATGAAGTTCTTCTGGCCGAGCCTAATCGTTTTCCAGAAGGTGCTCCTTTTAATTGGGCTTTGTTAAACACAGCTCTCAGGACTCCAACAAAAAAGGAAATCTTGGAAGCCTTAGACGAGGTGCATGAAGGGTTAAGGACCAAAGACAATCTTCCGGTGTTACTTCGTGGGACGTCATTACAGACTCTGTTAATCCCTTAAAGATAAAGATTGTGAAGGCTCCTCCTAAGAGCTAATTCTTCCTGCTTTTCCATCTTATGTGCTTACATCCACAAATAGATGGTTAATAGTAAATGAGACAAAAATATTAGGAAAGCTATAAGTAAGAGTTATGCTTTTGCATCTTGTTAAAAACAGGTAAAGAAAGCTATACAAGACTAGAAGGCCTAAGTATATAGAGAAGGTGTATGGAAATCATATAAAAAGGTTTACATTTACAGTCAAGAAGAGCTTTCATTCCTTTAACGCTAATTCTACAAGACATCTCTGTTAATTTTGATCTGCAAAAATTTTGACTAGTCATAACAAAAAATTTTTTATAATTCAATTGGCCAAAACCATCTGAATGCACTCCTTAAAATTCTTATGTTTGTCTGTCTTAAGTGTTATATGTTTGTCTGTCTTAAATGTTCAAAGATGTTTGTATGTTTTTGATCAAAATGACGTCAAATATAAATAGATTGTTGATTTCTACAACCTGGCTTTATAGGATCAAATAAAAAACTTAAATATAAGTAAATATAAATCTTTAAGTTTGGATATGCTCCTGCTGGTAAATAAAGAAGCAGCTGCTCAGAAAATTTATTCTGCTCTTTGTTCACTAATGGGAGCCACCAAAATAATTTTTTATAGCCTTATAAAAATATCTTGTTAAATGTTGTTGGGAATATTTTGTTGGTTATCAAAGGTCTGAATTGTAGAAATGTTATTATAATATGTTTCTGATGGTTATTTTCTGTTAAAAAAAAAAAGGGAAGATCCTTTTGATACAAAGCCACATTACAGGATATAAGAATTCATATCTGGTATACAAAATGTACTCATATTGTTTGACCATGTAGGTTTTCCAGCATATTGTTTATGAGAAAAACCTTTTGGTCCAGGTATTCTCCCTTTTCTTCTGCTCCACCTACTTATGGTTACAGGTATATTTATAGATCCACCACTATCCCTGAATAGCTTGAATCTGGAGACTGGATTGGGATCCCATCACTGGAGCAGCAGACATAACTCCAGGATGTGTCTTGTTGCACAAGCGGAGACTTTATTGTCCAGAACAAGGATTCATTGGAACTGGTTTGGCTATATTTCAGCAACAAATGGACTTATTAAACAAAGAAGTTGAAGGATTGTGGTTGCATACTCGATTGGACTGTGATCCCAGATTTCAACAGCTCTGCCTTACTCTCTTTCCTGTCAAAAACCATTCTGAGGAAGTTAGACGACTTTTTTCATTGTTTCAAGGGTTTTGGAATCGGACATTTCTAAATGTAACTAATCAGTTGTCATTGGACATTGAGGTCTTGTCTGGTGTTCATGCCAATTCTATCTGGCTTGATTTAGATTTTGCTACAGAAGTTTGGGAAAATTTGAAAAAGATGTTTTCACCTTTTTGGATTGTTATATGGCTTATTGTTATTGCTGTTATGATTGGGTTGTGTATTTTGGGTTACTGCTCATATCGATGCTGGAAGCATTCCCAGTTTAAAAATGAGCATTTAGCCATGGCTGTACAGGCTTCTTTCAATGATGTTACAATGTGCGTAGCCATTTACTTGGCTCAGGCTCAGCGTGCTTAGATCCCCTGCCTTGGGATACTCAGTGATGGGTAAGGATGGAAGCTTCTGTCTACCAGCCTAAGACAGGTCGTATTGGGACATAAGCCCTGTGACTGATGACGGGTAAGGAGATGGAAGACTTCTGCCGCCTAAGACAGAGGTCCCTTGGCTGATGCATGATGAATGGCCTATTGCTAGCATTCTTCATGCTATCAAAGAGAGATGGGGGAATTATGGCGAGCCATTATGGTGAGCCTTGACACAGGCCTAGCCATGAATGAACTTTGAGTCACCTCGCTGGCACAGACGTGCTCTCGCCCATAGCCACGGGTGAGTTCAGCTGGTAGCAGATGTAACCCATAATGGTTATTGTTTCCCTCTGGAATGTGTGAGCGGTACTCTCGCTCCCATGCAGCCCTCGCTCCCATGCAGCCCTCGCTCCCATGCAGCCCTCGCTCCCATGCAGCCCTCGCTCCTATGCAGCTGGAGAGTATAAAAGGAAGAGGTTCTGTAATAAAGCAAGCAAGCAAGCAAGGAACTTGAGAAGAAAGGTGCCTCCCGTCTCTCTGTCCTTGTCCTTTCAGGTTTAGGACCTGCTGGCAGGATCCTGACGTCGCGGCTCGCGACAAGTGGCGCTCGAACAGGGACCTGAAAGTAGATGAGGATATGTAATCCCGGACCCAGGTTGAAGGTGGGTACGGTGCTCCGGAGGAGAACCCTGGACCCAGGTCGAAGGCAGCGATGGTGCTCTGGAGGAAGGTAAAAAGAAAAAATAAAAAGGTAAAAAGAAAAAGTGAAAGAAGGTAAAAAGAAAAAGTGATATAAGGTAGAGAGTGTCAAGTCCATTAGGGAAGAAAAAAAAAAAAAGAAAAAAAAAGAGAAAGAAAGAAAGATGGGACAATCAGAATCCAGAAATTATCTAGCAAATTCAATTCAGAGCCTATTGAAGGCACAAGGAGTAACAGTTGAGAGGGCACGATTAGAGGCCTTTGTTAAGATTCTGGACACAGTTTGTCCATGGCTATGTGATAAGGCAGAAATAAACGCTGAAGTATGGGAAACATTTGGAAACCAGTTGAATGAAGACCTTTTGGCTGAGCTTAATCATTTTCCAGAAGGTACTCCTTTTAATTGGGCTTTGTTAAACACAGCTCTCAGGACTCCAACAAAAAAGGAAATCTTGGAAGCCTTAGACGACGTCATTACAGACTCTGTTAATCCCTTAAAGATAAAGATTGTGAAGGCTCCTCCTAAGAGCTAATTCTTCCTGCTTTTCCATCTTATGTGCTTTTTCATACTTTGCCTATCATAGTAAATGATTATTTTTTACATCCACAAATAGAAGGTTAATAGTAAATGAGAAAAAAAAATATTAGGAAAGCTATAAGTAAGAGTTATGCTTTTGCATCTTGTTAAAAACAGGTAAAGAAAGATATACAAGACCAGAAGCCCTAAGTATATAGAGAAGGTGTGTGGAAATCATTTACAGTCAAGAAGAGCTTTCATTCCTTTAACCCTAATTCTACAAGAGATCTCTGTTAATTTTGATCTGCAAATATTCTGACTAGTCATAACAAAGATTTTATAATTTAATTGGCCAAAACCATCTGAGTGCACTCGTTAAAATTGTCTTATATGTTTGTCTGTCTTAAGTGTTATATGTTTGTGTCTTAAATGTTCAAAGATGTTTGTATGTTTTTGATTAGAATGACATCAAATGATTGTTGATTTTTTTTAAAAAAAAGATATATCTTGTTAAATATGTTGTTAAAAATGTTTAATTGGCTATTATCAAAGGTCTGAATTATAAATGTTTGTTTCTGATGGTTATTTTCTGTTAAAAAAAAAGGAAGAACCTATTGATACAAAGCTACATTTCAGGACATAAGAATTCATATCTGGTATACAAAATGTATTCATATTGTTTGACCATGTAAGTTTTCCAGCATATTGTTCATGATAATAACCTTTTGGTCCAGGTATTCTCCCTTTTCTTCTGCTCCACCTAATTATGGTTGCAGGTACATTTATAGACCTACCACTATCCCTGAACAGCTTGAAGCTGGGTTTCCACTGAGGAGACCGAATTGGGACCCCAACACTGAAGCAGCAGAGAGAACTCCAGGATGTGTCTTGGTGCACAAGCGGAGACTTTATTGTCCAGAACAAGGATTCATTGGAACTGGTTTGGCTATATTTCAGCAACAAATGGACTTATTAAATGAAGTAGTTGAAGGATTGTGGTTGCATACTCGATTGGACTGTGATTCCAGATTTCAACAGCTCTACTCCCTTTCCTGTCAAAAACCATTCTGAGGAAGTCCGACGACTTCCATCATTGTTGCAAGGGTCTTGGAATCGGACATTTGTAAATGCAACTAGTCAGTTGTCATTGGACATTGAGGTCTTGTCTGGTGTTCATGCCAATTCTATCTGGCTTGATTTAAATTTTGCTACAGAAGCTTGGGAAAATTTGAAAAAGATGTTTTCACCTTTTTGGATTGTTATATGGTTTATTGTTATTGCTGTTATGATTGGTTTATGTATTTTGGGTTACTGCTCATATCGATGCTGGAAGCGTTCCCAGTTTAAAAATGAGCGTTTAGCCATGGTTGTACAGGCTTCTTTCAATGATGTTACAATGTGCGTAGCCATTTACTTGGCTCAGGCTCGGCGTGCTTAGATCCCCTGCCTTGGGATACTCAGTGATGGGTAAGGACAGAAGCTTCTGCCTACCAATCTAAGACAGGTCGTATTGGGACATAAGCCCTGTGACTGATGATGGGTAAGGAGATGGAAGACTTCTGCCACCTAAAACAGAGGTCCCTTGGCTGATGCATGACGAACGGCCTATTGCTAGCATTCTTCATGCTATCAAAGAGAGATGGGGGAATTATGGCGAGCCATTATGGTGAGCCTTGACACAGGCCTAGCCATGATTGAACTTTGAGTCACCTCGCTGGCACAGACGTGCTCTCGCCCATAGCCACGGGTGAGTTCAGCTGGTAGCAGATGTAACCCATAATGGTTATTGTTTCCCTCTGGAATGTGTGGGTGGTACTCTCGCTCCCATGCAGCCCTTGCTCCTATGCAGCTGGAGAGTATAAAAGGAAGAGGTTCTGTAATAAAGCAAGCAAGCAAGCAAGCAAGGAACTTTAGAAGAAAGGTGCCTCCCGTCTCTCTGTCCTCATCCTTTCAGGTTTAGGACCTGCTGGCAGGATCCTGACGTCGTGGCTCACGACACTGTAATATAGCTTTGTATCAACAGGATCTTCCCTTTTTTTTTTTTCCAGAAAATAACCATTAGAAGCATATTACAATAACATTTCTACAATTCAGACCTTTGATAACCAACAAAACATTCCCAACTATGGGAAGCCATGATGAGTCAGCTAATTACGCAGGCACAGCCATGTTGCTGTGATCTGACCTTGTGAAGATGTTGTTTGTGCTTTGACCTTGTGAAGTTTCATTTCTCTTCCAGAAGTCTGTTTCTGGTAAATCACATGAGCTAATATTCTGCTGTATGTCCATATATGGTAAAGAATTGCTTCATTTCTGTTGTTTATTCTGCTAAGAAATATATAGTAGGCTGTCTCAATAAAGCTTCAGCTTTGGTGCAGCCCTCACCACTGCTCACAGTGTCTTCTCTGACTACGGCCTGTCAGGGTTGGGCCTGCTGGCAGGACCCCGACGTCGTGGCTCATGACACCAACAACATTTATAACAAGATACATCTTTTTATAAGGCTATGAAAATTATTTTGGTGGCTCCCATTGGTGAACAAAAATCGGAACAAATTTTCTGAGCAGCTGCTTCTTTATTTACCAACAGGAACGTATCGAAACTTAAAGATTATCCTCAACTATTTTTTAAATTTTTATTCAATCCTATAAATCCAGATTGTAGAAATCAACAATCTACTTATATTTGATGTTATTTTAAGAACATAGAAACATCTTTGAACATTTAGGACACACATATAACACTTAAGACAGAAAAACATATAAGACAATTTTAACGAGTGCACTCAGATGGTTTTGGCCAATTGAATCAAAATTTTTTTTGTTATGACTAGTCAAAAATTTTGCAGATCAAAATTAACAGAGATCTCTTGTATAATTAGGGTTAAAGGAATGAAAGCTCTTCTTGACTGTAAATGTAAACCTTTTTATATGATTTCCATACACCTTCTCTGTACACTTAGGCCTTCTAGTCTTGTATATCTTTCTTTACCTGTTTTTAACAAGATGCAAAAGCATAACTCTTACTTATAGCTTTCCTAATATTTTTGTCTCATTTACTATTAACCTTCTTGTCACGAGCCATGATGTCAGGATCCTGCCAGCACGTTCTAAACCTGAAAGGACGAGGACAGAGAGACGGGAGGCACCTTTCTTCTCATGTTCCTTGCTTGCTTGCTTGCTTTATTACAGAACCTCTTCCTTTTATACTCTCCATCTGCATGGGAGTGAGGGCTGCACCGGAGCAAGGGCTGCACCGGAGCGAGGGCTGCATGGGAGCGAGAGTACCGCCCACACATTCCAAAGGGAAACAATAACAACCATTATGGGTTACATCTGCTACCAGCTGAACTTGCCCGTGGCTATGGGCAAGAGCACGTCCCTGCCAGCGAGGTGACTCAAAGTTCAATCATGGCTAGGCCTGTGTCAAGGCTCACCATAATGGCTCGCCATAATTCCCCCATCTCTCTTTGATAGCATGAAGAATGCTAGCAATAGGCTGTTCATCATGCATCAGCCAAGGAACCTCTGTCTTAGGTGGCAGAAGTCTTCCATCTCCTTACCCGTCATCAGTCGCAGGGCTTATGTCCCAATACGACCTGTCTTAGGTTGGTAGACAGAATCTTCTGTCCTTACCCGTCACTGAGTATCCCAAGGCGGGGGATCTAAGCACACCGAGCCTGAGCCAAGTAAATGGCTACACACATTGTATCATCATTGAAAGAAGCCTGTACGGCCATGGCTAAATGCTCATTTTTAAACTGGGTACACTTCCAGCATCGATATGAGCAGTAACCCAAAATACACAAACCAACCATAACAGCAATAACAATAAACCATATAACAATCCAAAAAGGTGAAAACATCTTTTTCAAATTTTCCCAAACTTCTGTAGCAAAATCTAAATCAAGCCGGATAGAATTAGCATGAACACCAGACAAGACCTCAATGTCCAATGACAACTGATTAGTTGCAGTTAGAAATGTCCGATTCCAAGACCCTCGCAACAATGAAGAAAGTCATCTAACTTGCTCAGAATGGTTTTTGACAGTAAAGGGAATAAGGCAGAGTTGTTGAAATCTGGGATCACAGTCCAATCGAGTATGCAACCACAATCCTTCAACTTCTTCATTTAATAAGTCCATTTGTTGCTGAAATATAGCCAAACCAGTTCCAATGAATCCTTGTCCTGGACAATAAAGTCTCCGCTTGTGCACCAAGACACATCCTGGAGTTCTCTCTGCTGCTTCAGTGTTGGGGTCCCAAATTCGATCTCCAGATTCAAGTTATTCAGGGATAGTAGCAGATCTATAAATATACCTGTAACCATAAGTAGGTGGAGCAGAAGAGAAGGGAGAATACCTGGACCAAAAGGTTATTCTCATAAACAATATGCTGGAAAACCTGCATGGTCAAACAATATGAGTACATTTTATATACCAGAAAAGATAGCAATAATGATTATAATTATATGAATTCTTATATCCTGTAATGTGGCTTTGTATCAACAGGATCTTCCCTTTTTTTTTTAACAGAAAATAACCATCAGAAACATATTACAATAACATTTCTACAATTCAGACCTTTGATAACCAACAAAATATTCCCAACAACATTTTTAACAAAAATTATTTTGGTGGCTCCCATTAGTGAACAAAGATCAGAATAAATTTTCTGAGCAGCTGCTTCTTTATTTACCAACAGGAGCATATCCAAACTTAAAGATTTATATTTACTTATATTTAAGTTTTTTATTTGATCCTATAAAGCCAGGTGGTAGAAATCAACAATCTATTTATATTTGACGTCATTTTGATCAAGAACATACAAACATCTTTGAACATTTAGGACAAACATATAACACTTAAGACAGACAAACATATAAGACAATTTTAACGAGTTCTCTATATACTTAGGCCTTCTAGTCTTGTATATCTTTCTTTACCTGTTTTTAACAAGATGCAAAAGCATAACTCTTACTTGTAGCTTTCCTAATATTTTTCTGTCTCATTTACTATTAACCTTCTATTTGTGGATGTAAGCACATAAGATGGAAAAGCAGGAAGAATTAGCTCTTAGGAGGAGCCTTCACAATCTTTATCTTTAAGGGATTAACAGAGTCTGTAATGACGTCCCACGAAATAACACTGGAAGATTGTCTTTGGTCCTTAACCCTTCATGCACCTCATCTAAGGCTTCCAAGATTTCCTTTTTTGTTGGAGTCCTGAGAGCTGTGTTTAACAAAGCCCAATTAAAAGGAGCACCTTCTGGAAAACGATTAGGCTCGGCCAGAAGGGCTTCATTCAACTGGTTTCCAACTGTTTCCCATACTTCAGCATTTATTTCTGCCTTATCACATAGCCATGGACAAATTGTGTCCAGAATCTTAACAAAGGCCTCTAATCGTGCCCTCTCAACTGTTACTCCCTGTGCCTTCAATAGGCTCTGAATTGAATTTGCTAGATAATTTCTGGATTCTGATTGTCCCATTTTTTCTTTTTCTTTTTTTTTTTTCTTCCCTAGTGGACTTGACACTCTACCTTCTATCACTTTTTCCTTTTTACCTTCTTCCGGAACACCATCGCTGCCTTCGACCTGGGTCCAGGATTACATATCTTCCTCCGGAGCACCGTCGCTACCTTCGACCTGGGTCTGGGGTTCATGAAGTGAACGGTAGACTTACTACGAGGATCAGCTGCAGTGGTCAGTCCTCAGGAGCACCGTCGCTGCCTTCGACCTGGGTCCAGGATTACATATCCTCATCTACTTTCAGGTCCCTGTTCGGGCGCCATTTGTCGCGAGCCTTGACATCAGGATCCTGCCAGCAGGTCCTAAACCTGAAAGGACGAGGACAGAGAGATGGGAAGCACCTTTCTTAAGTTCCTTGCTTGCTTTATTACAGAACCTCTTCCTTTTATACTCTCCAGCTGCATGGGAGCGAGGGCTGCACGGAAGCGAGGGCTGCACAGGAGCGAGGGCTGCACAGGAGTGAGAGTACTGCCCACACATTCCAAAGGGAAACAATAACAACCATTATGGGTTACTTCTGCTACCAGCTGAACTCGCCCATGGCTATGGGTGAGAGCACGTCCGTGCGGGCAAGGTGACTCAAAGTTCAATCATGGCTAGGCCTGTGTCAAGGCTCACCATAATGGCTCGCCATACCCAAGGGCCGATTAGAGAACATCACCCTCTTGAGTTTAAATTGGTGAAAGAATTAAAGACTGCTGTGAATCAGTATGGCACTGCAGCTCCTTTCACTTGTGCTATCCTGGACTCCATTACTGGATCCTGCTGAAACACGAAGTGATTGGATTGCAGTCTGCCACACAGTTCTTTGGGGAAGGGGTTTTTCCTTGCATTTTTCCACAGGACGCTGATCAACCGCAGTGGATCCCGGAGCATTTTATCAAACAGATTAACGCAAGCTGTGAAAAGGACCAAAGACAATCTTCCGATGTTACTTCGTGGGACGTCATTACAGACTCTGTTAATCCCTTAAAGATAAAGGTTGTGAAGGCTCCTCCTAAGAGCTAATTCTTCCCGCTTTTCCATCTTATGTGCTCACATCCACAAATAGAAGGTATGGCGAGCCATTATGGTGAGCCTTGACACAGGCCTAGCCATGATTAAACTTTGAGTCACCTCACCAGCACGGACGTGCCCATAGCCACGGGCAAGTTCAGCTGGTAGCAGATGTAACCCATAATGGTTGTTATTGTTTCCCTTTGGAATGTGTGGGCGGTACTCTCGCTCCCGTGCAGCCCTCGCTCCCGTGCAGCCCTCACTCCCATGCAGCTGGAGAGTATAAAAGGAAGAGGTTCTGTAATAAAGCAAGCAAGCAAGGAACATGAGAAGAAAGGTGCCTCCCATCTCTCTGTCCTCGTCCTTTCAGGTTTAGGACCTGCTGGCAGGATCCTGACGTCGTGGCTCGCGACAAGTGGCTGCCGAACAGGGACCTGAAAGTAGATGAGGATATGTAATCCCGGACCCAGGTCGAAGGCAGCGAAGGTGCTCCGGAGGAGAACCCCGGACCCAGATCGAAGGTAGCGACAGTGCTCCAGAGGAAGGTAAAAAGAAAAAGTGAAAGAAGGTAAAAAGAAAAAAGTGATAGAAGGTAGAGAGTGTCAAGTCCATTAGGGAAGAAAAAAAAAAAA
>NW_022900929.1:43461821-43479634 GCF_012274545.1 Fukomys damarensis
ATTGTCCATTGTCCAGAACAAGAATTCATTGGAATTGGTTTGGCTATATTTCAGCAACAAATGGACTTATTAAATGAAGAAGTTGAAGGATTGTGGTTGCATACTCGATTGGACTATGATCCCAGATTCTCTGCCTTATGCAGCAGAGAGAACTCCAGGATGTGTCTTGGTGCACAAGTGGAGACTTTATTGTCCAGAACAAGAATTCATTGGAATTGGTTTGGCTATATTTCAGCAACAAATGGACTTATTAAATGAAGAAGTTGAAGGATTGTGGTTGCATACTCGATTGGACTATGATCCCAGATTTCAACAACTCTGCCTTACTCCCTTTACTGTCAAAAACCATTCTGAGGAAGTTAGATGACTTTCTTCATTGTTGGGAAGGTCTTGGAATCTGACATTTTTAAATGCAACTAATCAGTTGTCATTGGACATTGAGGTCTTGTCTGGTGTTCATGCCAATTCTATCCGGCTTGATTTAGATTTTGCTACAGAAGTTTGGGAAAATTTGAAAAAGATGTTTTCACCTTCTTGGATTGTTATATAGTTTATTGTTATTGCTGTTATGATTGGGTTGTGTATTTTGGGTTACTGCTCATATCGATGCTGGAAGCGTTCCCAGTTTAAAAATGAGCATTTAGCCATGGTTGTACAGGCTTCTTTCAATGATGATACAATGTGTGTAGCCATTTACTTGGCTCAGGCTCGGTGTGCTTAGATCCCCCGCCTTGGGATACTCTGTGAGGGATAAGGACGGAAGCTTCTGTCTACCAACCTAAGACAGGTCGTATTGGGACATAAGCCCTGCGACTGATGATGGGTAAGGAGATGGAAGACTTCTGCCGCCTAAGACAGAGGTCCCTTGGCTGATGCATGATGAACGGCCTATTGCTAGCATTCTTCATGCTATCAAAGAGAGATGGGGGAATTATGGCGAGCCATTATGGTGAGCCTTGACACAGGCCTAGCCATGATTGAACTTTGAGTCACCTTGCTGGCACAGACGTGCTCTCGCCCATAGCCACGGGCAAGTTCAGCTGGTAGCAGATGTAACCCATAATGGTTGTTATTGTTTCCCTTTGGAATGTGTGGGTGGTACTCTCGCTCCCGTGCAGCCCTCGCTCCCGTGCAGCCCTCACTCCCATGCAGCTGGAGAGTATAAAAGGAAGAGGTTCAGTAATAAAGCAAACAAGGAACTTGAGAAGAAAGGTGCTTCCTGTCTCTCTGTCCTCGTCCTTTCAAGTTTAGGACCCGCTGGCAGGATCCTGACGTCACGGCTAGCGACACTTGGGGTCCCTCTTGTAAAGGAGATGATATGCCTTGAGACCCCGCAGATGTGGTGGGGTCTTTACCATTGGCTCATTGGTAGGCCTGTCCTCTGAGGCACGAAAAGATGCAAGTCTGCTCGAGAGGCATGAAATCTGCCTCAGCTGAAGTTCCTCACTGAGCTCCTGATTAATAGTGTGCAGCTGAGCTAGGTTTGCCTCCCTCTGAGTGGGGGGCGGCGCAGAAGGCGGTGGACGCTCAAGTGTTTGTTGAAAAGCCTCAAAACAGATATAGCGCTGCAGGAGGTCCTCCGGAATCCGGAGGCTCGAGGGGCTCAGGTGAAGGAGGATATTCTCTAGCGTCTTTTTCTAGACCAGATTCAGGGTGCTCTGAAGTCAGAGTGCTCCTCTCTATTTTGTTCTAACCCTTCATGCATCTCGTCTAAGGCTTCCAAGATTTCCTTTTTGGTTGGTGCCCTGAGAGCTGCATTTAACAAAGCCCAATAAAAAGGAGCACCTTCTGGAAAATGATCGGGCTCGGCCAGAAGGGCTTCATTCAACTGGTTTCCGACTGTCTCCCATACTTCAGTGTTTATTTCTGCCTTATCACATAGCTGTCATGAGCCGGCAATGCAGAGCACTGTCCAGCAGTGCCTCAAACCTGAAAGAACAGCGGGGTGGAGATGGGGCAGAGAGAAAGGAAGGACGCTAACACAAGAGTCTGATCAAGGCGACGTTTATTGCAAACAAGCATCAGCCTTTTAAAGGCACATCAACGGGAAACACCTGACTCCTACAGCTAATGTCAGATCTTTAACAGGAAGTACCTGACTCCTACAGATCTTTGGCTATCCGAGTTTCTCTCGTGCAGGGTCAGAAACAAGTTTAACATGTGCAGTCCTTAAAGAGGAACAAATGTTATCTTTCAAAAAGCCAATGGGCCATGGCTGGCTTCCCACACATAGCCATGGACAAACTGTGTCCAGAATCTTAACAAAGGCCTCTAATCGTACCCTCTCAACTGTTACTCCCTGTGCCTTCAATAGGCTCTGAATTGAATTTGCTAGATAATTTCTGGATTCTGATTGTCCCATGTTTTTTCTTTTTTTTTTTCTTCACAAATGGACTTGACACTCTCTACCTTCTATCACTTTTTTCTTTTTACCTTCCTCCGGAGCACCGTCGCCGCCTTCGACCTGGGTCCAGGATTACATATTCTCATCTACTTTCAGGTCCCTGTTCGGGCACCACTTGTCATGAGCCGCGACGTCAGGATCCTGCCAGCAGGTCCTAAACCTGAAAGGACGAGGACAGAGAGATGGGAGGCACCTTTCTTCTCATGTTCCTTTCTTGGTTGCTTTATTTTTTGTTATGGAACCTTTTCCTTTATACTCTGCAGCTGCACAGGAGTGAGAGCTGAATGGGAGCGAGGGTACCGCCCACATATTCCAGATGGAAACAATAACAATCACTATGGGTTACATCTTGCTACCAGCTGAACTCGCCCATTGCTATGGGTGACAGTAAGTCTGTGCCAGCGAGGTGACTCAAAATTCAATCATGGCTAGGCCTATGTCAAGGCTCACCGTGATGGCTCACCATACTATAGACTCCAATGCAAGATAAATGTTTAGGTTCCATCTTCATATGAGCCAAAAGAAAATGTATCCAAAATTTTGACAGCCAGATTTTGACAGACGTTGCATCACAAGATCCAAAAAAGTTAAACTCCTTAAATCTTTTATTTGGCATTTCTCAAATCTTTTATTTGGCATTTCTCAATCTTGAACATAAAATTTTAATTTTCTCTGCAGTAAGTAGCCTTGATCAAGCATGGCCCTTTTGCTTGAGATTGGAATCTTTGTTTTTGTTCTAGGTGGAAGCTCAACAGTCAGAGAAACTGGACTCCTTTATGACCTGTCAAGTACTCCAGACCCAAATCCTTCGTCATGCTCCAGATGTGCCTCCACCAGTGCCTGGCACCTTGGCACAGGGCATCGGGACCTGCAGCTTGAGCACAGCCAGAGGTTCAGCTTCTGAACCTCCCTGCCACTGCTGCCTTGGCCCTCCACACCTGTAGCCTCAGTGAGGCTGTTTTCTAAAGCGTCCATGCCACTCTAAATTTTTAATACCAGTGTATGAAGGTTCACATTTTTCTTTAACCAGGCCCAACACTTGGTATTATTATTATTATTTTTACCTCTAGGTTTGCTAGTGTGTGTTAATAGTATCTCACTGTGGTTTTGATTTGCCTCTAATGATTAATGATGAGAAAGTTGTATGTGCTTATTAGCTACTTGTGTAGCCTATTTGGATACATTTCTTTTCAAGCCATTTTCATTTAAAAATTGGTTGGTCTTTTTATTATTGTGTTGTAAGAGCTCTTTATATATTCTGGTTTTAAACCCTTAGATACATGCTTTCAAAATATTCTCTACTATATGGGTTGTAATCTTAGTTTGATCAATTTGCTCTGACAAAGTATCATAAACAAGATAGTTTATAAACAACAGATTTTTTCCCCCCCAGGACCACAACAAGCCTTTAATTATGGGGAGGGTCTGCTGGGCTGTCTCTGAACAAAGGAGAGAGAGCAATATGGCTTAGACAGGTAGTGCTTCTTACAGGACTGGGGTAGGGCGTATAGGAGCTGGGGTGGGATTGAGTGTTGTAGTGGCTTGGGATTGGGGGAGCCGTGACATCACTAGGAGGGGCTTGTGTCATCTCTAGTTCAGGCCATCTTAAGGCTAGGGATATCTAACATTCCAGTCTATTGTTTTATGGTTACTGGGTGAAGGTCTCTTCTTCTGGAGCTGCTTCAAGCTGACAAAGGGGGAAAGGTTGGGGCTAAACCTGTGTCTGGTGGGGGCAGTGGTAGGAAGGGGCTTCTTCCCTCTGCCACAGTGGCCAATACCCCACCATGATGAGTTATGTGACTGTCTGCTTGGTAAATGCCCTCATGCTTTCCTGTAAGATATTTTGAAAACAGCACAACAGACAGGGCCCTATCATGATTAAAAGACTTATTCAAGCCAGTGGGCCAACAAGGGAAGTAGCCAAGGCATAATTTGGGGAAGCCAGAAAGAGCTCTGGTCTATTCCCCAAGAATTCCATCATCTCTTTCACTCTTCCACACACTGCGGTAATTCTTTAACAATCCCTGACTGGTTAACAAAATAACAGCATTCTTCACCTAGCACCTGGCCTGTTCCCCCTTGGGCCACTCTCAGCATGTCCAGGGCCCTCCTATTTTATAACACAACTGCTGCTAGAGAATTTATTTGATCTTATACAATATTTAAGGACTGGCTTATTTTGTCCATGTCTTCTGAAATCTCTACGGACAGGGCCTGATAGAAATGTGTGGATGTAGAAATATCTGCTATACCCATCACCATGCCAGTGAGGACCCCACTTCCATCAAAAAGGGGACCAGGAGGGGGCCATCCTCTTGTTGACCTTTGACCATGGGAGGATCCTTTCAAACACCTCGAATTTGGTATAGATGGTCAAGGGAGGGCTGAGAAATGCTATGCAACAGGATATTTCAGATCAGTTGAGGCCTCGGAATGCCTCTTGATTACATATGAAGTACAGACCATTGGGCAGGCAGATCAGATGCTCTTCTGAGATAAAGAGGGAGCAAGCAAGGCAAGTGATGCTGTCATTTTGTCCCATGCATGTCAGGTTAGTAGTTTGTGTAGGGAATGGGGACCCATAATGAAGGGTCCCAGAACTAGATAAATTGCCAGTATTTGAGACAGAGAAAATCACAGGTTAAAATCTGGGGGGACAGGAATTGGAGCAGGAGTAAATGGACATACACATCCAACAGTCTGAGATATTGATAGGGAGATAGTGGGGTGTGGTACTAAATAGGTGTTGTAGCCTATTTTGAGACTGGGTTATCTGGTTTACCACTTGATCTATCCCTTTATAGGGAGGGGGAGTGGTGGGCCTCACAAGTCTATCACTAGTGCCTGTTCATTGACTGCCTCTTTTGATTATTCTTTTCTGCTGGGTGTTTAAGACCAAGTTAAAGTGAGACCTGTGTCAATCAGTATAAATATCTTGTTGTCTGTCAAGGTCAGTTAAGACTCTAGGCATTATTTTGGAACCATGCATAGAGCCTCTGAGCTCCTGTCAGTGTCAGCCATTAGGATGGGTCATGGACCTTGCTGGACCAAGTTGCTTTCAGTGAAAGCATGGGAGATTTTTTTTCTCTTGGTGATCCTCTTTTGGCACACATTACATTTGTCCTCTGGTGTCCAGCAGTCTCCCTGCTCAGGAGGTTGGGTGACTTACCAAAGTGTAAGGTGTTGTAGAAAATGTTTCTTCATACCTTGGATCTTTGATGACTTTGGAGGGCCAGGGCCAAAATACTGGTGGTCTTCTTAGCCCATTACCTTTTAGCATTGGTCTCTGCCCTTTGGTGGTTGAATACCCAGAAGAGAAGATCTATGACTTCAGGAGTATGGTAGAAGCAATGAGTTTAACTATCATAATTTTATCAGGATAGCAAGCACCCTGGAATCTAAAATATAGTTAGAGAACGGTTATTTTTATCAATCCTGGTTGTTCTAGTAGTTGATTTGTAGAATATTAACAGAAAAAACTTGGAATCAGGAGCCACATATAATAATAATAATAATAATAATAATAATAATAGTATTTTAGCATGACAATCATGATGACATTATCTTTGCAACAAATTTAGATATGTATCTTAGTATAAAATAGTCATTGTTAAATGTATTTATTCCTCTCTAAAAACTCATAAAAACAAAAGACTGGCCGGGTGTGGTGGTGCATGCCTGTAATCCCAGCAACTCCGGAGACTGAGGCAGGAGGATCTCTGTGAGTTTGAGACTAGCCTGGGCTACATAGTGAGTTCCAGGTCAGTCTCAACTACGTAGTGAGACCCTGTCTCAAAAAAACAAAACAAAACAAAACAAAAAAAAAAGAAAAAAAAAAAAGAAAAAAGAAAAGATCGGAAACTCTTACTTAAGTTATTACCTTTTGACAGGATGCCATCGAGGAAAGTGTGTGGGACTACAAATGTACCTGTAGCCATGAGTAGGTGGAGCAGAAGAGAAGCGTGAATACCTGGATCAAAAGGTTATTGTCATAAACAATATGTTGGAGTGTCGCGAGCCGCGACGTCAGGATCCTGCCAGCAGGTCCTAAACCTGAAAGGATGAGGACAGAGAGACGGGAGGCACCTTTCTTCTTCAGTTGCTTGCTTTATTACTGAACCTCTTCCTTTTATACTCTCCAGCTGCATGGGAGCGAGGGCTGCGCGGGAGCGAGGGAGCGAGGGAGCGAGGGCACCGCCCACACATTCCAGAGGGAAACAATAACGACCATTATGGGTTACATCTGCTACTAGCTGAACTCGCCCGTGGCTATGGGCGAGAGCACCTCCGTGCCTGTGTCAAGGCTCACCATAATGGCTCGCCATAATTCCCCCATCTTTCTTTGATAGCATGAAGAATGCTATCAACTCATCAGCCAAGGAACCTCTGTCTTAGGCGGCAGAAGTCTTCCATCTCCTTACCCGTCATCAGTCGCAGGGCTCATGTCCCAATACGACCTGTCTTAGGTTGGTAGACAGAAGCTTCCGTCCTTACCCGTCACTGAGTATCCCAAGGCGGGGGATCTAAGCATGCCAAGCCTGAGCCAAGTAAATGGCTACACACGTTGTATCATCATCCAAAGAAGCTTGTACAGCCATGGCTGAACGCTCTTAAACTGGGAACGCTTCCAGCATTGATATGAGCAGTAACCCAAAATACACAAACCAATCATAATAGCAATAACAATAAGCCATATAACAATCCAAAAAGGTGAAAACATCTTTTTCAAATTTTCCCAAACTTCTGTAGCAAAATCTAAATCAAGCCGGATAGAATTGGCATGAACACCAGACAAGACCTCAATGTCCAATGACAACTGATTAGTTGTAGTTAGAAATGTCCGAGTCCAAGACCCTCGCAACAATAAAGAAAGTCGTCTAATTTCCTCAGAATGGTTTTTGACAGGAAAGGGAGTAAGGCAGAGTTGTTGAAATCTGGGGTCACAGTCCAATCGAGTATGCAACCACAATCCTTCAACTTCTTTGTTTAATAAGTCCATTTGTTGCTGAAATATAGCCAAACCAGTTCCAATGAATCCTTGTTCTGGACAATAAAGTCTCCGTTTGTGCACCAAGACACATCCTGGAGTTCTCTCTGCTGCTCCAGTGTTGGGGTCCCAATCCAGTCTCCAGATTCAAGCTATTCAGGGATAGCAGCAGATCTATAAATATACTTGTAACCATAAGTAGGTGGAGCAGAAGAGAAGGGAGAATACCTGGACTAAAAGGTTATTCTCATAAACAATATGCTGGAAAACCTGCATGGTCAAACAATAGGAGTACATTTTGTATGTCAAAAAGTAGCAATAATTATTATAATTATATAAATTCCTATATCCTGCAACGTGGCCTTGTATCAACATTGGAGGACCTGTATAGTCAGAAATCATGAATATATTTTGTACACCAGAAAAGTAGTGATAGTAATTATTATAATTTTGTGAAACTTTATGTCCTATAGTGTAGCCTGGTACCAAAAGGATCTTTTTTAATAACGCCTTGTTTTCCACAGAAAATATATTTTGAAGATGACCATTATAAACATATCATAATAACATATTTAGAACTCAACCCTTTGATGATAACTAATGTAAACATTTTATAACAACAGTGAGTATATCTTCCCATAAGGCTATGAAAATTATTGGGGCTCCCATTAGTGAACAAAGACCAGAATAATTTTTTCTGAGCAGCTGCTTTTTTTTTTGTTTTGTTTTGTTTTTGTTTTTTGAGACAGGGTCTCACTATGTGGTTGAGACTTACCTGGACCTCACTATGTAGCCCAGGCTGGTCTTGAACTCACAGCGATCCTCCTGCCTCATCCTCCTGAGTGCTGGGATTAGAGGCATGTGCAACCATGCTCAGCTAGCAGCTGCTTCTTTATTCAGCAACAGGAGTCTATAAAAACCTAAAAATTTATAGCTAGTTATCTTGACAATTTTTTATTTAACCAGTAAAACCAGGTTGTAGAAATTAACAATTTGTATCTTTGATGTCATTTGGATCAAAAAATATAATTGGACAAACACTTTCAAACAATTGGACAATACAGACAAACATATAATGAAACTAGACTGCACTAAATATATTTGGCCAATTGTATTATAACATCTCTTAATTAAAACTAGGCAAAACTTTTGCAGATCAATTAACAGAGAGCTCTTGCAATTAGAATCAGGAGTAAAAGTGCTTCATAGCAGTAGCATAATCTTGTGTTACAGTTATTGTCAGAAGTCTGTAAGCAGAAAGTAGAGAGAAGGTCAAATTAATCCTATAATTACAATTTTAGAATTTGCAATGTAAAAGAAATGTTTCAAGTACATCAATTAAACATCTGGAAACCAAACACCAGTCAAACATTATTATTATTATTATTATTATTTTTTGTTTTGTTTTGTTTTTTCAGACAGGGTCTCACATAGTTGAGACTGACCTAGAACTCACAATGTAGCCCAGGCTGGTTTTAAACTCACAGTGATCCTCCTGCCTCAGCCTCCTGAGTGTTGTTATTACAGGCATGCACCACTACTCCTGGCCAATCCTACATTATTTTAAGTTGAAGATGAAAGTTACATTTGTCAATTAGCCAGAATTTATAATTTTTGAAAAAGATTTTTCTGCCTGGCAAGACATCACAGCTGATTTTACTATGGAACAAGCAGTCTGTAGCTGGCACTGAGCTGTAACCTAGCATTTGGTCTTTGAGCTCCAATTGTATTTTATTTTCCAATATTTATGTAGAAAACAATAGGGGCTAATGGAATTTCTTGGTAATATAGCCTGCCAAAGAAGTTGTTGATATGTACATAGGCAAGGCCAGGAGAGGATTTTACTTTTTTTTTTTTTTGCAGTCTTGCTTTCTTTTCTGAGGAAGCTGGGGAAGGAAGAGCAAGCAGAGAAGTGGTTGTTAATTCACTCTCCTGTTTGGAAGGGGTTGGAGGAGCAGGGAGAACATGGGTGTGTGGTGGAGAGATACAAGATGGCGGAAGTGAGAAAGGGTCACAAGATGGCGGAAATGAAGAAGCTCACGAGGAGATGGAAGAGCAGGCCGAGTCATAGGTGGCGGAGGTGTGAGTGGTGAGTGATAAGCCAGATCAAAAGTGGGATTCAGGAGGGGTGGAGGATGGAGTTTGGGCTAGAAGTACCTGAGATGGTGAACAGATTTGATAGAGGGAGGGGTGTGAAAGAAGGCTTGTATGTAGGGAATTTCTGACCATTTATCATTGTGTTGACAAAAATTGTGTAAATTGTATAATACGTTAAAATTGAAAGTGCCATTTTCAGGCCATTGAGATTATCTAATTTGTACTGAGGTCAAACTTAGTTGCAATAAAAAATGAGTCATTTTGGTTTAAAGTTGGGTCCCATCAGTCCAAGGGGATGAAGATGTGTCAGAAGTCAGCCAAGAGGCATTGAGGGAGGGGGCTTGGATTGTTGGGCACCCAATGTAGGATGGGTGAGGAGGATTTAGTTTCCTAGGAGGAGGGCAAAAGAGAGGAACATTTCCATCTCTTTTGATACTCCCTGAGCCATTCCCCAGAAGGGGAGAATGAGAGGAGTCAGGCCAGTGGGGCATCCCCCAGGGGCATGGTCCTGGGCCCAGTGACCTGAGAGGGTCTCTCTGACCAAGCACTTGGATTTCCAAGTAGTCGCCAGAGGGAGAGGATGAGAATGAGGCAGAGGACCTGAGAAGAGGGAGGCTAACTACCTACTCACCCTGAAATCAGTGACTGGTGTGGATGTGAGTCATCAGCAATGGCAAAGGTAGAAAGCCCCGAGGAGGTCCTGGCTGGGCAATGTGGTCTGGAGGAGGCAGCTGAAAGGCCAATTGACCCTGGCCCACAGGGCATCATCGCTTAATTGACTACCTTCCTTCAGGGTCTCAGCACCAGATATTTTAGGTAAAAAGAGCCAAAAAGCAGGACCGACCAGCACCATAACAAACCTTGATTACGAGGAGGTTCTGCCAGGCTGTCTCCAAACAAAGGAGAGAAAGCCAACAACAGAAAATTATTTCTCACAGTTCTGGAGACTGGGAAGTCTAAGATCAGGCCACCAACAGATTCAGGGTCTGGAGCAGAACTGTTTCTTTGTCCATCAATGGTACCACTGTGCCACATCTTTGTTAGCGTTCCCTTGCTTTAAGATGGTCCTAACTAGTGATGACACAAGCCCCTTGTAGTGATATCACAAGCTCCCCCAATCCCCATCCACTACATCATTCAATCCCACCCCACTCCTATAAGCCCCACCCCAGTCCTATAAGAAGCACCACCTGTCTTAGTCATATTGCTTTCTCTCCCTCGTTTGGAGATTGCCTGGCAGATCCTCCCCATAATAAGGGCTTGTTATGGTCCCGGTCTGGTCCGGTTTTTGGCTCTTTTACCTAACAATCCTCACATGGAAGAAGGGCCAAATGAGCCCACTTGAACCTATTATGAGGGCAAAAACCCCCTTCCTGAGAACTCTGCTCTCATTACCTAGTCACCCTCCGCTGGTACTCGCCTCGTGACACCATCATCCTGGAGATTAGAATTTGAACGTGAAGTTTTTTTTTTGGGGGGGTGGGGCGCTGATAAACATGCAGACCACAGCAGTTATCATTTTACTTTTTTTTTTGATGGTCCTGGCAATTCACCCCAGGGCCTCCTCATGCTAGGCAGATGCTCTACCACTGAACTACATCCCCAGACCTTCAAGGTACAAAAATGTTTAATTTGCAGTCCAATTAATCTATTTTTTCTTGTTTGTTTATACATTAGGTATCATATCTAAGAAACCATTGACTAATCTAAGATCTTAAAGATTTAAGTATATGTTTTCTTTTAAGAGTTTTATAGCTTTATTTTTGCAATAGGAACTTTGATGTATTTTAAATTAATTTTTATATATAGTGTGAAATAAGTGTGTAGTAAAACTTCCACGTAGACAGTGTGAGGTAACAGTGCATTCTTTTGCATTTGAATATTTACTCATCTCACTCTAATTTGAGCCACACTATTTTGGGGGCATCTAATTTAGCAATACTTCCCATAATTAAATATGCACATTTCCTATGTCCCAGAATTCTTTCTAAATACGGAGGACGATCAATGTGAATGCATTAAGATATATGCAAAAAATGTTAATTGCAGAATTTTATTCATTGGAAAATATTAGACCCAAAAGAGTATCATTAGTTGAGTAACAAGTAAATTATAAATTATGATATGTTCACCAAATGGAACACAATGCTCCTGTTGAATGGAATGAGGTTAAATTATAGCCTTGAGTCATACCATATTTTGTTGAATTAGAAAGTATTTTGCCTTTTAGGTGATGTTTATTGATCTCTACTGTTTTGTAGGCAAAATTCTAAGTGCTTTAGAAGTACTGATTCATAAGAACTCAACACCCCTAAGTATCATCATCATCATTATCCTATTTTACAGATGAAGTAGTTGAAGTTTGTAACATTCAAGAACCTTGCCTGTATCTGTTAGCTCTCACTAGAGAAATGGATTTGATATAAGGTATATAAATATATAAGGACTTACAGGATAGGCTTACAATGGCCACCGCAGTCAGGAGTGGAAGGGTGCAAAGGGGTTGCCTGTGCACTGGAGACCTGAAGGATGCAGGTGAAGGGCTGAAGCTCACTGTAGTGTCCCGTGTGAGTTCATAGCAGGAGGCTGAGGGGTCTGTGGCAGAAAGCTGAAGAATTTGCACTGGGACCCAGGAGTTGGTGAAGGTGAAGGAGAAGCCTGGAGCTCCTCTGAAGAAACAGAAGTGAGCCTTCCTTCTTATTTCCCTTTTATTCCAGTCAGAGGATAAGCCTTTTGCTCAGGGTCACTCACATTGAAGGTGGTCTTCTGCCTGCAGTAAATCCCTTCTGCTACACCTAGCACTCTGCTGATTCAATTTAATTGGGCATTTATTACTCACTTTGACACCATCAATTAACTTTTACATTGCCCAAGGTTACAGAGCTGTAAGAGATGCCAAGACCCCTCTAACTAGTATCCTTATAGTCACCAGATTACATAGATCCCAACTTCGCTCTTAATTCAGTTGAAGAGCCAGGTGTGGTGGTGCACGTCTGTATTCCCGAGCAGTTGGAGGCTGAGGCAGGAGGATCACTGTGAGTTCAAGGCCAGCTTGGCTACACAGTGAGTTCAAGCCAGCCTGCAGTACATAGTGAGAGCCTGTCTCAATCCCCCCAAATCAGTTAAAGATAACTGTTAAGTATGTAGGTTTCCATAAGTGTAGCAAAAGTTGGAAAGATAATCAGTAAACTGTTCATGGTCAGGTTTAAAAGGTAGGAAGGAGAAGCAACAAACATGCTCAGAGTCTCTGATATGTCTCTTACTGGCCTTAAGATGTTATCTCACTTAATCCTTATGGCATCATTATGAGATGTAAGTTATATTACAAAGTAAGAGTTTAAGAATTTACCTAATAGCTATCTTTCTCAAAGTATAAGGCAGAGGATGAGGTGAAGCTCTCTAGATTGAAAGAACAGCCTAAGAAAAGGTACACAGATATATAGGGCAGAATACCATGACTAATCTGACTAGAGCTGAAGGCTCATGCTGGAAAATAATGGAAAAGAGATAAGCGAGGGTAGTGAGGTCATAGGATGGACATATTGATGAATTTAGTTGAGCTGACTCTAAGGCAGAGCTCAAGATTGGTGGGAACAGGAGTGAAAATGGAAAGTCCTTCATTTCTATACACTTCCAAATTGCTCCAGTTTGTTACCACAACCACCTGTTATTTTTGTAAGTTAATTTTTTTTTCTTGAGATAAAAATGGTCAGTTACAGTTAGGGAAAAGTTTTGGAGTGCTATTGTACATCAGTGACTAAAGAACAGTAACGAATTGCGCATTTCAAAAAGATAGAAGAAAGTATATTGAATATTTTCACTAGAAAGGAATGGTAGATGCTGGAGGTAATAGAACATGCCTGTACTCCCAGTTGCTTCTGAGGCTAGGGAGGAGAATTGAAAGTTCAAGGCAAGCCTGGGCAACTGAATGATACTCACACTAAAATTAAAATAAAAAGGGCCGTGGATGTAGTTCAGTGATAGGGTGCTTTTATAACATCCTGAATTTGATTCCTAACACAGCAATTAAAAAATGGAAATGGTAAATGTCTGAGAAGATAGATGTTTACTCTGATTTAAATCTTACATAATATATGCATGTATCAAAGCATCACATATTTGTTTCTATGTACCAGATAAAAATAAACAATGTAAATAAAAAGATTCAAAGAAACAGTTTTTTTAGAGCGGCAGTTCTGGAGATTAAACCCAGAGCCTTGGGTGCATGCTGAGAAAGTGTTGTACCACTGAGCTGCATCCTAACTCCTTAGGAACTATTTTCTTGGCCTTACTGTATTATGGGTATTGTACTTTCATTGGTTCCCATCATGCAAAGACTACCACAAATATATCTACAATCACACAGAGTTGGGTTCATTGTCTTGTAAGGAAAGGAATGAGCGACAAATAGGTCATGGGGCATCTCAGTAGGAGAGAACCTTGTACAGCAACCCGTTTTTATATTTCCAATGAGGACAAGCTTTAAAACAAATTTCACTGGGTTTTAAAGACCAGTGCTTTCAGGCTTAAATAGCAAGCAGCAAAAATTTATTTCAACTGGGAACATTTCCATGTGAAATATATGGCTTCTAACTTCTTAAATGGAAGACTAAAAGACCTGGGAAGAACTGATATATCTCCACTTTGTTCTTCATCAGAACCTGTAAGGATGACACATTTGACTCATGAATTTTTACAAACTCTCATTCCAAACAGAACACTTCTCAGGGCAAGTTTCATGTCCTTATTACGAAGACTGTAGATCAGAGGATTAAAGAGAGGTGTCATCACTGAATATACCAGTGTGACAATCTTCTGCATCAAAGTGGGGATGCCATATGTAGGACTCACATACATCACCATGACTGTCCCATAGAAAAGAGACACCACAGCTAAATGAGAACCACAGGTGGAGAAGGCCTTCCACCGCCCAGATGCAGAAGGGACCCGAAAAACAGCTCTGAGCAGCAGCATATAGGATCGAAGAATGTACATGATAGTGAAAAAGAGAACAAAGGAACTCTGAGCATAAAAAATAGTTTCAGTAATGGGAGCTGGGGCACAAGACAGAGCCATCAATGGGTCCATGTCACACAAGAAGTGATCAATGATATTAGAATGACAGAAGGGAAGTTGGAAGATGAAGTAAATGGGTATTGGATATCCAAGGAATCCAATGAGCCAGCATATGGACACCAGCATGCCACAGACTCTCCTGGTCATTAGGGTGGGGTAGTACAGAGGGCGGCAGATAGCCAAATAGCGATCATAAGCCATTACTGCCAGGAAGAGACATTCAGTTGTGCCTAGTGAAAAGAAGAAATAGAACTGGAGGAAGCACCCAGAAAATGAGATGACCTTTGTCTTGGAAAGCATGTTGGCCAGCATGTTGGGAACCGTGGCAGAAACATACCAGATCTCAAGGAAGGCAAAATTTCCCAGCAGAAAATACATGGGAGTGTGTAGTCGTGGGTCACATCTTACTGCACAGATGATGGCTCCATTTCCAAGCAAGGTCAGTACATAAACCACCAAGAACAATGTGAAGAGGGAGATTTGTATCTTCCAGTTACCAGGGAATCCCAGGAGAACAAATTCGGTCACAATGTGTGTTGCTGATCTGTTCATGGGACCTAAATCTATAGAGAAGAAACCTATGAATTTGACTCAGGTTTCTCTCACAGATGAGGATGGCTTTCTGGGATTGGCTTGAAGACAGATGGCCACAGTTATGTTGACACCACCCAGCATCTAACATCTCACCAGCTCTGTGAAGGGGATTCCAGATGAGTGGGGCATTTATGAATTTCTCTGGACTTTGTTCATTTCTGGAGACCCTGGAAGCTTGTTTTCTAGAACCTTGTTGAGATCTTTAACAGGTAAATTGATGTTAAAGTCTGCTTGTTTTCAGGGATTACTGTAAACACCCCCTGTGTCTCTCCCAAGGAGGTATCAGTCGCTCCTCCATTTTCCCTGGAGTACTTTACCTTTCCAACTCTTGGGACTCACCTAGAAGTTAGTATGTTTGCTCTTCTATAAATTAGCTCTAGTATATTAGCTAGAGTCAGAAAAGAGAGGAGCCAGGGGAAATACCAAATTCTAGGAGACTTTCTATTGGAAAGAAATTGCATTCCATTAAGGAATCACTCTTTGTGGGGGTCATTCTCTAAATCTAAAACTGAGGTATGTATGTGAGCAAACCTTTCCTCTCTAGAAGGTCATCAAAATATGACCAGATACATAATAAATTTTGCTTTGCATATAAGAATGATGATGGATATGATTCATCCTACACTTGGAGAGAGTAATTGAGTTATACAAATCCTACTGATAAGCATTGGATAATCCCATTCCACAGAGAACATAGCACTGGGCATATTTTCTGTTCTCATTGCATAGACTGTAGATTAAAGGATTGAAGGCTGGGGTCACCACAGAGTATATCAGTGTGATGACCTTATGCATAGCAACTGAGTTGCCAGATGTGGGACTCACATACATCACTGTTATGGATCCATAGAACAGAGACACCACGACCAAGTGTGATCCACAGGTGGAGAAGGCCTTTTGTCATCCAGGGAAGAAGGAACCTGAAACACAGCTCTGAGCACCAAAACATAAGACCCACAAAAGGAAAGTTGGGAAATGAGAACAATCGGTATTGTTTGTCTTAGCATGTTGTGGCATATAGTGTTTACATTAGTTGGGGCTAGTAGCTTCCTGTGCATGGCACATCTGTATTCCTCTCACGTCCCCTTCTCCTGGCCTTGCCCTCGTTCCCTATGGAGAATCACTATAGGGATCCCCAATAGGGATCACTTCCCTATGGCAAGAGATATGCTTCCTTGTTCCTTTCTGTCCATTAATTTTCTTTTTCTTAGTTTGTACTTTGCCTTACTCATATAAGAGATATCATATGGTTTTAGGCTTGTGTATATGGTTTACTTTACTCAACACTGTATTTTTCTGCAAAATGTCTGCTCATTTATCTTGCCCATTTTTTGACTGGGTCTTTAATTATAGTTGTTTTGGTTTTTTGGAGTTCTTTGTATATTCTAGGTGCTAGTCCTCTGTCTGAGGAGTAGCTGGCAAAAATTGTTTCCCATTCTTTATGTTGTCTTTTCATGCTATGATTGATTCTTTTGCTGTGCTGAAGCTTTTTAGTCTGATATAATCTCATTTGTTGATTCTTGCTGCTATTACTCATGGAATTGAGGGTCTGTTTAGAAAATTCTTTCCTGTACCTATGTCTTAAAATGTTTTACCTATTTTAACGTCCATAAGGTTCAATGTTTCTTTTTTAATATTTAGATCTTTGATCCATTTTGATCAAAGATCAAAGATGGTGAGAGATAAGGGTCCAGTTTTATTCTTCTACATAGAGATAACTAGTTTTTCTAACACCACTGGTTCAATAGGCTATCTGTTCTCCAACATATGCTTTGGACCCTTTGTCAATGATCAAATAGTTGAATATGTCTGGGGAGGTTTCTGTATCCTCAGTTTTGTTCCATTGATTAATGAGTCTGCTTTTGCTCCAGTACCATGCCATTTTAAAAAAAAATTACTATTGCTTTGTAGTATAGCTGGAAGTCAGGTATTGTCATGCTACTTCCTTATTGCTGTTTCCCAAATTATTTTTGCTATCCTGTGTCTCTTCTGGTTCCACATGAATTTTTGGGTTTATTTCCTCTACATCCATGAAGTATGTTTTTGGTGTTTTGATTGAATCTGTGTAATACTTTTGGAAATATGGCTGTTTTTGCAATATTGTTTCTGCCTATCTAGGAGCAAGGGACATTTTTTTCCCATTTTCTGATGTCCTCTTTAATCTCCTTCAGAGTACTGTAGCTTTCTTTGTAGAGGTGTTTCAATCTCTTGGTTAAGTTAATTCCTAGATATTTTATTTTTCTTGGTGGGACCATGAATGGTATTGTTTTCATAATTTCCTCCTCATCCTATTAATGTTGGTATATACAAAAGCTAATGATTTTTGGTTATTAATTCTAAGAGGTTTTTGGTGGAGTTCTTTGGGTCTTTTATGTAGATTATCATGTTGACTGAAAATAGTGATAATTTTAGTTCTTCCTTTCTTTTATGTATCCCTTTTATTTCTTTTTCCTACTTGATTGCTCTGGCTAATGCTTAAAGTCTTATATTGAATAGAAGAGATGATAGGACACATTCTTATCTTATTCCTGATTTTAGAAGGAATGCTTTTCATTTTTCCCATTTAGTATAATGCTAGCTATTGGTTTGGAATAAATAGCCTTTGTCACATTTAGGTATGGTCCTTCTAGCCCTGTTTTCTTCAAGTGTTTATTT
>NW_022900929.1:43479850-43529273 GCF_012274545.1 Fukomys damarensis
TTTTTTTTTTTTTTTTTTTTTTTTTTCTTGTAGCAGGGATCGAACTTGGGACCTTACACTTGTGAGGCAGGCAGCAGAACCACTGAGCTAAATCCCTGGCCCGCTTCAAGATTTTTTTTTTTTCCAATCAAAAAGAGATGTTGGAGTTTGTGAAAAGCCTTTTCTGCAGCTGTTGATAAAAATCTTGTGATTTTCGACCTTGACCCTGTTTATGTCTTTTATTTAATGTAATACTAGTAAATATTAATAAAGAAAATATAAAACACTTCTATGAAAAATAAAATTTTATTACAAAATAATTAGAGAGTAACAATGATAAATACACTGTGTATCATGGTCTTAAAATAATATATTTTCAATTGATAATCTATCTTTCAAGTTATCTCCTAAGAAAACTATACCTTTTTTTGCATAAAACGTCTTAATTATTAACATAGTATCGGACACTGAGTATTATTTGAACAATTTCTTCCTATTTCACAATATCTATTATTTAAGTTTCTCATGCCAGAGAGACAATGTGATATTTACACATGTGCCTGATTTATTTCTCTTAGATTATGATCTTAAGGTGCATCTATTTACCTAGAAATATCTTCAGTTTATCCTTCTTGGTGGCTGAGTAGTACTCTGTTAATAAAAAACCACACATTTCTTTTTAGGCATTCCTTGGTTGATGGGCACTTGGGTTGTTTCCAAGATTTAGTTATTAAAAACGTTGGTACTATAAGCTTGGGTACACATATATTGCTGTGGTGTGGTGCCTTTAATTCTTTTGGGAAGATACCCAGAAAGGGAATAGCTGGGTCAAACCTCTAGTCAATTTTCTTTTTGTACCAGGGGATCAAACTCAGGACCTTGCGCTTGCAAGGCAGGTAGCAGTACCACTGAGCTAATTCTATGGCCCTTCACACTGAATCCACAGTCTACATTAATCTACACTCCCACCAAGAGTGGAGAAGGGTTCCTTTTTCTCCGTAACACTACAATAATTTGTAGTTGGTTGATTTCTTGATAAAAGCCATTCTTTCTGGTGTGAGATGGAACCTCAGCATTTTTTTAATTTGCGTCTCTTGAAGGACCAGTGATGTTGAGCAGTTTTTCATATATATTTTTTGCCATTTATAATATTCAGCTGAGAAGTGTGTATTCATCTCAGATGCCTATTTTTGGATTGGGTCTCTGAATATGGGGTATGGTCTGATTTTCTTTCAATTCTTTGTATGTTCTAGGTATTAGTCCTTTGTCTGAGGAACAACTAGCTAAAAATTTTTCCCACTCTGTGGGTTGTCTCTTCATTCTGTTGGTGATTTATTTTGCTGCGTAAAAGCTTTTTTTAAAAGGATGAGATCCCAGTTGTTTATTCTTTTTATTATTTCCCATGTAATCAGGGGTTTGTTCATGAAGTCATTGTGTACACCTGTGTCCTCAAGAGTTGTACCCCTAGTTGTGCCTATTCTTTCTTCCAGTGATTTAGTGTTTCTCTTTTAATATTTAGATGTTTGATACATTTTAATTTTAATTTAGTGCATGGTGAGAGCCTTGGGTTTAGTTTTAGTCTTCAACATGTAGAAAGCCACTTTTTCCAGCAGCATTTACTAAATATGCCACCCATTGAACACGTTTGGTCCCTTTGTCAAAGATAAGGTGGCTGAGAATGTTTTGGGTTGTCTTGTAGTCTGTTCCATTGATCCTTGGGTCTGTTTTTCTTTTTTTTGGCTAGTACCATGCTGTTTTTATTGCAGTAGCTCTGTAGTATAATTTCAAGTCAGGGATTGTGAGGTTCCTTGCCTTGCTTTTGTGGCTCACGATTGTTTTTGCTATTCTAGGTCTTTGCTGGTTCCAAATGAATTTTAGGCATATTTTCTCCAGTTCTGTCAGGGAGGCTAAAAGTAGTTTGATTGGGATTGCATTAAATCTATGTAACAATTTTGGAAATATGGTCATTTTCATTATGTTGGTTCTTCCTACCCAAGATCAAGGAATATCTTTCCATTTTCTGATATCCTCTTTGATCTCCTTTTTAGTATATGTGCTGCTGAAGCAGGCACTTTGATCTCCTTTTTAGAGTAGTGTAATTTTTGATGTAATGATCTTTTACTTCCTTGTTAGATTGATTTCTAAGTATTTTATTTTTTGGATGCTATTTTGAAAGGTGTTGTTTCCTTATTTCTTGCTCAATGAGTTTGTTATTTGTGTACAGGAATGCTATTGATGTTTGAGTGTTGACTTTGTATCCAGCTATGCTAATGAATTTTGTTATTAAAGGTAGAAGTCTTCTTCTGGGTCTTTTATATAGAGTATCATGTAATCACAAGTAATGATAATTTAACTTCTTTTCCTAGCTCCATTCCTTTTATTTTTTTCTCTTGTCTAAGTGCTCTGGCTAATGTTTTGAAAACTATATTGAATAGGAGTGGTGATAATGGACATTCTTGTCTTGTTCCTGATTTAAGCATGAAAGCTTTCAGTTTTTGACCATTTAGTGTGATGGTGGCTGTTGATTTGACATGGATGGCTTTTATCTGGTTGAGATAAAGATCATCTCTTCTAATTTTCCATTTTTTATCATGAATGGGTGTTGGGCTTTGCCAAATGCCTTTTCTACATCTATTGAGAAGATCATGTGATTTTCGTCTTTGGCTCTGTTGATATGGTGTATTACACTTACTGATTAGCATGTGTTGAACCATCCTCGCATCCCTGGGATGATTCCTACTTGGTCATGGTGTATAAACTTCTTGATTTGCTGCATTCTGTCTCCCAGTATCCTACTGAGAATTTTTGCATGTGTGTCCTTTAGGGAGATTGGCCTGTAGTTCTCATTTTGTGTTGGGTCTTTCTCTAGTTTTGGTGTCAGGGTAATACTTACTTCCAGGAATAATTTTGCAAGTATTGCTTCCCTTTCCATTTCATTAAAGTTTGAAGATTAGTGGGATTAGACTGTCTCTAAATTTCTTGTAGAATTCAGTAGTGAAACCATCAGGACCTGGATTTTCTTTGCTGGTAAGTTTTTAGTTACATTTTTAATTTCATTGACTGACATAGGGTTGATTAGAATTTTAATATCTTCTTGATTCAGCTTTGGTAATTCATATGTATCAGAAATATATCCATTTCTTTGTTTTCCATCTTGTTGGTTCTTGGAACAAGTATTGATGATCTTCTGGATTTCTATAATATCTGCTTTGATTTCACCCTTTTAATTTGTGATTTCATGAATTTTAGTTTTTTCTTTCTTGTTTTGATAAGGTTGGCTAAGGGTTTATCTATCTTATTTAGTCTTTCCAAGAACCAACTTTTTGATTCATTGATTCTTTGTATTGTTTTTTAGTCTCAATTACATTAATTTCTGCTCTGATATTATAATTTTCTCCCTCATCTGAGCTCTGGGCTTGAGTTGTTTTTTCTAGACACTTGAGGTTCAACATTAGGCTGTTTATTTGAGTTCATTCTTTTTCCCCACTGAATGGTCATATTTATCTTGTGCTATTGTAGTTTGGAAATGTTCAACTTTCTTTTTATTTGTACAAAGGCTCAGAGCCAAGAGTTTGCCTTAAATTTCAGTGACAATGTTGGACTTGGACTTTTCAGCAATGCTGAAACTGTTAGGACTTTGGCAACTCTTAGAGATGGATTAAATACCTTTTGCATAAAGAGATGCCCATGAATCTTTTGGTGGCCAGGGGCTAGATGTCTCCTCAAAGTCTTATGTGGCCAGAGGTGGGGCTTTTAGGAGTTGACTGGATTTAGGGTGTATGATACTGGGATTAAGAGTGTGATGCTTAAACCAGGCATGGTGTCGCACACCTGTAATCCCAGCACTCAGGAGGCTGAGGCAGGAGGATTGCTGTTGAGACCAGCGTGGGCTACATAGTGACTTCCAGTTCAGTCTCAACTACATAGTGAGTCCCTGCCTCAACAACAACAACAACAACAAAAAGAATGTGATGCTTGGATTAAGGGTGTGATGCTGGTAATTAAGCATGCCCACCCTGGATGTGAGTGCTACATGCCCAAAGGGAATGTAGCCCATAACAGAAAGAAGGCTGCTCCTCCTCCTTCACTACTTTGCTGTTTTGCTGACTTCTACCTACCATGCCATGGACTGGTTTGCCTCTGTAATCCCTCTGCCATGCCACCCTGCCTTGGAGCCAGCCAACTATGAACTGAAACCTCTACAAACTGTGAGGTACAATAAATGTTTCCTCTTTTAACTTTGGCATCAGGATTTTCTCTCAGCAATAAGAAAAGTAGCTAAGACAGTACTTGACAGAAAATTATATTATAAAGCAACAGTAAGAAAACCAGCAAAATATGGGCACAAAAATGAATGGATCACAGCCCGGCACACTTACACAGATGCTTACAATTATACTTGTGATTATGGACAAAAGTACAAAAATATATGTCAGAGAAAACACAGCCTCTTTAATGGTTGTCTTAGTTACTTTTCTCTCATTGGTGAGACAAAATACCCGACTCCCAAAGTTAAAAGAGGAAAGATTTATTTAGCTCACAGTTTGTAGTGGATTAAGTCCATAATTGGCTGGCTCTAAGGGAAACAAATGGCAGAGGGACCACAATTCATGGTGGCTGAAAGGAGGAAGAAAAACAAGGGACCCTAACAACATCTTTCTGCCCCTTTTGTCGTATCCAGGCTACTTAGGGAGAGTAGCACTCATACCCTTAATCCTAGTTCCCTTAAACCTAGCATTGCATTAATTCATGAATCAATTCTAGCATCACATACTCTAGATCCAGCCATCTCAAAAACCCCACCTATGACAGCATGAGGCTTTGGGGGGATATTTGGACCCAGATATAATATTCAATCCCTGCCTGCTAAAGACTCACGCACACAGTTTTATGCAAAAAATTTATGCATTTAGTCCATCTCTAAGAATTGCTGAAGTCCTGAAAGTTTTAGCATTACTGAAAAGTCCAAGTCCAAAGTCTCCTGTAAGATTTAAGGAAAATTCTAGCTACAAGTCCATCAATAAATGCAATACAAGTTAAACACTTCCAACATTCAATGACACAAGATAGACATTTCTATTCCAAAGGTTATAAGCAGGGGATATCAAGGAATGGGAACAAAGGAAGACCAAAAACCAGTAGGGTAACCATTAAATCCCACAGTTCCACTTCCAGCATCCCTGTCAACCTGTGGCAAGTTGTGTACTCCAAAGGGCTTGGATGGCTTCACTCCTATGGCACTGAAGATGGTTGTCTCATGGATTCTCTCTGGGGCCAGCTATGTTCCCTCCTTGCAGTTTTCCTCACACAATCAATGTTCCTGAGTTCACCAAACTTCTAGGATCTCCACTGCATCTTTGGCTTAACATTTACAGCTTTTCACACTTTCCTCTCAGAAGCACACTGTTTGGCCTGCCAGGCCTTCTTCTGAAATCTGGTGGAAGCTTTTGTGACCCTACAACTCTTGCATTCTGCATTCACCTAAAGCCACACCATGTGGATGATGCTAAGGTCTGCTACCACCTGGAGCAGTATCAAGGCTTCTTTCTCTCTTGGCTACAGATGTCCAATACCTGAATCCCTGAGCACTCTGAACCCAGTCTTGAGGAACAAAGTCTTTAAGCCTCTGTCATTCTGGAACATGGTGCTCTGGGTCTTTCTTCTCAAAGCAAGGTCTTTCACTTGTAATTTTGAGACTGCAAAGGCTGGAGCACTGCTGCCTCTTGTGATGCCCTGAGGCTATCTTGTCTATTCTCCTGTTCATTCTCAGCAATCACAGTCTCTGCTCTATCTTTGCAGGCCCCAACTTTACTGGAGCTTCCTCTCTGGCCAAATTCAAAACATTTTAAATCACTCTGCTGGGCTCTTTGCTCTTGATTCACAACATAAGTCTGGTTAAAAGTTCCCAACAGTATCCATGCCTCCACCTCAACATTAGACTGCCTTGAAATTTGTTTTGCAATATTAGTCTGCCATCCTTCATCGCAGTTTCAGTCAAAGTTTCTTGACATGAGTAAAATGCTGACAAATTTCTGCTAAGGCATAACACACATTGTCTGGAGTCCAATAACCCATGTAGTCCTTCTTCCCAGCATAAATCTCCTGAGCCCAGAATTTACCCCCCAGGATTTCTATCAGCCTTCTGATCTCATGAGCTCTGACCAGAATTCCCCACACCATAAAGCTGAAGGTGTTCCAGCTGTACTTTTTCATCCAGCATCTCCAAACCTTTCCGCAAGCCATTCATAAATGTTCTTAAATCACACAATTGGTCAGGTATAGTTGTAAAAACAACCCCATTTCTCTGCTATCAAATTCTGTCTTAGTTACTTTTCTAGATCCAGCCAGCTCAAAAGGCCTCACCTATGACCACATAAGGCTTTGGAGGGACAGCTAGATCCAAACCACAACAATGGTGTTGGTAAACTAGATATCCAGTTGCAGAACATTGCAACTAGGTCTCTTTATCTTTCCCTGTACAAAAAAGTGAATTCAAAATAGACCTATGTATAAGACTTCTGTATAAACTTTCAAACTACTAAAAAACCCACACATGACAAAACCTAAAAACATACAAAACTTCCTGAATATGTCCAACAGCACAAGAGATAAGAACAAGAATCAACAGCTTGAACAACCTCAAATTAAAAAGTTCCTAAAGAAACCCACTAATAGAGTCAAGATACTGTCTAAGAGATGGGGGATGTCCTTACTAACTATTGAGAAAGGATTAGTGTCTATAATGGATAAAGAACTGAATAACCCTCATCACCAAAAGGTAAATAGCCCAGTCAGTAATTCAGCCAATTAACTGAAATGACACTTCTCAAGAGAAGAACTACAAATGGCCCAATAAGTATATAAAAACTGTTCAGCATCTTTAGGCATCAGTGAAATGCAAATCAAAATTACACTGGCATTCTACCTCACCCCAATCACAATGTCTATCATGAAAAATACAAATAGCAAATTCTGGAAAGGGTATGGGGAAATGGGTGCCCTTCTACACTTCTTGTGGCAATGTAAATTAATACAGTTCCTATGAAAATCAACATACAAGTTCCCCTAAAATGGTAAAAATAGGGCCACAGCTATACCACTCTTTCATATGTACTTAATGGAATTAATCTCAGCAACCTATAGGTTGCCATTGGACTCATGATTATTGCTGTAGAGTTTATAAGAGCAAAGCCCACCAACAGACAAATGGAAAAATAAAATGTGTATATACCCTGTGGTATATTATTTAGCCATAAGGATGAACACAGCCATTTTGAAGAAAATAGATGGAATTGGACATTGTCATGTTGAGTGAAATAAACAGACCAGAAAAACAAATATCACACATTTCCCCTACTATTTAAAGTCTAAAAGAGAAAACATCAAAGTAGAAGGGAGACTTATTTGAGAAGAGGAATGGAATAAAATTGAGGGAAGAAATTGTAAATCATGGTATTGGAGGAATGCATACGATCAAAATTATTGCATTAAATTCAAATATTTCATACAATTAATAGACTGATGATTAAAGAAAAAATACCTAACACTAATATTAACACACTACACACATAAAGGTTTTAGAGTTTTTTTTCACATTTTTGTTTTTATTAGTACATGTTTACGGTATGTAATGATTACATTCACTGTGGGGAGTTGGTACATGTACATAACACATCTTATTTCTTTTTTCATTCCCTTTCTCCCGTCCCTCCCATTTTTCTTTTCCCTTTTTCTCTTGGTTGCTTTTCCTTTTGCAAAAGATCTTCCTCTCTGATCCTAGTGTATCTTTTATTTTGCTCTTTAATTCTTTATGTTTCAGATTTTTTGTGTATTTACATTTGTTTGTCTGATTTATTTCACTTAACATTATGGTCACAAGATGCATCCAGTTTTCCTACAAGGGATATGAATTTTTATCCTTTTTTATGGCAGAGTAGCACCCATCAGTATCATACAAAAAATATCAACCACACCAATTAGACAAGAAAAAGAAATAAAAGAGATATGTATAGGGAAGGAAGAAGTCAAATTATCATTATTCACAGATTCCATGATCACCAAAAAATAAGGGGATAAAGAAGATGTGGCATTCATAGAGTTATTTTTAAAATGGTGTTGTGTATACATCTTTCACTTTACACATTACTAAAACTAGTAGATAATCAAAATATGATCAAATACATAATCAATTTTGCTTTGCATATCAGAACTGTAATGATGAGAGAGTCATTGAGCTATATATACCCTATTCATGAGGCTTGGATAATTTCCATCCCATAGAAAACATGGCGGAGGGCATATTTCATGTCCTTGTTGCGTAGGCTGTAGATTAAAGGGTTTAAGGCTGGTGTCACCACAGAGTATATCAGTGTGATGATCTTATGCAGAGCAACTGAGTTATCAGAGGTGGGACTCACATACATCACCATTATGGATCCATAGAACAGAGACACCACGACCAAGTGTGATCCACAGGTGGAGAAGGCCTTTCGTCGTCCAGCTGAAGAAGGAACCTGAAGCACAGCTCTGAGCACCAGAGCATAGGATCCAAGGATGTACAGAATGGTGATAATGATGAACATAGAGCTCAAAGAATAGAATACCTTCTTTATGATGGGTGCAGGAGTACAGGACAATGCCATCAGTGGGTCCACATCACACAGAAAGTGATCAATAATGTTGGGACCACAGAAAGGTAGTTGAGAAATGAAGAAAATCGAAATTGCATGTCCAAGGAAACCAGTGAGCCAACAAAGACACACCAAGACACCACAGAGCTGGCTAGTCATGACGGAGAGATAGTGCAGTGGGTGGCAAATTGCCAGGTATCGATCATAAGCCATGACAGAGAGGCAGAAGCATTCTGTTGTGCCCAAGGAAAAGAAGAAGTAGAATTGAACAAAGCACCCAGAGAAGGATATGATCTTAGTTTTAGAAAGAAAGTTGGCCAGCATGTTGGGGACTGTGCAAGTCACATACCAGATTTCTAGGAAGGAGAAGTTGGCCAGGAGCATGTACATAGGAGTGTGGAGTCGGTGGTCCCATCTCACTGCACAGATGATAGCCATGTTTCCAGTCAGAGTCAACACGTAGACCAACAAAATCATTGTGAAAAGGAGGATCTGTATGTTCCAGGGTCCCGGAAATCCCAAGAGGACAAAGTGAGTCACTGTGGATATCCCTGACTTGTTCATGGTCCCCAGACTGTGGAGAGAAGAAAGAAGGATCATAACAATTTGCTTTGATGCATCTTGAAGATTTCTTGGGACAAGGAGTTTGACTCCTACAGGCACTGGGTAATCTAAAAGAAGCTTTGAATAGATATGGCTCAATTTTTGACATGCTGTTTGTTGCCCCTATGATGTATTATCCATTCTATATTTTTTTCTCATACAGCAGAAGACAACAATGAATTAAACATCATCTTTAATTTAGTGTTAGAATGCTTGCTTATCATGTACAAGGCTCTGGGTTTGATTCTGAGCACTGATAAAACAAAGCCCGGGAGAAATTAGAGACATCTAGAAATAGAAGTAAAACTAGTGGTCTCTAACTAGTTTGCTTTTCAGAGAAAGTGGCTCATATGAATCAATTACTTCTAACATAGGAGGACATATATGCCATAATTTTTAGTAGTTTAGAGTGGTTAACTTGAATGATTCATGCTTTCACATTATTTTGCATTCTTTCTGGGTTTAATTATATTACAGTTGCAATCTTTATTTAGTAATATTAGGAGAATATCAACAAAGACATTCAAGTGATAAGTTTTTATGTGTATTTCTTTTTCCTATTTAAAGATATTTATATTACACTATAGCTCATTCATAATTTGATATTTAATCCTATGTTTTTAACAATGAAGTATAAGTTTTTCACTTCCTAATGATTAATTTTACATGGTTATTTATCGTGTTTCTCACATATTTAAAAAGTGATATTTCTTTAAAGAGGAATGTAACATATGATGTTTTGGAGGTGAAATGAATGATCATCAAGAATTTTTCTCTAAATCCTTCTGACTATGCTGCCAGAGATTTTTATATTTTTTATTTTGAAGATACTACTTTAGTTAAGTGAAAAGATCTGCTCAATATTTAAAGTCATGAGTATTCTCCTTCTAAAATTCTTCCCCAATGAGCTAAAGACATCAAATTATAGTTATATATGCTTATCTGTGTTTATAGCAGCGCAATTCATAATAGCTACATCGTGGATGCAGCCTAAATGTTCATCAATAGACAAATAGGTAAAGAAAATGTATTTACACACAATAGAGAACTAATCTACCATAAAAGGATAAACATAAGTCATTTGTAGAAAAATAGATGCACCGGAAACCAATAATATTAATTGAAATGAATCAGACCCACATGCTTAAATATCAAATGGTTTCTTTTACATGAGAATGCAAAATTATAGAAAGATCATAGGAAGTAGAGAAATAGAAGGGGAATGGGTCCAGAGATGGAGGGAAAAGAGAGGGAGGGGATGAAAGGATAATTAAGCTGTATTATGTACCTGTACCAACTCCATACAATGAATGTAAACACTTTATACTACAAAATGTAGTAATCAAAATAAATAGAAAAAAATACAAGATACAAGAAAATGAAAGATGTTTCAAAATGTAACAGACCCACATTTTAAAATTTTGCAAAATTTCCTCATTTTAAATTTAGAATACCATCATCAAGAAGATGCCTTTTAAAGACTCAAATACAATTCAGAGGCTGGGTGTGGTAGCGCACGCCTGTAATCCTAGCATTTGGGAGGCGGAGGCAGGAGGATCTCTGTGAGTTTGAGACCAGCCTGGGCTACATAAGTGAGTTCCAGGTCAGTCTCAACTACATAGTGAGACCCTGTCTCAAAAAACCAACCAACCAACCAACCAACCAACCAACCAACCAACAAACAAAAACAATTCAGAGAAAGTATCGCAATGGTAACTATAATATACAAAAAAATTTAATAATATATTTTTATCTTTTTGATAAGAAGATAATTTGTTTTTAACATGTTTTTGATACAAATGATGTTTGTATTACTGAACATAATAAAATGTAAGACTATGCCATTGTGATTTTATTACATAAGATCAATGTATTTATTATTATATAGCTCTTGATGGCTCAACAAATTATACTGCATTGAGTGAACTATGAATCAACTCACCTGGAAACAATGTAACGTACTTTGGAACTGATTATCAGAGCAGGTTGTAGTCTGCCTGATAAGAAATCATTAAGAAAAGGAAAATGGAGGGTGAAGTTCAATGAGTTTCAATTTTTAAATGCATGATGATGAAAAGAACTAAACTAACTCATGTTGATGGTCATTTTCTAGAGACATCATGAACAAATGGCCCCTCACCAAGGAATTCTACACATTCCCCATCTTCTCAAGCAAGAAGCCTTTCTCCAAAGAAGATGATAGATCACTGAGCTGCTACTTACTGTTGGAGTGCAGCAAGTGGATCACTCATTTTGAACTTACTGTCTGTGACCCCCAAGATGTACTACACACATATACTAATAATCTGAAACAAAAAATTATAAAATAAATAAGTAAATAAATACAATGCACAAGACAGAGTTTTAATTTTTTGAGCTATAAACTACTTTTGTTGCGAATAAAAATAGCAATTTCAGAAAACCCTCGCAGAGAGAATGATATGTGAATTTCACAGAAAGTTTCTGCATAATTGAAAGGATCATTTCCTAAAATAGACACCATTAAACTCTATGGGGAATCTTAGTCTTCACACACTGTGATGTGACTTTATAATGTCTTCTTTTTTTTTTTTTTGGCCATTTCTCCTATAGCTCAGATGAATAATGAAATGGGTAAACAGGGTAAAACTGAGAAGAGAACAAATAAAACAAACCAACCAAACCAAGCCCACAAAAAAAACAACAATAAAGTACCAATTTTGTCTTTGTTTCATTCTCTGCAGATAGAGTTATTTCCACATGATCTTACTTAAGTTCTCTATAAAATGATAACATTCCTGGTGCCTCAGTGAGTTCCTGAGCAGGGCAAGAGAGGTGTCCATGACTTTGTTAATATTTGGTGCGTTGATTTTGTAGTATATGAATTCCATGGTGATCTAAACACTCAGAGGAAGTTCATTTTTCTTCTGGTTATAAGCCTTAAGAAAAACTGATATTCTCTGAGCCTCCATCTCTTGGCCATACTGAATGAACAAATGTACAAGTGAGCAGGTCCACCTGTCCTGTGCAATAATAGCAGTGCCCCTCAGAGAAGACATTGTGAAACACCATGAAGCCTTCCTAGATCATCTGGGAGGGAGTGCAGACAGAGGTCACAAAGATCTCTCCCTCGTTTTAATGTGGGGGTTCTATGTGAGAGCTTCGTGCATGGCCAATTTCCCTTCTCTTGTACCCTAAGCATGTAGTGGCCTATTCCTTATTGTGCAGACAACGTGTCAGTCCAGTTTGTGCTTCATGGTAGGCAGTGCTGAGGATTATCACGTATCTCTGCGAATGAGCCTGTGACTTTCCATGTTGTCCTTAGGGAGTTTTCCTTTTTGCCTGGAGATTTCAGTGATAATTTTGGTAAATTGATCTATAGGGATTATTAAAAACAATGTGCTACATTAACTGATCTTGGGGTGGGCATGGTCTTTTTAAATTTGTTTTTCAAACAGTATATGTGTTTTTTTTTTTTGCCATGGGATACATAGACTCTCTGATTAAATATCTTCTTATGGGTCAATTTACTTAGATAACTTCATATTCTATGGATGGAAGAGTACAATTTGTGACTTTTAAAATGTAAAACCTTGAAATAGGAAGAAATTATCTTTGAGTGCCTTATGCTCCTTGCTACTGTTTCTGAAATGCTTTGGGGGAAATGCATGGAAACATCTCAGTACTTATCACCAGGGCCACCCCTTCCTCATCCTCCTAATGTTGTCAGGAATTTGTCACAACAATCAAGTGTGCTCTTTGTTTGAGCAGGGTGGCCCTTCACATGATGACCTTCCTTCTTCAGCACTGGTTGAGGGTGTAAAAGTGGAATTTATTTGCAGCATAATTTTGTCTGAATAGTTTTCTGACTGTCTTTTCCCCTTAGCCCCTGAGAGCTACAGATTGCTCTCAGATGGACACGGAAACTCAGTGCTCAAGTGGACATATGTGTCTGGCATTGTTATTCCATACTATGTGTATAGTGCGGTAGTCACACTGATTTTGGGAGGAAGCACATGAGAAAAGATCCAAAATTAGAAGATGTGTCCTCATGAGGTGCAATGCTGACACACTGGATCACTAGAAGAGAAGACTGCATGGAGCTTTGAATGACAGGAAGGAAACTTTTTACTGTATCTCTAAGAGACAGAGGTGCGATGCATGGATGTAATAAGCATAGTCTGAATTTGTAGTGAAAGACAATCTTTGGAAGATGTCCATTGGTGGAGTATTTTGTGTGTGTGTGTGTTTGTGTGTGTGGTGGCCTCTTGACCCCTCACCTTTAAGAATATTTATTTTTTGAATTTAAAAGATTGCATTCTTCCCAAAGGTTTCAAGTATGAATGCACTCGATTTCCTCCACTAGCTAAAGTTAAAAGTTAGCAAATATATAATCACAGTAAAAGGATATACATATACATGTATATGTATACATTGGTGTACACATGTATTGCTGATTTTATATATATCAGTGTCATATGATTATTCATTGAAGTTCTGCATCTTTAAAATATTTTATTGAGAATGACTGCCAGTGAGCAGAACTTGAACTGCTAAAGAAATGTGCTTCTCCCTCTACCTAGGTGTGATCCAGAACACACTGAAGCCCTTCATTGTTTTTGTAAAGTGCTAAAGTCAAAAGTGACCTGTTTAGTATGTAAATTGTACAATTATATGTAAAACAATATGGAGATTCCTCAAAAAGCTAAAAATATATCTCCCATATGATCCAGATACCCCCTCCTGAATATATACCCATAGAAAATGAAGTCGGTATTTCAATGAGGCCCTTGTGTGCGAATGTTTATTGAGGCACTATTCACAATAACCAAGATTCAGCATCAGCCTTGATGCCTATCAATGAATGAATGGATAAAGAAGTATATATACATATATTTAATATTATATATATATATATGTATATATATATACACACACACACACACACACACACACACACACAATGGAGTATTATTCAGACATAGAGAAGAATGAAATCATGTTATTTTCAGCAAAATGGATGGGACTAAACGACATTATGTTATGTAAGTTAAACCAGATACAGAAACCTAAGTATTGCATGTTCTCTGTCCTGTGTGAAACTAATAAAGAAAAATAAATATAAAAGTCATTTGGAGACTGGATAAAGAAAATGTGTTTTTTCTGTAAAATGGAGTACTACTCAGCCATAAAGATTGAGAAACTAGAGCTACTCATAGGAAAATGGATGCATATTGAGGCCATACTCTTAAGTGAAATAAATGAGACACAAATGTGTAAAACTGAATAGTTTCTCTGGTGTGAAAAACCAAAAGTGTAAACAAGATCCAAATTGAACAGTGTGAAATAGAAAGAAAAGGGCTAAAGGTGTAGGGGAAGTGAGAAGGGTAGGAGAAGGGAAAGAAGGGAAAAGAAAAAATATGGAAAAGAAAAAAAATTGAAGCAAAGTCTTTGTAAATAGGGGAAGGTGGAAGGGATGAAGGGAGGGCAGGGGAATGGGGAAAAATGAGAACCTAGATTTGTCATGTAAAGGTACAAGATCCCAGTGATAAATGTAAATTTACTGTATACTTAAAAAGTACCAATAAACTCAATGAAAATAAATCTGTGAACTGAGGTACCACTTTAATCATGAATACGTTTTGTCAAATAATAAGATCCCTTTGTTTTCTAGGCTAAGTACCATTCTACTGCACATATGCACACTACATTTTAATTTCTTCTTTAATTGTTGGTGCGCATTAAGATAGTTTCTGCAGTTTTAGTATGTGCTTAATGCTGAACTAATTGTAACGGTAGAGACAAAAAAAAAAAAAAGTTGACCTGAAGATGGATATGGGTTTACTAGGGGCTAGAAAGTGTGGGTACAGCACAGAGGTAAAGGTAAAAGGACATGACCAAGGTTGATGGATATGATGAATTCCTGACTACGTATAGACGGCAGTTTCCTCTTTAGTGCTGTTAATCTGTACAGTAGAAACCACCACTTCATATGTTAAAAAACACAAATAAGAAACAAGACAGTCATTCAATGTATCTTTCAGAAATGTCTCAGTTCTATGTAGTTGTTAATCCCAGAACTTTCTTCAGGGCACCTTTCACGTCTTTGTTTCGGAGGCTATAGATAAAAGGATTTAAGAGTGGAGTCCCTGCTGAGTATACCAAAGTGACAATCTTCTGCATTCCTGCCGGGTTCCCTGAGGATGGGCTCACATACATTACCATAAGGGTTCCATAGAATAGGGACACCACCATTATGTGAGATCCACAGGTGGAGAAAGCTTTCATACGGCCAGCACCAGAGGGTACACGAAGCACAGCTCTGAGTACTAACGAGTAGGATCCCAAGATGGAGAGGAAGGGCCCGAAGATGATCATTGAGTTGAAAGTGTAACAGATAAGCTCTGTGGAAGGAGCAGGAACGCAGGACAGAGCAAACAACGGGCCTGGATCGCACACAATGTGGTCGATGATGTTTGGTCCACAGAAAGGAAGTTGTGAGATGAGGACAATGGGGACCGGATAGCAGAGGAATCCACTCACCCAGCATACACAGATGAGGCTCGCACAAAACTTCCCAGTCATGATGGAGGGGTAGTGTAGTGGGCGGCAGATGGCCAGGTACCGATCATATGCCATAACTGATAAGAGGAAACACTCTGTTGTACCCAGTGAAAAAAAGAAATAGAACTGGAGGAAGCAGCCGGAGAAGGAGATGGTCTTAGTCTCAGAGAGGATATTGACCAGCATGTTTGGGACAGTCGAAGAAACATACCAGATCTCTAAAAATGCAAAGTTTCCCAAGAGGATGTGCATGGGTGTGTGGAGCCTCCTGTCCCATTTCACTGCACAGACGATAGCTCCATTCCCCAGCAGGGTCAGGAGATACAGAACCAGAATTAGTGAGAAGAACAAACTCTGAACTGTTCCTTGACTGTGGAAACCCAAGAGGATAAACTCAGTCACAAAATGCATTGTTTTGTTCTGGGATCCCAAAGCTGTTAGAAAGAGAAATAGCCAAGAAATGAACAATAATGAACATTTGTGAGTTTTGATAACACATGCTGGCAAATAGTCTATGTATTTTTTATATCATCTCATTTCATTTTCCTCATGACTCTTAAACAGGAAGGGGGGTGCACGTTTTATAGATAAAAAAGCTGATGTTTCTCTTTTACAGATGAGAAGACAGATTTAAAGGGTTCACTTAAATGTACCTGCAAAGCCATTAACTGCTAGATACTCTGGCCTATTCAGGGTTTAATTTTAGATATTACCTTAATTGTGAGAACAGTAATGTTTCATCTTTAATGGTAAAGTCATTGTCTTTGAATATTTTATATACAAATATAAACTTTGGACCCATCTTTTCACTTTAAAGCAAACTTTGAATATAAATCAAAGAAAAATAGCTGCTAAGTTACTTTCCTAGACAGGATTTCATATCTATATCTATCCAATAAAAACTATATCGATCATCTATTTCTTTCCAATAAAAAGTAGATAAGAATGGATTTGTGCAGGTGAAGTCTTAACCACACTCATTTTTGCTAGTCTTAGACAGGTAATAAAGAACCTAGGAATCTCTAAATTGTTTGCAGATGACCTATCTAGGTCTCTTTTGATCATACTTTCCCAGATAGCATCTGGATTTGCTGAACAATCAGCCCATTCTTCTCCTAAGGAGCTCTGTTTTCATTAAAATATTTCTTCATTTTGAGAAAATTTTTTCTTTTTTAAACCTTCTATAATGTGATCCTGGTGCTTCCAGGTCCCTAGGTAAATTTCAATCTTGTTAAAACTACAAAAAAAAAAAAAAAAAAAGTCTGATTCCCCTTCCGTGATGGTGATGGGTCTTAAATAACAGAAGGTAGGTTAAAAAAAAAAAAAAAAAAAAAAAAAAAAAAGTCTGATTCCCCTTCCGTGATGGTGATGGGTCTTAAATAACAGAAGGTAGGTGTCATGCCCCATACATGATTTCTTTTGGAGGTCACAATTTTCTGTGGCTTGTTCTACCTTTTTCCAGTGCTCCAAGCTGCATTACTCCACATTGTGGCTTAGTTCTTTTTTTTTCCCTCATTGAATTTATTGTCAGTTTTTAGGTATACAGTACAGTTACACTCATCATTGGGATCTTGTACCTTTACATGACAGGTCTTGGTTCTTATTTTTTCCCTATACTCCTGCCCTCCCTTCACCCCCTCCACCCTTTACTATTTACAAAGACTTTGTTTCCCTTTTTTCCTTTTCTCATATTTTTCTCTTCCATTTTTTTCCTGTCTCTACCCTTCCCACTTCCCCTATTCCTTTAGCCCCTTTCTTCCTATTTCGCATTATCAGTTATACAATTTGAACCTCATTTACACTTTTAGTTTTTCACACCAGATATGGCTTGGTTCTTGAGCCAGCTTGTTGCTGGTTAAGTCAATTTCTCTATTGTATAAACCTATAAACCCATGTGTGTAATTTTTGCTAGCAGTAAGCCCATAATAATTTCCCCTTATCATCTTTCCTTCATTTAAATTAAATAATAAAAGGTAATGTTTTCTGACTCAGGAATTGAGGCCAGACTGAAAATTTGAATATTTTTATAATGGTCTCCTTGAAGCTACTGGTCCAGTCTTATTTCTGTGTCCTAAAATTTCCTTGATAAGTTCAGGATATTCAGCTGGTAAGACATCATCAATATTTTTAGTTTTTTTTTTTTTTTTTTCATTTTGAGACAGCATCTTGCTATATAGATCAGGCTGCCTTCAAATTGTAATGATCGTCTTGACTCAGATTTGTGAGTTCTGGGCTTACAAGCATACACCACAATACACTGATCACTGTCAATATTTTATATTTAGTAATATGTTGACCATGCTATTTATTCATGCATTTGTTGATATACTTACAAAATTTCATCTCATGCCATTCATACACTCTGCAGAAAGAAAGATGTCTGCTTAGTACTTTATCAAACCTGGAGCAAACTCAAAATGATAGATGTTTTATTGACAAGATACCTTTGGATATTTGTATCAATAATATTTGTAGAATAATAAAACATTTCTGTAACAAATGTGATTGTTATGAAAATGTACCTTTTCTCAGAGTGATTTAGTTCACTGGATTGTAATTATGATGACTGTATGTACCAAAATTTAACTATACTTAGATTTTTCAGATCATGTGCAATAGTTCTTGCTTTAAAACTGAAGTTAATTGGCTTAGAATAAAAATAACATTATATTAGAGTTGTAGTACATTATTTAGGCATTTAACAAGCATTTATTTTCTGTGTTATATTCCTCGCAGTGAGCTAAATTCTGGAGCACATTAGTAAAAATGAAAAGTAAATTTCCTCTCCTTTTCAACTCTTGCTACATTGGAACAACCCAATAGGCAACTACAGCTACATAGGGGAGTTCATAGGCCGTATGTTTTGCATCGTGCATATCTCTATGTTATGGACCAAAAAATTATTCTAAGTTAGGACTAACATAAGTAAACCTATGTAGTGCAGGTGGCATGTTATATTTTATTTGGCATACAATAGATATTTTGGGCTTCTCAGGACAACAGGCAGACAGGAGACATGAGTTAATTTACCCTACTCAAACTTCAAGTGGATTTTGGCATCAAGATGACAAATATAATTCATGGTATGTGACCTGGAACCTGACCGCTTAAGCCTTGATTCCAATATTGGTAATTATTTGACTTTATAAAGCCCTAGATCTTTAGACATTATTTGTGCTAAAATGAAATTTTATTTATCTATGGAATATAAGGTCAGAAAAAGATAAATAAACCACAGATAATTTGAAATCCCACCACAACCTTCCTACTGCGTCTCCACCTCTAAAACACATCTGTTGGTGTCTCAATTGGCAAATTTAAATTCACCTCGTTTGTGTTTCTGTTTACCTCAAGAGACGTACATATAAATGTCCAGATGGAGAGAAGAGAGGACAAAGAAACTGGGAAATCCATTTTGTTTAGCCGATAAGGGGGCCAGACCTTCCTCTCTAACCACTTGTGGGAATTGAAGCTGTTTTCCAGGGAAGAGCTCTTTTTAAGTTGTAAATGGAGAAATTATTTAGAATTTATGTTTTTGAGGTGTAGGTAAATCTGAAGGAAAAGAGAGCCCACTATCTTACTTCTTCTTCAATTTGCACTAGTGCTTTGTTTCTTGCCAACAAGTCTGAAAAAAGTAATATCTTGCTTTAATCACTCCTTCTGAGAGGTAATCTGTTAACCAGAATTTCAGTAAGCTATTTTACAAAGTGGTGCAAGACTCAGATTAGATTCGGATGAGAATTTAACCGCTCACCCCAATGCCCAAGCCATGTGAATGCCATTTACCCTGAGTTGTATGGCGGGAACGCTGTGATACCTGGACGAGTCCTTGATGTGAATACACTGTATCATCTCAGGTCCTCTTCAAAAGTGTGTTGAGAGATGAGCAGTGAATAGTCTAACACGTTCCTACAAAGAGCATAGGAAACAAAGAATTAAAGGATTTACAGGGGAACCACCTGTTCTCGGTGTGTGACAGCAAGGTGCAGAGCAGCAGTGCTCTTTGGCTGCAGGTTTTTCTGCCTACCCAAAGGCATGTTTGTATCCAAGATGCACATGTGAGTAAAACTCCAGCCGTGAGTCTACTCAGTTATACAGCCCAAAAGCTGCATCAGGGATGGAGCATTGTTTGTGCCTTCAAAGACTTGCACCCCATGTTGCTCTGAACCAAATGAAATGTGTTTTTCAAGTCAGTGACTATTAAGAGTTTGCAAATCTCTCCTGAATAGGATCCATAGTTCCCCAGTGTGTTTGCTTGTAGGATACTACTTCCTTTCCTGTGCTTGTTCCTCTGCATGTATTCGATCCTACCTGTATCTGTTTGTGTTTTCCCCAGTGGTTTGATGAGTCCTGATGTAAGGGCTAGGATACATATCAGGCCAGAGAAATTTTCCTTTTGATGGAAATACTCTCTCTCTCTCTCTCTCTCTCTCTCTCTCTCTTAGAGACTGATCTACCCAGGGGAAGGTAAATGGAGAGAGAGGAGAAGGAATATATGTGTGTCTGTGCATGCAAGTGTGCATGCCCATGCACTTGTGTGGTTTCTTTAAATAATACACTTGTTTAATACTGTTAAAATGTATGTAATTGACAAGCATTTATTATATATTTACTATATGTCAGTAAACTCTGAGTATGGTACTTACAGGTTATAGGACAAAATTAGGTCAAGCTCCACAGAGATTACAAGCTTATTTTAGGTTCAAATATAAAAGAACTACCTCAACGTAATGAATCCCATATGCCACAAGTCAACAGACATTATACAGAATGGGAGAAAGATGAAAAATTTCTTTTTAGTCTGGAACAAGGTAAGAAAGCCTCCTTTCAGTATTTTTCAGTCTTTTGTTCTTTGGAGTTTTGGGGATAGATTCTCAATGTTTATTCCAAGCTGGTCTCAAATTTGTTACATAGCGCAGGTGGAATGGAATGTGTGATTCTTCTACTCCAGCTTCCCTAGTGCTTACCACCTTTAGTCAACACAGTGCTGGAAGATCTAGGCAGGGCAGTAAGGCAAGAGAAAGAAAAGGACATCTAAATTGGTAAAGAGGAAGTCACATTGTCACTATTTGCAGATGATGTGACCTTCTATTTAGACAAACTCAGAGACTCCATTAAAATATTGGAGAGGCTGGTCATGGATGACAAAAGGTCCTCATGCTCAGTTAAAGAAGCCAGGAACAGAAGGTAGGTCCTGCACGATCTCATTCATATGTAGAATCTAAAAAAGTCAATCTCATTGAAGTTGAGAGTGAAATGGTAATTGCCAGAGATGGGAGAGTAAGAGGGAGGAAGGGATGAAAAACCATTGATTAATGGTTATTAAATTACAGTTATATAGGAGAAAAAAGTTCTGGTTTTCTATTGCACATTAGGGTGTCTACAGAATATGATAGTAATAACTCTTGTGTAAGGGTTTATATCCAGGATATATAAGAAACTCAAATAACTCAATAATCCAATTTAAAAATGGGCAAAGAGGTCTGAGGAGATATTTTCATAGACAAAATGTATGGCCAACACATACAAAAAATGCTCAACTTCAATAATTATTAGAGAAATGCACGTTAGAGCCATAATGAGATCCACCTTCTACTCAAAATGATGTTTGTTGTCAAAAGTCAAATAGATTGTCAAAAGCATTGAGAAAAAGAAACCCTTGCACTCAAAATCAGTATGTTGAAGAGATGTCCACTGTCATGTTCATTGCACCACAATTCATAATAGCCAAGATATGGAACAACTTGGGTGTGTATAACAGATGTATGGATAAAGAATATGTGGTTTATGTTATTTGTGATAGCATGAATGGAATTGGGTACCATTTTGCTAGGTGTAATAGCCAGGGATAAAACAAATAATGCGTGTTCTTACTTATATATGGAACATAAAGTGATTGAACTTAGAGGCAGATAATAGTGGCTACTGGAGGCTGAGAGTAAAGGAATGGGGGATGATGGCCAGAGTGCAAAGCCTCCATTAGATAGGAGGTGTGAGGTTTTCTTCTTTGAGTACAACATAGTGGATATAGTAAAAAACACCATGCGCTGTACACTTCAGAACTGCAAAGAGAGGGCCGGGGATTTAGCTCAGCAGTTCAGTGGCCTGCCTTGCAAGTACAAAAAAAAAAAAAGAATTGCAAATAGAATAAATTCTAAGTGTTCTAGCCAGAAAAAGATAAATATTTGAGATGTTATTTTAATTAGCTAGATTTAATTATTCTACATTGTATTCATGCATCATGATATCACTTTTTACCCCCATAAATTCATACCACCATAATTATAATATAGAATTTAAAAAAAGTTCTCAGTGTGGTTTAAAACTCCTATGCAATTTGCTTCCCTGTTCACTTTTGAACTTTTGTATTAATTAAGTGTTTAAATTAGGCCCAATGAACTTAATTTTTGGACTATCATAGGAAATTCCCATGTGTACAAATGATTCACCTCAAATTACTGTGCATCCACCTTCCACCTCAATCCCCCAATAATCAAAGCTAAAACAATATGAAGTAGCATGGATAAAAGCCTCATATATCATCTACTGGAGTTACCCATGTTGAAAATATGGTCAGTACATTTGCAGTGTAATATAAATCAACCCTGGTTTAACTCCAGATTAATTGTGGAGTAAAACAATGAGGGACTTCTCTGAGAGGATATCTTTATCAGAGTATGTATTAAGCAACAGCAGCCTAAAAGCAAGCCGCTTCTTAACGGATCTTTTTTTTTTTTTATCTGGACAGTGGTTTGCTTGGTGTCATATGGATTGCTTTATGCTTATTCTATTCTCAAGACTTTCTTCAAAGCAGCTTTCATCTCTTTGTTTCTTAAACTGTAAATCAAAGGGTTTAAGAAAGGAGTCACCACAGAATAAAACAAAGTCATAATCTTCTGCATTGCAGCTGGATTTTCAGCAGTGGGGCTCACATACATTGCCAGGAGGGCTCCAAAGAATAAACACACCACTGTCAGATGTGACCCACAGGTAGAAAAGGCTTTCCGTCGGCCTGTTGCTGAGGGAACTCTGAGCACAGCTCTCAGTAAGAGAGTATAAGAACTCAGGATGTATAGAAGGGTGAGGACAATGATGAAGGTGCTCAGGCTGTAGAAGGTGATCTCAGCGAAAGGAGCTGGGGCACAGGACAGAGCCATCAGTTGGTCCATGTCACACACAAAGTGGTTGATGATGTTGGGCCCACAGAAAGGCAATTGAGATAGATGCACAGCAGACACAGCGTAACTAAGGAACCCAAACAACCAGCATAGCGATATCAAGATACAGCAGAGTCGTGTAGTCATGACAGTTGAATAGTGCAGTGGACGGCAAATAGCAAGGTACCGATCATATGCCATGATGCAAAGGAAATACGTTTCAGTTGTACCCAGGGAAGTAAAAAAATAGAATTGCATTAAACATCCAACAAAAGATACGGTCTTTGTCTTTGAGAGGAAATTGCCTAGCATACTTGGTACAGTGGAGGTGATGTACCAGATTTCAAGGAAAGCAAAGTTTCCCAGGAGAATATACATTGGTGTATGAAGGCGTTTGTCCAAGCTCACTGCACAGACAATTGTACCATTTCCCACTGTGGCAAATACATAGACCCCAAAGAAAACTGAGAAGAGGAAACTTTGCATCTCCTGACAACCAGGGAAGCCAAGGAGGACAAACTCGGTCACAGTGCTTGTTCTTGAATTGTTCACGAATCCCAGAGCTGTAGAGAAGACAAAAACAAAAAACCCCACCACTGTCTTGTTTTGTTTCTTGAAAAACTTGGAGGAAACTTACTACAGACATACATTATGTTGGCTTTTTGGGAATTAGTTTGGAATAATCTATCCATTGATTTGTGGCCCTTGTTAAAAGCAACTATCAACAATCTCAATGAACACAAATTTCAATAAAGTTAGGTTCATAACATTAGAATTTTTACATTGTTTTTCTTTTTACCATTGTGTAAGATTTAAAAGAAATCTCTACTTTGAGGATTTAAAAAACTCAGAAGCAAATGAAAAGGAGCAAAATACTTACCAGTTTGTATTTCTCCCCTACTCCAGTTGCTCTTTTTTTCTGCTTTACCCCACTTTATTTCTAATAGACTGCTTTTAGTCAGAGTTGTTTTTAAAGCAAGAATTAGGAATGAAATAATTACTTTCTTGACACTTCATATAGAAAGCACCAGGCATACTTTTCAGATACCCTATTGAAAGTGTATTATATGTTCTGAGTTGTTCACATTGGAATAACTTTCTTTTATTACATTTTAATGATTTGTAAGTATCAACACAGAAACCAAGAGGAAAGGTATAGTAATATTTTTCTGGAGAGTACCGAGTTAGTAGTTATCTCACAGTAGTCTTTGAATCTATTTAGTACTTTTACTTTAAACTCCCATAACTTGTCAGCTAAATCTCCACTACCTTAAAACAAATACTGTATTTTAAATCATTTTATCATAAATATCTCACTGAAATAAACAACTTGCTTTATAATATACTGTTCTACTGCAAGGATGCATTTTTGTTCTATCTATATATTGCAGGTGACAAGTTTTACCTGTCCAATTTCAGTCTCAACTGTCTACCTATGAGGAAGTCAACATTTTAAAAGTTGTTTGGGAAGGTCATTTACCACAAGTCCAACAGACAAACAAATAATACACACCTCTCATTGCTACTGAAGTTCAATTCTTGCTGAATATAAATGATATATTAAATTTCAATGATATATGAACCACGTATGTTAAAGGTATTCAGGAGGGGCCGGGGATTTGGCTCAGTGGCTCCACCATCTGCCTCACAAGTGCAAGGGCCCGAGTTTGATCCCTGGTACCAAAGTAAATAAACAAATAAATAAACCAAAAGTATTTAGGAACTCCTCTCCAAATACGAGGATGTTTATTAACATTAAATGATTCACATTCCTGTAATCCCAGCTCTTGGGCACCTAAGGCAGGAGGATCACCGTGAGTTCAAGGCCAGTCTGGACTACATAGAGACCCTGTCTCAAAAAAATCAACCAACAACCAACCAATCAGCCAACAAAAAAACAAGAAAAAAATTTTTATCTGACTGCACAACATTTCAAGTAATTGAAAATGTTGTCTTCTTATTTAAATTTGTTAGTGTTATAGTGTTTAAAAATTACTTAATAAAAATGTTTTAATAATTCAAAGCATAATAAATAAGTAACATAAAAATAAGCCCAGATTTCAAAGCCAAAAAACTTTAAACCCTTTTTCAAAAATACTGTATTATAATGTATTTTAAAACTTATTGTATTTTAGTTCTTTTTCCTCATCAAAAATATAGCAGTAAATAAATCAATTATCTGGCTGTATTGCCTTCTAGTCTACAGATTTAGTCAACCCCCAGAGTTAGATTTAAATATTACCTATTGTTTTATTTTATAATTGCCACCACAATGAATGTTTTCAACATATATCCCAGAACATTTGATTCCAAAATGAACTTACAATGATTTAAGAAAATTGATAATTATACCAGTCAATGTAGGATATCCTAGTTTTTAATGATAATTATATATATATATTTTTTGATATCTGTCCTATATTGAAATCAACAAGGCAAAACCACATTATTTATAAGTTCCATTTGATATTTTTATAGCACATTGCATATATATCTCAACTAGAAAATATGCCATAATGACTTAATCATGGGTTTCTAGGCTGAAAACATCTAAAATTTACAAATGACATTTAAAGGCCTTTCAAGCCCTTTCTAAATTCTGGCAGCTCATATACAGAATCAACCACCAAATCCTGTTGATGTTTCATCTAAAGTTTTCACATCTGTCCTGAGCACAGAAAGGATCATTGTAAGTGTTGAAGATTAGAGTGTAAATGCTGGAGAGTCCAGTTGTGAAGTGGAACAGTTACACATATAAACCAGAAAGAAAAGACCTCTTCTGATGAGGTCTGAGAACACAGTTTTATAAGGAACTGCCTCAATTTGGTGAGGAAGGAAGAGAACACTCACTTTGTACTACAGTTGGTTTCCATTCGCAAGTGATTGACAGTCTAGTAACACTTAATAATTATATTACATCACATGCTTAAAGAAAAATAAATAATAGTTGCATTTATTTGGGTTCAAGTACTGTAGTGGATGCTGCTTGCTGTTTGGGAAAGTTAAGATCTATTTTGCAGAAAATATTTTGTGAAAATAGTGTTGAAGTACAGATGTCTAATACTACAGTCCCTTTTAAAATTCCTGGAATATGCTAGGACTTAGAAAATATCACATTTTTTTATTATAATACTACCAACAACTCTAAGAATGAAGTACTCATGATAAAATATTTCAGCATAAACATTTAAAAACCTAGATGAAAAATGAAAACTTTTTTTGTACCAGGACTCAAACTCAGGGCCTTGTGCTTGCCAGGTATGTGCTGTGCCACTGAGTTATGTCCCCTGCACAAAAAACACTGAATTTATGTGAACAAAAAAGACCAGATTACAAGTCAAAAAAGACCAGATTACAAGTCACTCAGTTCAAATGTATCAAACTGCAAAGCTCTGGGTAACATTTTTGGTGGTTCGGATTTATTTTATGGACCTTCTCGTATGTTCTAACATATGTAGAATCATACAGATTGATCTGATATAAAGGAAGAGGAAATAAAACACAAAAATGTTGACAATGCAAAACATAGAAAATGAATAATTGGACAAAAGTTATTATATTACCTGGGGTGTACATCATAGTAATGGGAATGAGTCGTATTTAATTAGGAAGTAAGTTAAACACATTATCAAACAGTCTTTAATACCAATCTAGGCAACTTATTAAATTTCTGAATAATAGGGTATTCACTTGTGAATCATTAGGCAAGAAAGTTTAAGGGTATTAAGCTAAGGGAGATCTGGGGAGCTGGACACACAGCTTCATTATTGTGATACTGAAGATTCTGTGGATAAAATCACACACATAGCCAGAAGTCCAGCAAAAGTTTGGAAAAGTATGATAATAATATAAAGGGATCTCACTGAAGCTAGTATCCACAGGTAGGTATTTTAGTATAAATAATTGTGTGACATCTGCGCAGGGAGAAGTTACTTACCCTTCATGATAGGGCTCAGTTGACAGGTCTGAGAATAAACACTTCGGCTGCCTCTCTTTCCTTTATATGGAATTTGAACACAGGGGCTGACCTGTGATTCCTAGGGTATAGAAAGTTAAATTGGAAGCTCCCTGTCTGAGTTTTTCAACCTGCAATAGCATGTAAGGTGTGACCCTCAACTATAGACTGGTATTTTCCTCAAGCGCTATTCTGACAGTCCCTGACTTAAAATCTTCCACTTACTTTTTTCCACTTTATAATGAAGCAAAAGTAATACACATTACATAGAAATTCCACTTTAAATTTTCATCTTTTGCTTAGCTCTGCTAACTTGGACCGTGGCAGTGAGCATAGCTCCTTGTCAGGCATGTGATAATGAAAGTAAACAACTGATATTCTACAATGGACTGTTTGCTAAGCTATGGTATTTAATGTTAGATGAATTAACTGCACTTTTGACTTATAATATTTCCAATGTACAATGAGTTTTTCAGTACTTAAGCCTAGGAGCACCTGTACAAGAGACTTAAATACCTCTGGGCAACAGATTTTTTTCACTTGTCTTACCCAGCAAAGAAAGTTCAGCAGGAGAGTTTTATATATTGTTATTTTTTCCGTAGAGCACCTAAAGCAGTTGGGTGTGACCCTCATGAGGAGATTTCAGAAAGCGTTCACTGGTGAGTGAAAGAGGAGGGTATATTGTTGAGACTCCCCAGAGGTGCAATTAAAGTTGATCTCAGAGATGATTGTGTTGGCTTCTGTCTCTTCTTGGGCAGGCTCCCTTGAGAGACTTGGGTAGAGCATTTTCTTTCTTCCATGTACAGTTTTCACACAGTTTAGGGAAGATTGGATCCTAGAGCAAAGGCAGGAAGAATGTCTGCAGGTCGATGATAAGATGTCTGGATTCCCAAACAATCACTTTCAATAAAAGTCTTCACATTGTTCATATTCTCTTCACACTCTTAACATCTACAATTTTTTCTTCTAAGTTTTAATTACTTATAGCTACCTGTTATGTGTTTGTGCTATATATTCTTCATCCCCTCATTGATTCTTTTTATCTTTTGGGTTATTCAACTACTTATAATTACTTTCTTTTCTCTATTAGTGTTTTTCTGGTAGTTTAAAAATATTTTTTTACTGTGGTGATATATAACCACATATAAATATATTATATCTTAATATAAAAATTATCATTTTAACAATGTATCAGTGCACAGTTCAGTGACATCAGGGACATTTGCATTGTTCTGCATCCACCATCACTACTATCCATTCGCACAAGTTTTCATCATTCTACACTGAAACTCTGTATTTGAACAAGGATTCCCTGTGCCATGCTCCCCCAGTACCTGGCAGCCACCATTCTACTTTCGGTCTCTCTGATTAACTGTTCCAGTTTGCTTGCCTAAGTGGATCCACACATGATTTCTCCTTTCATGCCTGGCTTCAAGGTTTGTCCTTGTGTAGCATGTGCTGCATTTTTTCCTTTTCCTCTTCTTCCTCTCTCTCCCTCCTCCATTTCCTCTTCTTCCTCTTCTCATCCTTCGTCCTCCTTTCCTTTCATCCTCTCCTCCTCCTCCTCCTTCATTGCAATGCCTGGGAACTGGCATCTCATTGTGATTTGATTTATATATTTGTATTTCCTTAAGGCTTAGTAATGTTGAGCACATTTTCTTGTGCTTATTGCCTATTTGTTTGTCGATTTTTGGAGAAATATCTATTGAAGTGCTTTGCTCATCTTAAAAATTGGATTGTTTGTTATTCTTGTTGAGTTGTAGTTCTCCAAATATTTTGGATATTAGCCCTTATCAGATCTATGCTTTATGAGTATTTTCTTCTATTCCATGGATTGCTTTATATTTTATTGATAGGGTCCTTTGCAGCGTGATACTGAGATTCATCTATGTAACAGCATGTAGCAATACATCATTCTTTTTCATTGCTGGGCACTATTTCATTCTGTCAATATACTACCTATTTTCTTGCTATGAATATTTGGATTATTCTCCAGCCTTATGCTATTATGAATATAATTCCTGTGGTATTCTTTTGTAAGCTTTAAAAACCCTATTTCTTTTGGATATGTAACTGGAAATGGAATTGTTGGACCAGAAAGTGAATGTTTGATGCACAAATGTTTTAAATTTTGATATTTTATTTATCTATTTTATCTTTGTGGCCCGATTTTTTTTTGTGTGTTGTCATGTCCAGAAAATCATTGTTAAATCCAATATCACAAAACTTTCCTCTATGTTTTCTTCTAGTTTTATTGCTTTGAATCTTGCGTCCGGGTCTGATTCATTTTGAGTTGATTTTGTATATGGCCAAAGGTTAGAGTCTAACTTTCTTATTTTGCATGTGGATAGCTAGTTTCCTTAGCATCCCCAGATGAAAAGACTGTCTGTCCCCTTTCCTGCTGCATGGCATTGAACTCTTACTCCTCTGAAGGCTTATTTTTGGAGTTTCTGTTATATTCCATTGCTATATGTGTCACTACCATATGGTTTTAATTTCTGTAGGTTTCAGATATATTTTGAAACGAGGAAGTGTGAGATAGTCAGATCTGGTGTTTTTTCAATATTGTTTTGGCTATCTGAGAGTCTGTGTTAATTATGGGATGGATTTTTCTTATTTCTGCAAAAATGTCATTTGGATTTTTTTTAATTTTATTTAGTTTATTGGTACATTTTAGGGCCCATCCGTTGGAAACTGGATAAAGAAGATGTGGTTTTTCTATAAAATGGAATATTACTCAGCCATAAAGAGCGAGAGAATAGATTCATTCATAGGAAAATGGATACATATTGAAGATATACTCCTAAGTGAAATAAATAAGTCACACATGTGTAAATACCAAATAGTTTCCCTGGTGTGAATAATGTGCAACAATGCATAAGATCTTAATAAGATTACTGACATTTAGAAATTTGAAGAAAGGAGCTAAAGGTGTAGGGAAGGTGTGATAGGTAGGGGAAGAACAAAAAGGGAAAAGAAAAAAATGTGAGAGAATGAAAAGATGGATTTTGAAAGACACTGGATTGTAGATTATTTTGGAACATATTGACATCTGAATAATATTTTTTTTTCAGTTTTAATTGAGTTTATTGGTACATTTTAGGGATACAGTACAGTTACATTCATTGTTGGGATCTTGTACCTCTACATGACAAGTCTTGATTCTCATTTTTTCCCCTTACCCCTGCCCTCCCTTCACCCCCTCCTCCCCTCCTCATCTACAAACACTTTATTTCCATCTTTTCATTTTCTCACATTTTTTTCTTTTCCCTTATTGTTTTGCATTTTTTAAAACATGGAATTTTTTTTTTTTTTTTTTTTTTTGTACCAGGGATCCAACTCAGGTCCTTGTGCTTCTGAGGCAGGTGGCTGTCCATTTATTTTTAATTAATGAATTATTTTTGATTTTCACAATATATGATTTAATGATATATATTCTAAGTATAAAACAACTAGCCCAGAACCAGACATAGAAAAAGGAATTTTGTCTTGAATTCTTTTTACTGGTATATGATTAGTGATCACATTTAGCACGAGGGTTTGTTAAATATGCACAGTGCATTTTGATAATTTTTACTAAACTTGTCCCCCTGCACCCCTTCCTCCAGATCTCCTTCCCATCTCTGCAGAGACTACTTTCCTGTTTCTTCACATGACTCTTTATTTTGATAATCAAAATCTTTATATTTTGAGTCTATCATAGTAAAGATTCCAGGTGATTGTTAACCTTTTCTAACTACAGTTATTTCACTTAGCTCAAGATCCACCCATTTTCCTACAAATGACTCAAAATTGTCCTTCTTTATGGATGAATAGTATTCCAAAATGTATATATACCAAGTTTTCTTTATCCATTCATCTTGATGGGCATATTGTGACTTGTGCTGCTACGAACATGTGTGTGCATGTATTGTGCAGCAGGTTGCCTGTAGCTCTTCTAGGAAGATAGCCAGGAGAGGTATAGCTGGCTCAAATGGAATTTTTACATTTATTTTTTTTTGGAAATTGCCATGATTACTTCCAAAGCAGTTATATACCACTAACAGTATATAAGGGTTCTTTTCCCCTCACAACCTGGCCAACATTTATTATTTTTTGAGTTCTTGGTAGTGGCTGTTCTTAGCGCAGTCAGGTGAAAGCTCAGTGTTGTTTTGATTCTCATTTCTCTGGTGGTTAAAGATGCTGAACATTTTTTCATGTATTTACTGGCCATTTGTATTTCTTTTTCTGTGAAGTGTCTTTTCATTTCAATGGTTCATTTAAAAATTGGGCTTTATATTTGGTGGTCTAATTATTTTGAGTTCTTTTTTTTCCTCATTAAGTTTATTGGTACATTTTAGGTATACAGTACAGTTACATTCATCATTGGAATCTTGTACCTTTACATGACAGGTCTATTTTAAGTTATCTTTTTCATTTTTTGGTACTGGAGATTGAACTCGGGTCCTTGCACTTGCAAGGCAGGCCACCAAACCACTGAGCTAAATCCCCAGCCCCTATTTTGAATTCTTTATATATTTTAGATATCAATCCTCCATCTGGGGAGTAGCTGGTAAAAGTATTTTTTCCAGTTCTATAGGTTGTCTCTTTAATCTGTTGGTTGTTATGTTAGCTATGTAGAAGCTTTTTAGTTTGTTATAATCTCATTTGTTGATTCTTGGTACTATTTCTTGTGCAATGGGGTTCTGTTCAGAAAGTCTTTGCCCATGTTTATATCTTCAAGGATTTTACTATTTTTTTCCCCAGTAGATTCAGTGTTTTTGTTTTTATGTCTGTCTCTCATCCATTTTGATTTTAGTGCGGTGTGAGAGATAGGATCAAGATTCATTCTCATACATGTGGATAACCAGTTTTATCAGTACCATTTATTAAAGAGGCTATCTTTTCTACAGTATATATTTTTGGCCCCTTTGTCAAAGATCAACTGGATGACAGTGCTTGAGGTTGTATCTGTATCCTCTATTCTATTCCATAGGTCAGTGCATTGGTTTTGTGCCAGTATCGTATGTTTTTATTATTGTGGCTTTTCAGTGTAAGTTGAAGTCTGGGATTTTAGTAACTTTTTCTTTGCTCTTGTTGCCCTGGATTACTTTAGCTAATTTTGGTTTCTTCTTTTTCCATATAAATTTTAGAATTATTTTATTCTAGTTCTGTAAAAAATATAGATGGTATTTTGATGGGATCACATTAAATTTATGTATTAGTTTTGTTAATATAACCATTTTGATATGAAGTTAATTCTGCCTACCACGGAACAGGGGATGTTTTCCCATTTTCTAATGTCCTCTTTAATCTCTTTTTTTCTCAGAGAAATATAGTTTTATTATAGAGAGCTTTCACTTTCTAGGTTCAATTAATTCTAAGGAATTTAATGTTTTGATGCTTTTGTGAATGCGATTGTTTTTCTAATATCTCTCTCAGTGGGTTCATTGGCGTATAGAAATGCTACTGATTTTTGTGTGTTGATTTTGGATTACACCACTTTGCTGAATTTGTTTATTAGTTCTAAGAGTCTTTTGGTGACATTTTTGGCTCTTCTATGGAAAGAATCATGTCATCTCCAAAAAAGCATATTTTTGCTTTTTCCTCTCCTATTCTAGTCTTTTTATTTCTTAATTGTACTGGATAAAGTTGTGAGTACTGTATTGGACAGGAATGGTGAAAGTGGACATCTTTATCTTGTTCCTGATTTTAGGCAGGATGTTTTCAGTTTTTCCCCATTAGTATGATGTTAGCAGTGAATTTGTCATAATAGCTGGCCTTGAACGCATGGCAATTTTCCTGCCTCAGCCTCCTGAGTGCTGGGATTATAGGTATGCACCACCATGTCCCCAGCTCCTTCTATACCAAATTTTGTAGTTTGTTTTTAAAAATCATGAACAGAGTTTGGATTATATCAAAGATTTCTTATACATCTATTGAGATGATCAGGAGATTTTTTTATTCCTCCTTTTAAAGTTGTGTATTATATTTATTGATTTATGTATGTAAAACCATCCTTGTATCTCTGAGATGAAGCTCACTTGGTCATGGTGTATACTTATTTTAATGATTTATTGTATTCTGTTTGTAATTATCTTGTTGAGGATCTTTGGATTTGTGTTTATTAAGGAGTTTGCCCATAGTTTTCTTTTGTTAGGCCCCTGTCTGGTTTTGGAATCAGGGAAATGCTTACTTCAAAAAATGATTTAGCAGTGTTCCTTCCCCTTTAATTTAAAGGAAGTTTGAGGAGTGTTGACATTGAGTCTTTCCTGAAGTTCTTGTAAAATTCAGTAGTAAATATATGTTTTCTGAGTTGGTAAGATTTTAAAAAAATTACTACCTCAATTTTCTTGTCTTTTATTGGACTGATTAAGGTTTTTATATTTTCTTGGTTTGTTTTTATACTTTTTATATATCTAGGAATCTATTAATTTCTTCTAGACTCCAATTTATTCGTTTTCAAAATAGTTACTTATAATCCTATGGATTTCAGTGGTATCTGTTGTGACTTTACCATTTTTATTTCTAATTGCATTAAAATGGGTCTTTTGATATTTTGCTAAGGGTTGTATTTTGTTACTTTTTGAAGAACCAACTCTTCATTGATTCTCTGTATTTTTTTCTTTTTAATCTCAGTATCATTGATTTCCAGGCTGATCTTTATAATTCCCTTCATTGTACCCTCTTTGGGTTTGGATTCTTCTTTTTTTCTAAGACCTTACCGCACATAATTACAGTTTGTTCTGGTTTTTGAATATGGGCGCAACTATGGACTTCCTTCTTATGACTGCTTTTTCTGAGTCCCATAAGTTCTAGTATGTTTATAGCTCATTTTCATTTGATTCTAGGAATATTTTAACTTTTTCTGTGACCCACTGATTATTGAAGAGTGCATTACTTAATCTCAATATATTTGCATAATTTTTGTAGTTTCTTTTGCCATTGATGTCCAGTAATGATGCTCCAATAATATGCATAAGATATTTTCAGTTTTTAATATTTATATAAGTATGCCTAATGCCTCACAGGTGGTGGGGAAATCTCTGTACGCTACTCAGAATACACAGAGAAAAATTGGTACTCTTTTGCTTTTAGGTAGAACACTCTGCATTTACAAAGTCCTTTTGTTCAAATATGTGGTTCAACTCTGAAAAATCTTTCTTTGAGTTTTGTTTCTTTAGTTGATCTGTCTCTTTGTGATAGTGGGTTATTGAACTCCCCCTTTCTGAGTGTGTTGGTGTTTATTTGATCTTTTATGTCCAGTAGTCTTTGTTTTATGAAGTTGGGTGCATTGGTATTTGTTGTATATATAATTATAATTATCTTTTCCTATTGAATTATTCTCTTTACCATGATGTATTGACCTTCTTTGTCTCTTCTGATCAGTTTAGGCATGAAGTTCACCATGTCTGAAAATAGAATGGCTTTTGCTTGTTTTTGTGTTCTGTTGCAAAAAATGTTTTCAATCCTTTGATTTTTAGTCTATGAACTTCTTTTTGGATTAAATGCTTCTTATGTATAACATACCATTGGATTTTGATTTTTGATCCAATCTGTCAGTGAGTGTCTTTTGACAATCATTATGTAATGCAAACATTTACTAATAAATATAAAAACTGAAAAAAAAAGAGAACTGATGAAATGGACGTACTTGTCTTATTCCTAATCTGAGAAAAAAAATTTCAGGATTTTTTAACACCATTGAATATAATATTCACTATGGGTTTTTCATATATGAACTTTACTACATTAAGATAGTTTATCTCTAGTCCTACCTGAGTGTTTTTCTTATGAAAATGTGCTGAATTTTATTAAATGCCTTTTTGCATTAACAGACATCATGAGTGTTCATTTTGTTAATATTATATTACTTTGTTTAATTTTCATATATTAAGCCATTCTTGCATAGTAAAAGTAAATTCTAATTAGTTATACTATATTACCTTTTATGGTTTTAAGATTTTTAATTTTTAAAAATTTTTTGGTATCAGGAATTGAACTCAGGACCTTGCATTTCCCAGGTGGGTATGGCATCACTGAGCTAAATTCCTGGCCCTGGTTTTGAGTTCTATTTGCTAGATTTATTTGGATTTTTCGTTGTACTTGCACTATTTAATGAAAGAACCCTAGCAATTTTATTGTCTATCTTTATCAGGACTCTATGAGCTTGAGGAGAAAAAAATGTGTTTTCCCAACAATAATAATCAATAATAGAAAAATAACAGATGATATCTAAATGTAACTGTGATATAATTAGCTATAGTTTTATAACCTTATATTTGTACAGACCCTGAGACAAGGAAGATATTTCTCATGTTTTCTCTAAAGTACTAAACAGTCTGAGTGAAATGATGCTAAGGTGCTCTTAGGACCCTGTTTAACTTTTCTATCAATGAAGAGACTCATTTCCCCAACAAATGCTGATGGGGCTGTAGGAAACAGGAACCCTTTCCCACTGGTGTTGGGAGTGTAGACTGGGGCAGTTGCTATGGAAATCAGTGTGGAGATTGCTGAAGAAACTAAGATTAGAGGTCCCATATGACCTAGCTATTCCCCTTCTAGGTATCTTCCTGAAAGAATTAAAAGCATCATACCGCAGCAATATATGTGCACTCATGATTATAGTGATACAGTTTGTAATACCTAAATCTTGGAAATAGCCCAAATGCTCATCAACTGAGGAATGGGTAAGAAAGACGTGGGTTTATTTTTTATAAAGTGGAGTACTATTCAGCCATAAAGATGGATAAGTTTGAGACATTTCTAGGTAAATGGATGCACCTAGAGGACATATTAGTAAGTGAAATAAATCAGACAGACATGTGTAAATATTGTATTGTCTTTCTAGTGTGAGAAACAGACTGTATCTAAGAATCAAAATATATAATAGATATTTTGAAATAGGAAGAAATTGTTCAATTTGAACAACTGAACCAGAAATTGTTCAATTGTCATACCGAGTATGAGAAACTTTGTTAATAGTTAAAATGTTTTATACAAAAAAGTTATAGTTAATAGGAAATGAGTTGAGAGATAGAATAACAATTTAAAACATATTCTTTTAAGATCATGATAGTGTATTTATCATTTTTAGTCCTAATTACTTTTTGTTTTAAAAATTATTTTTCCATAGAACTGTTTTATATTTTCTTTATTAATATCTACTTGTAAAATAAAAAAAACCCTAAAATATTCATATGGACTCATAGAATTGTTGGGGGAAAATTATTTTCTATGTCTAATAATCAGAACGTCCCCCTAGAAAATTGTTCTTTGTTTAAAAATACCTATTCTCTTGTTCTTTAAATACCAAATGCTTTGCTTAACGCAGTGCTGTAAGCAATTCCTTGGATATTCTCCTTGGATATCATGAAAACTTATTTAAAAAAAGTAGCTGTCGTACACTCTGCTAATCATGTTACTTTTTTCACTTACCAATATATCTTGGAGATATCACATATGGAACTGCCTTATACTTTGTAAAATCAAAGGTATTCCAATGTGTAACTGATTATAGCTTATTTATTCTTCTATTAATGGGAAGTGATGTCTTTGTCAATATTTTGCTATTGTAGCAATGCTGCCATGACTGTTCTTGTCTTTTCATTATTGTTTCACACGTATGAAAATATTTATAGGCTAAATACCTAGGAAGCCAAGCTACTAGATAAAGGGCATATCACTTTAAATTTTGATAGAAGTTGCCTAGTCAACCTATAAATGGTTTCATAGCTTTACTCCCTCCCACCAAGGGAGGGCACCTGTTTCACCATGCCCCACAATACAGTGTGTTTTCAACATTTTTATTTTTATCATTCTGCTAGGTCAAAAATAGTATAGCATTTTTCCTTAATGTTTTTACCAATGAGTTAATGCTCTTTCCACATACATGTTTAAGAATTATTTCTGGATATGGTTAATTTATCTTTTTGCTTATTTTTCTCTTTTATTTATTTATTTATTTATTTATGTATGTATGTGGTACCGGGGATTGAACTCGTGTCTTTGTGCTTGCAAGGCAGGCGACCAAACCACTGAGCTAAATCCCTGGCCCCTTCTTCTTCCTTTTTTTTTCTAAATTAAGGATTGTAAACATACATGACAACAAGAAATGAAGATACTAAATAAAAATTTCAAATATACATATATATATGACAGCAAAAAAGGATATGAAATAAACAAAAATTTATGCAACACAGACTGATAATCCCAATACATTATTAGTTTGATATGATCTTCAAACATTATATGTTCTTTCTCATTTTCTTTTTGTATAATATTTTTGAAATATTGTATTTACAAATAAAACAAAGTTACATATTATAGTTGAGAAACTGTCCTCAAAATTTTATGATTTATAAACTCATTGGTTTTATTAATTTGATAAATATCATAATCTTGTTGATTGTATCACTTACATTTTCTAACAAAACTTCCCACGGAAAAGAAATATGCTTATATTTGAAACCCAAAAACAACTAAAAGAGTTCACATTTTTAAGATCTGATTTTTCCATTTCTATTGTATTATATCCACATATTTATTTTTATTATATTTTTATAAGCATAATGATATAATTTAACACCAATACATATGTAATATTCTTCCCAAACAAATGACTATGAATTAAATCAAGTATGTAATTTAGAGAAATCATGAGGTTGCCAGAGAAGCTATCTATATGCCAAATGTGCAAAATCTTACCACAATCATGACCATTTTTCTCATTTAATAGTACACACATATGTGTAAAAACATATCCCCCCACACATATACACAATGCATATTTTCTACAATACAATATATACTTTGGTGTAATAAAACAGAGCAGTGATGTGTGCAATGCTTGTGATTTGTGTGATTTGAGAGAAACAAATATCATCTTTGAGGCAGTTGGAGAATTTGTCATATGTACCAGATACTGAATGATATTATTGATTTATTATCCATTTATTTAAGTATAGTTAGGATAAAATTTACTTAAAATTAATATTCATTATCAGTAGAAAATAGGTACAAAGATATATTGATAACATAACAAAATTTGTCTTAACAAATTTCCAACCTAACAAGCTGTGGTGACAGAAAAGGAAGTTTGCAGAAGACAGAGATGAGAGAGGAGAACGACAGATGGACCGTAATACATTTCATACTACTCATATATACAGATTTCATAAACTCTCAAATAAAAAAGCCAAGAAAATGAGAACCAAAATAACTCATCAATTTGGTAGACCAACATATAAAAACAAAGATTAATGTGTTGATAAATTTTAAAAATATGAAATGTAAAGTCTGAGATTTAGCTCTGTAGTGGTGCACCTGCCTAGCCAGAGCAATGTGCTGAGTTTAATCCCCAGCACCAGGGAAAGAAAAAGAAAAAAGAAAAAAAAGAAGAAAAGAGAAAAGGAGTATATGTGCTTTCTAACATACTCAATAGATTGAAAATGAATTATTTGTTATCTTTTCTTCTTGAATTGTTTCCTTCACAAGGATGTAGTGGCCTTCTTTGTCTCTTTCAATCAGTTTAGGTTTGAAATTTACTTTGTCTGTGAATAAGATTGCTACCCTTGCTTTTTTCTGGGCTCCTGTTGCATGAAGAAATTTTCCATCCTTTTACTTTCAGTCTATGGGATTCTTTTTGTACTAGGTGTGTTTTGTATACAACATATTATTGGATTTTGCTTCTACCATTCTGCCAGACAATTTCTCTTGATTGGTGAATTGAGGCCATTGATATTGATGCTTATAACTGATATATATTAACTTATTATTGTCATTTTTTTTTCGCCTTCTCCTTTTAGTTTCTTACCTTGCCTATTTGATTTGCTCTGTTGGGCCTCATTGTGTTGTTGCCTTCATTATCTTTTTCTAGGATATTGTTTAGAATTCCTTGTAGGGCTGGTTTGGTATTCATGAAGTTTCTCAGGTGTTCTTTGTCATGGAAGTATCTTATTTCCCCATCCATTTTGAAAGAAAGTTTTGCAGGATACATCAGCCTAGGTTGGAGGTTGTTCTCTTTTAGTACTTGAAATATTTCATTCCAGGTTCTCCATAACATAAGGGTTTGTGTTGAAAAGTCTGCTGTGATTCTGTTGAGCTTTCCTTTGCATGTGATTTGTTTCTTATCTCTTACTGCTTGTAGTATTTTGTTATTCTATTGGGTTTCTGGGATCTTGATTATTATATGTCTAGGTGTAGATTTTTTTATTGTGGCTAGTTGGGGTCCTATATGCCTCACTTATCTGTATGTCAAATTCTTCCCCTCTGTTTGGGAAGTTTTCTGTCATTAATTCTGTGAACAGCTTTTTAAAATCATTTTTATTTTCTCCTGCTACCTCATGGATTCCTATCAGCCTTGTTATTCTTCTTTGCATTGTCTAAGAGTTGTTGGATCAATTCCTCATGATCCCCTACTGTTTTTATTTTATTATTATTATTTTTTAAATTTTATTAAGTTTATTGGTACATTTTAGGGATACAGTACAGTTACATTCATTGTTGGGATCATGTACCTCTACATGGCAAGTCTTGATTCTCATTTTTCCCCTTACCTCTGCCCTCCCTTCACCCCCTCCTCCCCTCCCCATCTACACTTTATTTTCATCTTTTCATTCTCTCACATTTTTTTCTTTTCCCTTTTTGTTCTTCCCCTACCCATCACACCTTCCCTACACCTTTAGCTCCTTTCTTCAAATTTCTAAATGTCAGTAATCTTATTAGAATCTTATGCATTGTTGCAGAATATTTACACCAGGGAAACTATGTAGAGGCAATCAAGATGATGGAAGCTGTCAGGAAGCCCTAGCAGCACAAGCATGGGGGGTAGTTTGGAGCAAGATAACACCTTTAGTTCTACTGAAGTTCAGGTTTATTGCTGGATGTGAGGCTGGAATCAATTTGTTCAGTCTGATACACTTTATGTGCCTCCTACTGGCTTGAATTTGGCTCTCTGTTGACTTGAATTTGGCTTCCTGACCTCTTGCCAACTTGAACTCAGTTCCCTCTCACACTGACACTGGAAGCCAATAGATGGAGCCATCCCACAGCTGGTCTGAGCTCCAAGCTTGGTCCCCCTCCAAGATGTCTACTGGCCAATTGACCCTGGCAATACCAAACAAGTCAGGTATAGTAGTATCATCTGAGGAAAATCACATACTAACATACCATAAAAACCAATGACATACCACCCTTAACCTTAAAGGAGCAGTCCACACATAATGTAAACACCGTGTGTGTATTCAATTTCAGGGTAGTTTATGACTTCCTTGTTGGGTCCCTCCTGGTTCCTGGAATCTACTTCTCTCATTTTTTCATCTGCAGGTTGTTATTTTCTAGTGTCTGAATTCTAAGTCTTGGAGGGGCTGAGCTGTTGCTCACCACTCTGCCATCTTTTCTCTATAAAATTAATATACATTCAACAAAAAGAAAGTACATGAAAGAAAGGCTTGTCAAATGAAATTGAATTCAAGGAGTGGATTTTACCGAATGTAAAGTTAAAAATAAATAGCTTCAAAATAAACTGATTAAATAGAATTCCATTTAATGGAGGATTTGAAACAGTCAAATTAAACTATTTTTGGTAGATGAGTAAAAAAATATAAAGAAAAGAAGTATATTATGGACTGAATGGTTCCTCTGAAATTCATATCCTGAGCTTTGAATGTGATAATATTTGGAGGTGAGGCCTTTGAGAAGTAATTAGCCTTAGAGGAGGTTATGAGGGTAAAGTTCCCAGAATAGATTAGAATGCTTATAAAAACAAAGGAAGAGATTAACACTCACCTCTCTCTCTCCACCCTGTGATAGTAGGACAAGAAGGTATCACTTGGAAGCTAGGGAGTGAACCCTCACTGGGGAAACAAATCAGCTGGTACCTTGATCTTGCACCTCCCAGCATACAAAACTATGAGAAATATATTCCTCTTGTTTAATCCACCCAACCTACAGTGTTAGGCTACAGTGATCTGAAATAGTTTGGGTATATGTCCCTGCCAAAACTCATACTGAAATAAAGTGGCAATGCAATAGTATTGGAATGTGGAGAATTTAAGAGGTGATTAGGCTATAGAGGTTCCAACCTCAGGAGTGAACTCAATGCCCTAATCAAAGGGTTTTGTAAAGTGGGCTCTTTCTTTCTGTTATTCTTCTTTGCACCACGCAATGGTGCAGTAAGAGATTCTCATCCAGTGCCAGCACCTCATCTTGGACTTCCCAGGTTGCAGAGCTCTAAGAAAATAAGCTTCTGTTCTTTGTGCAATATTCACGAATGTTCTTTTGTAGAAGCACAAGAAATATTGAGGCACAGACCAAGCAGACTTTTACAATAAATGTGTGTGTGTGTGTGTGTGTGTGTGTGTGAAACATGATAAAAAAGGGAACTAAGGTGAAGCTGTAGGGAAAAAGGAGCATTTCTATATTTCTAGAAGTGTAAACTAGTACAACCTCCATGGAAGTCAGTATGGAGACTCCTCAAAAAACTGAAAATAGAAATTCAATTTGACTCAGTTATTCCCCTTCTAGGTATCTTCCCCAAAGAGTTAAAAACATCATATTATAGTGACACATGCATACCCATGTTTAGAGCAGCTCTTCCATAATAGCTAAATCTTAGAAGCAGCCTGTATCCCATCAACAGATGAATGGATAAATAAAATGTTGTATATACGATGGAGTACTAGTCTGCTGTAAAGAAATATGAACTTGAATCATTTGCAGGAAAATGATGCACCTTGTGACCATAATCTTAAGTGAAATAAGTGAGACACACAGGTTTAATTATTGCACGATTATTCTTATATGACAAATCAAATTATGAGAAGTAAAAAAACAGACAAGTAATAGCAGAAGGATAGAGCTTTCTCAAATGAAAAAGGGATCAAGAGATGGAGGGGGGAGGAATGAAGAGGGAGGGATGGAAAGGAGATGAAAAAGGAGTTAAGATGTGTTATACACACATATCGATTCCACATAAGGACTGTAAACATTCTGTATTATAAACATGTACTAATAAAAATCAGTCCATAAATAAATAGAAGGGAAACTAAGAGACTATCTATGCTCTATTTCTTGTCTTTATTGGTAGATTTTATATGCTTGCTTTATAATTATTTGTTAAGCTCATTATACTTTTTACATGTATTTAGTGTATTTTCTGCCATGTATTATATCACACGCTAAAATTATAAAATAAAATTTAACTTTGAAACAACCACAGGGAGATCAAATTGATTAAAAGTTCTTTATATTGATCTAAATTTTTAAAATCTCAGTTATATTGTCTCACTGTGTAGTTACAAAATAAGTTTTGAAATCCCGTTTGTCATTGGTTGTGGGATATCCAACATATTTTATTCTCAATTTGAGTTTTTAATTGATTGGTTCCATTTTTTTGATGTTGTCTCTCACTACTTATTTATTAAGTATTGTATGTTGACATATTATATATCTCATTCACTCTTTTATTTATTTATTTTGGTACTGGGGATTGAACTCGGGTTCTTGTGCTTACAAGGCAGGCCACCAAACTGCTGAGCTAAATCCCCGGCCCCACTCTTTTAGTTCTTTATTGGGGAAGAATAATTCTATAGGATCAGCAAATTGAAGTAGCAACCCCGCAAAATTTTTATTCCTTGAATTCTATGTAGTCAAATTATTAACAGTCATTCAGTCTCAGTGGAGATACTAGAAACTATGATTAGAAGAAAATTCTGTTAAATACAGAGATGTAGGCATGTTTATATATGCATATAAGTAAGCCACACACACATATTGAAAACAAAAGGATTATATAAAGTTGCAACATCATTTTGCTCAATACCTTACTTAGCCAAAGCAAGAATATTTCAACAATCATGTCAACTCTTAGGAATATCTATTAAAATGTTTGAAATGACTGAAATCATAATTGGGTGCAACTTTCTAGAAACTTGACATTTCACTACATAACTCCATGGTATATATTCCAGTGTTCTGCTGACCAGGTAACAGTACTTACTGATGTCATAGTAAGAAGCAGAGTTAATGAGAGAAGTAAAAATTTTTGCTCAAAAATGTGTTGCTTTAAAATTTAATTTTATTACTACATGTGTGTAGTACAAAATGTTTACATACCTATGGAAAGCTGGTACATGTACATAGCACATCTTAATTCCTTTTTTAGCCTCTTTCCCTCCTCTCCTGCCCCCATTCATCACTCTGTTGATCATCCTTTTTTGTACATGCCTGCAGTACAGCTGTGCTGCTTTAGTGTTCATACCATCATGGCAGTAATCTGCCAATAGAAGAAAAAAATAGGTGCTTTAAGAATAGCAGGAGGTGATTGATCACTGTGAGAGAAACTGGGTCCCAAGAGCCAATTAGTGGGCTCCCATGGGAAGAGAACATTTGGGATCAACAATCTTCCCTCAGAAAATTCTACTTTTGATATCCACAGTAGACTATATCCTTCAGATGAATAAATTCTAGGTAACACAGCAACACAGATAAGTCTCTGTATAGTAAATATGCCAATCCCTCTCCAAGTCTTACCACATATACCCACTTTGAGGCTATCAGATACCAAGGATAACATGCTCACCATCCTGTCTGCCCTTTGCTGCAGTCAAAACAGAAGATTGGACGTTGGATCTTGCAGTTTCATGAGGCTATGGGATCAGAAGCAATACAAGTATAACACAGCTCTTATAATTGTCTTTTAGCTCTGATTTCTTTTATGTGGATGAAAAAAACAACTGCTCAAATTACACAAATGGATGGAAAAATTCATCTTTACAAGTAAGAGGAATGGAAAACTCAGAAAAATGAGAGAGGAAAGGAACTCAGTAGCAGGTTCCTTCTGTCTTTATTAATCGGCATTTGGATCCAATGCGAACCAGCTTTTTAGGAGAAATTTAGTGAAATGAAATCTGGAAGGATTGACAAACACACTGTGAAGCAGAGCTGAAAATACTTCAACTCTCCTTTATTTGAGTAGCATTATGTTCTTCCAAACATCAGATCATCAGACACTAGGACAGGAAAGCAACAAGATAATCCAGCACTCCAGATTGGTGAGGCCACACCCACTTGGATTGTAAAGTCATGGGAATTCTCATACACATTGCTTAACAAGTATTTCTTGATTTTGGTGTTCTTTCCTCATGTCTTCCTTCTGGAGTATGCTAAAATCCTGCACTCCCAACTATTCTATGCCAAAGAGGGACTTAAAGGCTATAAAAGAAATTTGAATTGATGTGAGAGGTAAAATTTTCTGAATCCCTTCCATTCTATGCAATACTCAAAATTATCCTTAAAGGTATCATATGGTGTAATTTGAAAAATATCTTTTTGTAATTAATGCATTAATAAACAATCATAGCTAGAACACTTTTTATAAAAAGGGTCTGGGACTCTTACACTTCTATTTACTTGAATATTATTACTCCATAATCTTGGGTCATTTATCCCCAAAAGATAACTGTCTCTCATTAAAAGAATGGGTCAAGAAAATAAATGAACAAATTAAGACCAAACCACTAGCAACAAAATCTTAGGCAATTATGTTGACTTGGATTTGCCTCTTGCACAGTGGAAGTTAGTGGCCCAAACCAAATGTAGTGCATTAATGGAGGTTTAATGGATATTCTCCTTTTTCTTTGCTTTCCAAACAACTACGACCTTGTTCTACAGGAGGATTCAAGCAATAGTGAGGGTAAAGGAATAAAAGGGATTCTTGTCTAGAAGGATCATTTTTCCTACTTAGCACTCTGGCCTTAGTACCCAGGGGCCTCTGCTTGGGAGCAGCTAACACTGGTGAGCTTCTGTATGCCTTAATCAGAAGAAAGATACCTTTAGAAATCCTGAGACTGCAGGCTCATAAATAAAATAATGTAATCCACTACTCAGTTATGGCTGTCTCTAAGTAGACTTCACATAGCCTAAGGTTTACAGATATTTTATACTCCAACTGGTGTTACATGATGGAGCCCAGCTGAATTCCACTATGTAGATGTCTGGACAGTTGAAGCTTTTCTGAGTTAACAAGCTTTGACGAACACTGAAAGTAGGATGTCACCGTGGACACTTTTTGTCTGGCTTATTTTAAGACAGGAATACTGATAACGCTAACACTAATCTAGAATAAAAGTGAAATGCGTAATATTCTCTCTGTGCTGTTACCATTATCTTTCCTTCTTTTCTGTGTATCTGACTACACCGATCCATGAAACTGAAAGTTGGTGTCTAGTGTTGGATCTTTTATATTTGATTCTATGGGTTCAAATACATAGAATTCATATCTCTTTGCACACATCTGGTAGGGCTGTCATTGACCTTCTCCAGGTTATTGGAGCTTATCCAAGGAGCTTATTGCCTGAGATCCTGTCTTTGTGAGAAAATTCTGAAAGAATAATGAGATGTGATACAGCAATTCAGAGTCTGATCACATAAAGCTCTCTCAAAGTTTGATAGTCTTCAGTAGTATACTTATCATTAACTTATTAGAATAATAGAATATGAGGAACTCAGGAATATTTGAAAAAGAAAATATCCTTCAGGGTTAGGAAATAAGGTTACATATCATTTTCTTTTTCTTTTTTCTTTTCTTGGACAGTCACTCACCAGTGTCATCTGGCATTGGCATCATAGTTTAATTTTTTTGTTTTTTCCCCTTTATTGGTAAATTTTACATATAAATAGTTGCATTCATCCCTGAGATCTTGTATCTTTGCATGATGTATCTTGGTTCTCATTTATTCCCCATTCCCTTGGCCTCCCTTTCACCTTCCACCTTCTCCTATTTACAAAGTCTTTGTTTCCACTTTTTTCCTTTTATTTTTTCCTTTTCCCTTTGCACCTTTTCCCCTACCCTCCCACTTCCCCTATGACTTTAGACCTTTTCTCCTATTACACAATGTTAATTATATATTTTGATTCTTATTTACACTTTTAGTTTATCACACCAGAGAAACTTCGATATCTACACATGTGAAGTCACACATCATTTTCATTGTTCTCTTCCCTACATTTTAGGAAGCCATGAATATGTCAGAAGCCAAAAGAGTGACTGAGTTCATACTCCTGACTTTTCCCTGCTCCAGAGATGTTCAGATCCTCCTCTTCCTGCTGTTCTCTGTGTCCTACATCCTGACCCTGATGGGAAATGGGGCCATCGTGTGTGCGGTGAAGGTGGACCACAGGCTACATACCCCTATGTACCTCCTATTGGCCAACTTCTCATTCCTCGAGATCTGTTACATCAACTCCACCATTCCCAACATGCTGACAAACTTCCTTTCTGAGTCCAAAGCCATCTCTTTTACAGCCTGCTTCCTCCAGTTTTACTTCTTCTTCTCCTTGGGCACTGCTGAGACTTTCCTACTCCCCCTTATGGCTTTTGACCGATACTTGGCCATCTGCCAGCCTCTCCACTACCCTACCATCATGAACAATCGTCTCTGCATAAACTTGGTTGTCCTCTGCTGGGTGACAGCCTTCCTCTGTTATCCAGTCCCCATCTACTTTATCACACAGCTCCCTTTTTGTGGCCCAAACACGATTGACCACTTTGTCTGCGACCCCGGTCCTCTTTTGGCTTTGTCCTGCATCCCCGCACCTGGAATTGAGCTTTCTTGTTCTTTGCTGAGCTCATTTATTATTTTCATCACCTTCTTTTTCATCCTTGCATCCTACACACTGGTTCTCAGAGCAGTGTTTCATGTGCCATCAGGAGCTGGCAGACGTAAAGCCTTCTCCACCTGTGGTTCCCACCTAGTTGTGGTGTCTCTGTTTTACGGAGCCATCATGATGATGTACATCAGGCCAAACTCTGGAAATCCAGCGGGGACACAGAAGATTGTAACCTTCGTCTATTCCTCAGTGACCCCACTCGTAAACCCACTGATTTACAGTCTCCGGAACAAGGACATGAAGGCAGCCTTGAGAAAAATTCAGAAATGCACAAAAATTAGTCAAGATTAATAAGAATTTATGAAAGGATCATATTTTTCCTCATTTCCTTTTTTCCATATTTCTTCTGCTAGTTAAATATAGGTCTATATCCATTGGCATTTAGTGACCCAAACTCCAAATCTGCTAATTTCTTTCAAGTACTGGACAATAATTATCTCAATTAAAGCAGGAATTGCCTGCAAATTAGAATGTGACAGATGGCAACTTGAATTAAATAAACTAGATGTCTCTATTTGCACTCTTTTCCTACTCTGATCTTTAATAATTACTCACTTTCCTGAGGTCACTGACTTAACACTTGACCTCTTGTAAGTCCTATCCATTCTGACACTTGGTTTTCCTGGCCTAAAGATCTATCCCCTTCTCCTAGCAGAACAATAGAACATTCACACATTTAAAAAAAAACTCACTTAAAAGTAAATTTGTGCTCATCAGCAAATCATAATAGAGTCAAAATTTTATTTTGATCTAAGGTGATTAGTAACCATCTATATTACTGTAATGGGTTTCCACAGTGTAGTGGTTATCATGTTCGCCTCACACAATCTGTATTACTATCACTGGTTCATAATTATTTGGGAAGTGTTTTTAAAGGACAATTTCTCAAGTCTTTCTCCAGTTTGCCTAAATCAAACTCTTTGTAGTCCACTCTGAAAATCTTAATTTCAGCTTCACCTTGTGGATTCTGACCCACCGGACTTGCTCTAATCCAAAGAATGATGTGATAGAGCATATTTTAGAATAAGTATATGATATTAGGCAAAACGAGAAAAACTTTTATTAGATGAGGGAAGATAAAGGAGTTACCATGAGCTTCATAAGTGATGCAAGCACTAATGTTGGTGTCACTAGCAGTTACTTTTCCCAACTCAACTTTCAAGTCCTACATTCATAAGATAATAGATTATGTCTTCTTATCTTTTCCTACCTGGGTAAGATAATTTAAATACTTGGAAATTTATTACAAAAGAAGATTGGTATGTGGAAGCACTACATTGTTGGATTAATTTCAAGTGAAGGAAATTGAATTGAGCACAGCCCAGGTGTCACAAAAGTAGAACAAATGCCAGTGATTCTAAGATGTTAAGATGAAAACAGATGAGGGGCTTGGGATTTAGCTCAGCGGTTTGGTGGCTTGCCTTGCAAGCACAAGGACCTGAGTTCGATTCCTGGTACCACAAAAAAACCCAAACAAAAAACAAGATGAAAACAGATGCAGTGAAACTTGATGACATTGTCAGGTGATTTTTTGCCCAACTACCTTGTCAAAATAAACTAGACAATTGTCATTGGGATTGATACATGTCACTTATTCATTAAATAAGCAACTGTTTACTCATTGACATGCAATGGAATTACACAAATGTAGAAGACAAAGCCTTCCTTTGTAAAATTTACATTCCAAGATGAGCAAGTAAATGCATAACAGTTTAACTCTTGTAATCACAGTAGTAGTAAAAATACAAAAAACCTTATATATAGAAAAATTTGAGGTAGGATAGGAGATAATTTCTTTTTCCAGTATTGCGGATCAAACTCAGGATCTTGTGCTTGCCAGGTAGGTGCAGTGCCACTGATCTTTATCTCCAGACTACTAGGAGATAATTTTAATTTTTTAATTTTTTTTTTACATTTTATTGAGTTTATTGGTACATTTTAGGGATACAGTACAGTTACATTCATTGTTGGGATCATGTACCACTACATGGCAAGTCTTGATTCTCATTTTTCCCCTTACCTCTGCCCTCCCTTCACCCCCTCCTCTCCTCCCCATCTACAAACACTTTATTTTCATCTTTTCATTGTCTCACATTTTTTTCTTTTCCCTTTTTGTTCTTCCCCTACCCATCACACCTTCCCTACACCTTTAGCTCCTTTCTTCAAATTTCTAAATGTCAGTAATCTTATTAGCATCTTATGCATTGTTGCAGAATATTTACACCAAGGAAACTATTTGGTATTTACACATGTGTGATTTATTTATTTCACTTAGGAATATATCTTCAATATGTATCCATTTTCCTATGAATGAATCTATTCTCTCGCTCTTTATGGCTGAGTAATATTCCATTTTATAGAAAAATCACAACTTCTTTATCCAGTTTCCAACGGATGGGCAAATAGGCTGTTTCCAAGATTTAGCTATTACAAACTCTGCCACTATAAACATGGGTGCACATACTTCTCTGTGATATGATTCTTTTAGTTCTCTTGGAAAGATACCCAGCAGAGGGATGGCTGGGTCAAATGGAACCTCCAGTCCAAGCTCTTTGAGTTATTTCCATATTGATTTCCATAGTGGTTTCACTAGTCTGGACTCCCACCAACAATGGAGGAGGGTTCCTTTCTCCCCACAACCCCGCCAACATTTGTTATTGTGTGATTTCTTGATAGCAGCCATTCTTTGTGGGGTGAGGTGGAATCTCAGTGTTGTTTTCATCTGCATCTCTTGAATGACCAGTGATGTGGAACATTTTTTCATATATTTTTTTGCTGCTTTTACTTCTTTGTCTGAGAAATATCTGTTCATGTCTGATGCCCATTTTTGAATCGGGTCTTTATATTTGGGGGGACTGATTGTTTTGAGTTCTTTATATATCCTTGATAATAGTCCTTTGTCTGAG
>NW_022900929.1:43530780-43531683 GCF_012274545.1 Fukomys damarensis
GGGGTATTTAAATCCCCCACTACAATTGTATTAGTGCTTATTTGGTTTTTCATGTTACTTAATATTTGTTTTATATAGTTGGGGGCATTTGTATTTGGTGCACATATGTTTATGATTGTCAGCTCTTCCTCTTGAATTGTTTCCTTTACAAGGATGTAGTGTCTGTCTTTGTCTCTCTTAATGAATTTTGGTTTGAAATTTACTTTATCTGAGAATAAGATTGCTACTCCTGCTTTTTTCTGGACCCCTGATGCATGGAGAACTGTTTTCCATCCTTTCACTTTCAGTTTATGAACTTCCTTTTGCACTAGGTGTGTTTCTTGTATACAACATATTGTTGGATTTTGCTTCTTAATCCATCCTGCCAATCTGTTTCTCTTGATTGGTGAATTGAGGCCATTAGCATTGATGGTTACAACTGATATATTTTGACTTATTCTTGTCATGTTGTTGTCCATTTGTTGACTCTTTTTACTTTTTCTCCCATCTCCTTTTAGTTTCTTGCCTTGGCTATTTGATTTGGTCTGTTGGGCCTTATGTTATTGTGAATTTCGTTGTCCTTTTCTAGGATATTGTTTAGAATTCCTTGCAGTGGTGGTTTGGTGTTCATGAAATTTCTCAGGAGCTCTTTGTCGTGGAAGTATTTTATTTCCTCATCTATTTTGAAAGAGAGTTATGCAGGATACAACAGTCTAGGTTGGAGATTCTTTTCTTTTAGGACTTGGAATACCTCACTTCAGGCTCTTCTTCACCTAAGGGTTTGTGTTGAAAAGTCTGCTGTGATTCTAATGGGCTTCCCTTTGTATGTGATTTGTTTCTTTTCTCTTACTGCTTGTAGTATTTTGTTTTTCTGTTGGATTTCTGAAATCTTGATTATTATATGTCTAGGTGTAGATTTTTTTT
>NW_022900929.1:43532326-43552536 GCF_012274545.1 Fukomys damarensis
AGAAAAGAACATAAAGAGAAACCCCTCCTAAAAACAAAAAATAATAAAAAGAGAAGTCTGAGTTATTCAGGAGCTGGAATAAAAAGGGAGATGAGGGACAATATGGTGGAGCAAGAGACTGAGTTGGAGAGAGAGGACAGAAAACAGAAAGAAATTTTAGGGTGGAATGAGGAAAAAAGAGAAAAGAGAGAGAGAAAGAAAAATAATTTGAAGGTGCTCTTTCAGGCTATCTGTGTTCTCATATTATACCACATGCACAGCCATGTGTGGAACCCAATCCCCTGGTCTTAGCTAGCCAATGGCTGTTCCTCATGACTGAGACTGAACACAATCTACAAGGCCTAACTTTAGTTTCCTTACTCTCAGGGTTGAACTCCACTCAGTTCTATTACAGGTTTCCCCTGCCCTTTCTTTAAAGATGTTCAAAGTTGGGAGCTGAGAAAACTACCCTTCATGGGAACCTATGCCTCTGCACAGTTGGTGTAAGGACTGGCCCAATCAGGAGCTTTGAGGACGGGGGGGGTGTCTTGTGGGTGTTTCAAGGGCGCCCGCATGGCTAACTTCCTTCCTGGGTCTGTTGTCGCGCAGGCCGGGAGGGCGCGCGCACACCGCCGGGTGATCGCAGGCAGGCAGGCAGATGAAGAAACCCCCTCCGGGGTCTTTGGGGCCTTCCTGGGTCTGTTGTCGTGCAGGCCGGGAGGTCGCATGCAGGCCTCCTATTTTCAAAATGACTCAGTACTATATAGATTGAGGATCAAAATATTCAAGACTTTCGTCTTTTTTAAAGACCTCCCATATTTCCATTTACCTTGTCTCTTTATAGAATATTTTAGAACTAATATTTGGATCATTCAGCACAGGGTTACTCATGAGGGGCAGGAAGGACACAGAACAGGAGTTGAAGTTACTGATGAACTCAAGTCACTTGCCTAAGAAATTTAGATAGCACATTAAAATGTAAAGTCTCTGAGTTTATAATATTAATGTGAAGAAACAGCATCTGTTTTTTTTTAAACAATACAAGGAATTTCTTGTTTAATAGTGGTTATGCATTTTTGGTCCAAGTTGTTTTGTTGTTTTTTTTCCCCCTTTAATTTTCAGTTCATAGGTCATGATCATTTTATTCCCAGAGAGAAGAATATTTTAATGAACCCAACTACTTATGGGACCTGATAGTGTGATAGAGTTCAAAGAATTAACCTGAAAGGGTGTCATGAGAGAGTAAATGTTCTTTGGGGTGCAAGCCATTCTGTTTTAGTTAATTTATTTCTCTAACTGCTAAAAGACAGGCATTGGGGGTGGGAGAGGGGGAAAACCAAAGTCTAAATTCTGTCAATTTTTAAAGAATGAATGTGCTTTATGGATCTAGCAGTCATTTCACATTTCTGTTTTAGTTTTTTAAATGTAAAATGGACCCAAATTGCATAGTTCTTAGATATTTATATAAGTATTTGAAGACTATATATTAAAGCTAGACCTATAGAGCAAATCTAGAAAGGATATAAAGCTCAAGAATGAAAATATTTGCTGAATATTATGCAAATTACATATAAGACACCTTTTCCAGGACAGTTTCCTCATAGGAAGTATGAGACTCCAAGTGCAAGCCTGAAAAGATTGTCCTAGAAAATAGGTGACATGTTAAGTTTATATTAAACTTAAAAATATTAAGTATAAGCTCAGCATGGTGACACATGCCTGTAATTCCAGCACTGGGGAGGCAGAGGAAGGAGGATTGCCATGAATTTGAGGCTGGCTTGGGCTACATAGTTCAGACTGCTTCTCAACCTTTTGGCTATGATCAAGTGCACAGTGAGTTCAGGGCCAGCCTGAACTACAAAGCGAGACTCTGTCTCAAATAACAAAACAAAACAAAAATTAAGTATGAGTTAGGATAAAGATGTTATCACAAGCCTGTTTAGTCACCCAAATTTGTTAGTTAGCTCTTAAGTATAGAAAGCAGCTTCTTGGTTAGCAGGTCACAGTACGAATGGGCAGTTTCCTCCTAAATTTCCTGAAGAGGTTACTGTGGCAAAGATATGGAGAACATGAGTGTGAGGCCTGAAATTGAGCCCTAGAAACTACTGATATTTTTATTAGTTAACTTAGCAGACAGTCCCAACAAGCAACTGGCCTCACTAGACTGAGAAGACGCACCATGGAGAGACTTACCTGCTGGAGCAACACCATCTGAGTTTAAATCCTGCCACTGCCTCTTTCTGGTTGTCACCGTTAGACAAGTCACCAACCTCCTTAAAATTTGGTTTCCTATTCTGGAAAGTGGAATGACTAATGTACTGATTAGGATTAAGTGAATAATGTTCGTAATGTTCCCAGCATCTCATCAGTGCTACACAGCACTGTATCCCTTTTATAAGCTCTTTCTTGAACAGGTGTGAGAGAAGTTGTCTTCTATTGATGGAAAGTGATAGGTAACAGTGATATACCAGAAGCAGCACTGCATGAGAAGATGGGACCGCCCCATGTTGATTCCAGCGCTCGAATTGCATAATTGTAGAAAACTCTACAAATGAATCATTTCTTGTCTCTTAGTTTCTTTAAATGCCAAGTGCAACTAATAACACCTTCCCCAGGGGGTTATTATGAAGACTGCTGCACAGTAATGAGTTGACTATGTGGAAACACTTTGTAAATGTTTTACATATAATAAATAGCAGATGCTTTGCATAAAACTAGCCAAGTTAACTGGAGATTTCTTTTTCAGAGGTGTGGATTCTTCAGCTATCTTTTAATATTTTCCTCTCATCTGAATACCACATTACCTTCTATCCTGAAGCAAAAAAGTTAATCCCAAGTGAATCTTCTTGATCAGTTTTCTGCAGGCTTTTCTGAGAGCGGAGGCACTTGTCTTGGTGATAATCATCTGGGAGAGGTGTGAAAACAGGTTTGGATGAAGATCACTGAATATATTTGCAGTATGATCCAATAGGCAGAGCCTGTCCTTTGCTCCTTGAAGATTTATTTACTGCCTCTAGAAAAAGAGAGCCAGGAGATGGATTTTTAATAATTATTCCCTTGCTCACTTCTTTCTTTTCTGGAGATTCCTGCATTCAATTCCACCATTATTTTCACAAGTGGGGGAGGAACTAATACCTTTTACTGGGTCTGAGTCTCTCAGAGGAGCCAGTGGTGCAATTAATAGATTTACCAATCATTCACCCAAACAGTTCAGAACACCTAGTTTATGCTCAGTGGGAATTCTGTCAAACAAAACTCAGGATAAGTATCTGTATTGCAGGAGCTTGTATATTCATTTTTGTCTTCTGATGATCTAATTTCCGTTGTGGGTTCTGAGGACAGATGCTCCATCCCTGCCAAGTAATGGACAAGTAATGGCTGAATAATGGACATTAGTCACTTGTGCTCTGAATTTTCAGCAATCATTATTTCCCAGACCACCATGCTGCCTGAAGTGATCTTCTCTTCTTTTGGTTAGAGCTTCTGAGTCACAGCAGTTCCCCTGAGGAAGCCTTCTTCTCCTGAGACACTCAACAGGGCTGAAGAACCTCAAAGGGTCATAGCAGGGTCACTCTGCAAACTCATGCAGAGAGGCGGCAACTGCCCATTGGACCCAAAAGTTTCTTCATCCTAACACAGGAGCAGATTTTTTGCAACCAATTATCTATTCAGTCATATTTCTTGAAGGAATTTTCATCTTAAACATCTCACTTCCTCTTTATCACCTTCAATGTTTTCTTAGCCCATAGCCTCAAATTAAAGTCCCTACTCTGGTCGTAAGGCTCCTGCAACACAACACAGCCCTACCTTTCAAGTCTTTCCTCAGTGTCTCCTGTATATTTACCCTTGCTCCAGTCATACATACTCATATACAAATTCCACCCATGTATTTGTGTAGTGAGTAATTTTATTTAAAAAACACCCTGATTCTGAAACCAGGACTGCAACTCTGAGGAGCCCAGGAGTCAAACTCACCCATGTGTGTGTTGTGGCTTTGCAAGTTAATTGCATGCAAGACTATCAGTATGCCTCTTTTCCTTCTTCTTTTATCTTCCAAAAGAATCCCTGTTTCCTCCCCAAGTCTGTGGTTTATATTTTCATTGTTTTGGAATCATCTTTACAGAGCAAAGGGCATTCATTTTGATGATGTCTAGCTTATTAACTATTTCTTTCATGGATTGTACCTTTGATGTTGTATCTAGAAAGCTATTGTTTTACTCAAGATTATCTAGATTTTTCTCCTCTGAAATCTTCAAGGAAATTGCATCTTACTTTTAAGTCTATGGTCTACTTTTATTTTACCTTTGCAGAGGGCAAAGGCCATGTCTAAATTCATTTTTGCCATTATATTGATCTTTGACAAAGATCAATGACTCTATCATGACCTATTTCTGTGTACTCTGTTGTGTGCCACTGATCTAACTATATTTTCACCAATGCCATGTTAATTTCCTGTAGATTTATAGAAGTCTTGAAATAATGTCAATTTTTTTTCTTCATTTTTCAATTTTGTGTTGACCATTCTGAGTCTTTTTTTCCCCATTAAGTTTATTGTCACATTTAAAGCAAACAATGTAGTTACATTTGGGATCTTGTACCTTTACGTGATATATCTTGGTTCTCGTTTTTTCCCTATTCCCCTGCCCTCCCTTTACCCCCTTCACCCTTCCCTATTTAAAAAGGTTTTGTTTCAATTTTTAAACATTTTTTCTTTTCCCTTATTTCCTTTCCACTCCCCCTCTTACTTCCCCTTTAGCCATTTTCTTCCTATTACACACTCCCAACGATACCATTTGACTTTATTTACACTTTAAATTTTTCACACCAGAGAAACTGTTTGCTATTTCCACATGTGTGACATTTATTTCACTTAAGAGTATGACCTCGATATGCATCCATTTTCCTACCAATGAATCTAATTTCTCATTCTTTATGGCTGAATAGTATTCCATTTTATAGAAAAACCACATCTTCTTTATCCAGTCTCCAAATGATGGGCAATTGGGCTGTTTCCAAGTTGTAGCCATTAAAAACCATGCTGCTGTAAACATGGGTGAGCATATATCACTGTGTTATGATTCTTTTAATTCTTTGGAAAGATACCCAGCAGAGGGATAGCTAGGTCTAATCCTAGTTCTTTGAGGTATCTCCATATTGCTTTCCATAATGGTTGCACCAGTCTGCACTCCCACCAATAATGGAGAAGTGTTCCTTCCTCCTCACATCCCTGCCAACATTTGTTATTGGTTGATTTTTTGATAGCAGCCATTCTTTGTGGGGTGAGGTGGAATCTCAGAATTGTTTTCATCTGTATCTCTTGCATGACCAGTGATGTGGAATATTTTTTCATGTATGTATTTGCTGATTTTACATCTTTGAGAAATGTCTGTTCATTTCAGATGCCCAGTTTTGCTTGTTTGTTTGTTTTTTGAGACAGGGTCTCACTATGTAGTTGAGACTGACCTGGAACTCACTATGTAGCCCAGGCTGGTCTTGAACTCACAGCGATCTTCCTGCCCCACCCTCCCATGTGCTGGGGTTACAGGCATGTGCCCACACACCCAGCTACAGATGCCCACTTTTGAATTGGGTCTTTATATTTGGGGGGCAGATTTTTTTCGAGTTCCTTATATATTCTATATAATAGTCTTTTGTCTGAGGAGCAGCTGGTAAAAATGTTTTCCCACTTTGTAGGTTGTCTCTTAGCTCTGTTAGTGGTTTCTTTTGCAGTGCAGAATCTTTTTAATAAGATGAGATCCCAGTTGGTTCTTCGTGCTAAACCCGTGATACTGAAGATTTGTTAATAAAGTCTTTTCCTATGCCAATATCTTCAAGGGTTCTGGCTAACTTATCTTTCAACATATTTAGTGTCTCTTTTTTAATAATTCAATCTTTAACCCACTTCGATTTTAGTTTAGTGCGTGGTGAAAGATAAGGGTCTAGTTTTAAGCTTTGGCTGGTTGAAATCCAATTTTTTCCAACACCACTTATTAAAGAGGCTATCTTTCCTCTACTGAGGATGTTTGGCTCCTTTGTCAAAGATGAGGTAGCTGAGTACATCTGGAGTCATTTCTGTAGCTTCCAATCTATTCCCCTGATCCTCAGGTCTATTTCTTTGCCAGTACAGTGCTGTTTTTTGTCACAGTGGCTTTGTAGTATAATTTCAAATTGGGAATTGTTATACCCGCTGCCATGTCTTTATTGCCTAGAAAAGCTTTTGCTATTCTAGGTCTCCAAATGAATTTTTGGATTCTTTTTTCTAGTTCTGTGAAATATAGTGTTGGAATTTCAATCGGCATTGCATTGAATCTGTATAGCAGATTTGGTAGTATGGCCATTTTCACTATGTTGATTCTTCCTTTACCCAGAAGCAGGGGATGTCTTTCCATTTTCTTATATCCTCTTCAATCTCTTTTTTCAGAGTGCTGTAGTTTTCAGTGTAGAGGTCTTTTGCTTCTTTCATTAGATTGATTCCTAGATATTTCATTTATTTGGATGTTATTGTGAAAGGAATTGTTTCCCTAATTTCTCTCTCAGTGAGTCTGTTATTTGTGTACAAGAAGGTTATTGATTTTTGAGTGTTGACATTGTATCCAGCTACTCTGCTGAAAGTGTCAATTAAGTCTAGAAGTCTTTTGGTGGAGTTTTTTTGGTTTTCAATGTAGAGTATCATATCATCAGCAAATAATGACAGTTTAATTATCTTTATTGCTTTGATTTCTTTCTCTTGTCTATTTGCTGTGGCTAATGTTTCAGGAACTATATTGAACAGGAGTGGTGATCGTGCCCCACCAGTATTTGTTATTGGTTGATTTCTTAATAGCAACCATTCTTTCTGGGGTGAGGTGGAGTCTCAGTGTTGTTTTCATCTGCATCTCTCAAATGACCAGTGATGTTGAACATTTCTTCATATGTTTATTTGCTGCTTTTACTTTGTTGTCTGAGAAATGTATGTTCATTTCAGATGCCTATTTTTGAATAGGGTTTTCATATTTGGGGGATCTGATTTTTTTAGTTCTTTATATATTCTAGATAATAGTCCTTTGTCTGCAGAGTAGCTGAAAATTTTTTCCATCATTGTAAGTTATCTCTTAGCTCTATTGGTGATATCAATAGGTTCTTTATTTGAGCTCTTTCTCCTTTTCTAATATGAGTATTCACTGATATGAATTGCCCTTGTAAGACTCCTTTCATTTTTTCCCATAAATTCTAACATGTTGTACTTGGGCTGTTGTTTAATTGTAGAAAATATCTGATTTGTTTAATTTCCTCTGACCTATTGGTTGTTCAGGAAAGTGATATTTAATTTCCATGTGTTTATGAAATTGCAGATTCTTTTGCTATTGATCTCCAATTTCATCACAGTATGCTTTGATAATATATAGGGGATAACTTCAATTCCTTTGCATTTACTAAAACATGTTCTATGAATAAATATGTGATCTATTTTGGAGTATGATCCACGTGCATCTAAAAGAACTTGTATTTTGATTTTGTGGGATGGAACACTCTGTAAACATCTGTTATGTTCACTTATTCAAGAGTTTGATGGAGTTCTAGTATTTTTGTTGTTTATTTTTTCTAGTTGACCTATTTATTTGTGACAATGGGGTATTGAGGTCTCCCACTACTGTTGTATTACTGCTTATTTGCTTGTTCATGTCTGTGAATATTTGCTCTATATAGTTGGCTATACTAACATTTGGTGCACATATATTTATGATTATTATGTCTTCCTCTTGAATTGTTACCTTTACAAAGATGTATTGACTTTTTTTGTCTGTTTTAATAAGTGTTGGTTTGAAATAAATTTCATCTGTGAATAGGATAGCTACTCCTGATTTTTTTTGGTTCCTGTGTCATGGAGTATTGTTTTCTACTGTTTAACTTTCATACCATGAGTTTATTTTTGAAGTAGGTATGTTTCTTGTATGCAGCATATTGTTGGATGTTGCTTCTTGACACATTCTGCCAGTATATTTCTTTGGAATGGTGAATGGAGACCATTAACATTGATGGTTACAACTGATTTGTATTGACTTATTCTTGTCATGATCTTTTCCTGTTGTTGGATCTCCCCTCCTTTTGTGTTTAATTTCTTTTCTTGCCCAATGGATTAATTCTTTTGGGCATTGCATGGTTGTGATATTATTTAGGATATTGTTTAAAGTTTTTGGGTTGCTGTTCTGGTATTCATGAATTTCCTCAGGTGCTCTTTGTCATGAAAGTATCTTATTTCTCTATCAATTTTGAAAGACAGTTTTGCAGGGTTAATCAACATGGGATGGAGGTTGTTTTCTTTTAGGCCTTGAAATACTTCACCCCAGCTCTCCTTGACTTGAGAGTTTGTGTTGAAAAGTCTGCTGTTATTTGGGTGGCCTTTCCGTTGAATATGATTTGCTTATTTTCTGTAACTGCTTGTAGAATTTTGTTCTTCTATTGGGTTTCTGGAATCTTGACTGTTATATGCCTAGGTGTAGATATGTTTTGATCAAGGATAGTGGGAGTCCTATATCCCTCACTTAATTGTATGTCAAATTCTTATTCTCTGCTTGGGAAGTTTTCCTCCATTACTTCTGTGAACAGTATTTTATGTCATTTGCACTATCTTCTGTTTCTTAATTTACTCCCATCAGTCTTATATTTTTCTTTTTTGCATCATCTACCAGCCACTGTGTTGATTTCTCATGGTCCCTTGCTATTTTTCAGAAATCTTTGTTTTCCTGGTCACTAATCACAATCCTGTCTTCTATATCTGATATTCTGTCCTCACATTGGTTCATTCTGCTGCATGAACTATCAGTGGAGTTTTTAATCTTTTGGATGTTTGTTTGAATCTGCTTTATGGATCCCACTCATCTCCTATGCTGGGATTTCATCATGTTCCTGAGCTCCTCCTGTCTGCTCTAGAGTTATATTAATCATGTCTTTCACCATGGACACCACCTCTGTAGTTATCTGAGAAATAATTTCTGATTTTATTTTTTTCAGATCCTCTTTTGTTGTGAGTTCAGTGAGTGCAGGTGCTTGAGTTTCAGATTGTTCTCACTTCCCCTTGGAGTTGCCTTTGGTGATCTGGAAGTCTGGTTTCAAGTCTTATTTAGGTGTCTTTTCCTTTCTATTTTTGTTTTTGTTGAGGTTGATTTTTTTTTTGTTTTAATTTCTGGGTTACTGCTTGTAAAGTGCTTATTGTGAATATCTTTTTGCTAGTACCTAGAACCCTTATGGAATGGCTACTTCTTGGGTTGTCTTTCAGGGTTAGTTTACATGCAGATTTGAGTCTGTAATGGCCCTTAGGTAATCTCAGTCTTGGTATACCAGGAAGCACAACTGAGTAGAACAGTCATGTTACCATGGCCAAAATAATTCAATCAGCATCAACAACAGCATCATACACAGCCTAGAAAATGATAAAATATGGTAATTATTAATCTAGTACCTTTGAGCACATGAACAAGACTTGTGGTTATATATAAAAATCTAGAACCAACCAGAAATATATTTACAGTAAATAAGCCCTTCAATATAGTAAATTTGCTCACAGGGATGCTTTTTGAAGAAGTTGTGGTGGAGATACAGAAATAGAAGGGGAGGGAAAGGTTAGCAGTAAGGTTAGAAGACACAGGAAGATCATGCAAACTTTGGGACATGTGAGGACAGAAGGAGAAGAGAGAAGAAGGAAAAAAATAAGAACAGGACAAACTGGCAGCAATGAAAGAATCAGAATCTGTATTCTCACTCCTACAAAAATAAGAACAATTGAGAAAAAAGAGGACAAAAACAGCCACAAAAAAAGTGAGAAATGAAGGAGAAAAGAAAAAAGTCCTCTTCAAGACATGTCTCTGTTGTCACCTGGGGACAATGTGGGTAGCATATTGATCAGTATTGACTGATCTCAACGAGTCAGCCATATTCCACTGAAGTTCAGACTGGTTTCTGTCTATAAGGCTAGAATTGAGCTTACTGACTTTTCCTGGGTTTGAACTCTGTACAGTTCTACTGCAGGTTGGAGCCACCCTTCCCTCACAACAAGTTTGGTTCTTCTAAGAGGTGTTGACCTCAACACCTCACCAACTGCTGCAGTCTTCTGCACCTTTATTGAAGTAACTCTTTGCTCTCCCTGTAGGCTGTAGTTCTCAACAAGCTTCAGAAAGCTCTTCTGTTCTGCTCACCACTACACTAATTCTGGGGCCCAAAGGATGAACTTCTGGACCTATGAGTTGTGCTGCTGTTCTGATATATCTCTGGCCAGAGACTGCATGCCCATGCTGCTGATCTGTTGTCCCAGTGGGTCTCTGGCTGGGGCCTGCACAATCTTACCCATGGTATTCAGATGGGCCTGTGGCTTGGGCTTACAAGCACTTACTGAGGGTGTCTGCATGGACTTCTCACTGGGGTCTGCTCCATGCCACTGTTACCATTTCAGAGAGTCCAGGTGGATGACTTTCAAATTGTTCTACCTTATTGCTTCCTGGGTTTGTTTTTGCTGAGGGGAAAGTTTGGTGTTGCATTTTTCTTAAGTCCTTCTCAATTTATATAATTTTGAAGTTTAATCCCTGGGTCGATGCTTGTAAATTGTGTATGCCACATAGCTTTATTGCTAGTATTGAGAACCCTTAGAATGACTACTCCTCAGAGGTGTCTTCAGGTGTAGCTGGCTTTTGAGTTTTGAGTCTGTTGCAAGATTCTATCTTTTCAATTTATTGAGGATGAGAAGTTGCTGTTTATTTGGCCTACCCCCTTGTTTTATGGTATTGACATATGGTATTATTTATGACCCTTAGGCAATCTCAGTCTTGGCATACCAGGAAGAACAACTGATTAGAACAGTTATGTCACCTTGGCTTAAGTAGTACAATCAGCAATAACAATACTATCACAGGCAGCCTAGAAAATGACAAACTGTGGTAACTACTGATTTTCCACCTTTAGTCATATGAACTAGATTTGTAGGTATATAAAAATATCTAAAACAAACAAGAAAATTATACACAATGAATATGCCATCAGTATGGTAATTTTACTGTTGGGGGAGAAAATTTAAATGGGGTTGGGGGAAAATAGAGAAATGGAGGAGGAGGAGGATATTGGACAATTTTGAATTCTATACTGTGGACAGAGAAGAGAACAAATCTGTTAAAACAAGAAGGTGAAATGAACTAATAAGTACTTGAAATAAAATGCCTTCCACATCTAGGGACAAAGGGACATCAAATAAGTTGTGCTAAAAGACTTGCACCTACTCCAGGGATGGGGAAATCTTAAAGCCCAATTTCCAGTGGTACAGGCAAATAAAGATCTAACTCCTGATCTGGGCATAGGGATTATGTCCTCAAGGCAACTGATTAAGATTCTCAGGCTCCAAACCCAAACAAGGGAGAGAAAATCTATAAAAAAGCCAAGGTACCCTAGGGAGAGTAGTATTCCTTACAAAACTGCACAACGCTACAACTGATTTCACCACACCTTCAAACTGTCTCTCATTTATGGCTCTGTCCCTAGTATCCCTGACTGATGGTACACACTAGAGGTCCAGGAATAACTTCCAGCATGGCAGTCACCATGCCATATGTTTTTTGGGCAGAATTTTCCTCAAACACTTGGTAGGTGCTCTGAGTGCACGTGAAGACTGATTACACATATCTCATGAGAAGCTTGATGATGGAAAAAATAACAGTTTTGGCTATACTGGAAAACAGAGGCAGGAAGCCCCAAGAGTCTCCAGAGGAGATAGGCCTCAGAGGAAGGGAGAACCAACACACAAGAATCTCCTGTCATGGTTTTCATAGTGTGCAAAAATTGACCCTCACAGAGCACTCAACAGGGCTCACTCCCTGGAGGCTCTGCTTATATTATCTCTACTTCATCCAGCAAACACAGAGATCTTCACCCTATTTCTATTCCTCCACTTTTTGATAGTTGTAACAGCAGCTTCCAGATAATTATCACCGCCTCTGTCTGCTCTTTTGGAAAATTCAGCACTATCAGAGTAACTTCAATTTTGGATTCTTCTTGTCTATGATGGAAGATGAAGTGATGCATAGAGAAGAAAATAAACATATCAGAGCTAGAAAAATCATTGCCATCTAAATAAGACTTCTTTCTGTCTTGGTTGGTTTATGGCAGGTAGCCAGTAATCTCTAAGATGACTAACTGGTCAGCCCTAGACCAAGTACTTTCTATATGTCATCTTACTTAAGACCTGAAGGGAAGAAACCATTGGGGGAAAGTATTATCCTATTTTACAGTTGGTGGAATTAGGAAATAGTTTATATAATTCAATGGACAAGGATTCTATGGTCGATGAAGCATAGACTGTAATTAAAACCCTAGGTTTCTTAGTTTAAATTGTTTGGTTTTCTCCGGTAACCTGTCTACAGCTTCTTATAAATAGGGAAGTTTCTCTAGTGCTTTGCAAAAATTGGACAGGTATGACAATCTCCTGTCTATACTAAGTGAAGCAACTGGCTATTGAAATCATTCCCATATTTCCCACCATTGTGTCTTCTTGGATTATCCTTGGAAATAAATACTTTTGAAATGAGATACCATTGAATCAGTTTACATCTTTATCAAAGGATCTGACTTTTAAACTGATTCTATCCCAACTTTTGTGAGCTATAATGCAGGCGAAGATGGAGGTTTTTTTGAATGGTTGTCAGAGGAAGCAACCTATACACATACGAACAATACTGAAATCATTGTATTAATATGAATTCTCCCTTCTGCAGGCCATGTGGAGGAATCTACCTGTTATTTGGGCAGATCCTGCTCAGCAGGTGTCAGGGGGTTTCCTCTACTGCTCTTTGAACAGGGAAGACACATAGTAAAAGGTGAGAACCCATAATCCTTTGCTAGAAATATCTGTTTCTTCACTCACTCTCAATTTGGTTAGGTCAAGAATAAAATGGTGATGGCAAAGAAAATAATTTCCATGCCCTCTTGTTTACTAGGGTAGCTTTGTCAGACTTAAGGTTGGAGGATTGTCCTGAGAGAAGCTGGTATAGATCTTTTGGTTGCATCTAGAAGTGACAACATATCTAACTGATGTTTTCATCTAAGCAATAACTGTAATTCAAGATCATCTTTTGATGAATCAAGTCCCTGACATCCTCTGAACTGGTGTACAGTTTTTTTTTCATTTAAAGAAAATAAATCTTCTAGAAGTTAAAAATTGAATAAAAATGACTTGCATCCCATAGAACTGTCATCCCCTCTTTTCTATTTTTTTGCATCCAAAGCTACTGGACCATAACTATCTTTAGCAGTCATCTGAGGTTGGACATGTTCTATTACCAGATTGTTTAACTTCACATTTCCTCCTTTCAAGTCTGTTGGAGCACTGTAGGGTTGTCCACAACAACATTTATTTTGTATGTTGATTCCTCAAATTTCATCTCAAAGCATTATATAAGTTTGAGTGAAATAGTTGGTACCCATCTATGTGTATGTGATTTATTGATATTCTGTTCATAACAGTGTAAATATCATCTTTTCAACAAGTATTTATGAGATACCTACTGGCTTCTTCAGACTGTGCTGGACAATTGGGTATCATGAGTAAAACTGAAGAACAAGAGGAGCAAAGTCCCTGATTCCTGAAAGTATTGGACCACTTCTAGAAGTTGAAAAGACCCAGTGTCATTTTACTTACATATTATGCAGAAGATGCCATGTGTGCCTATACGGATGAGTGAGTGTGCATATGTGTGTGTGTGTGTGTGTGTGTGTGTGTGTGTGTTTGAACAGACAGAAAGGCAAATTTCCAGGGCTTTGTAAAGTCATTACTATTATCTGAAATTGGCTCATAAGTTCAGCGTTAGTGCCACAGAACAAGGTGATTCCAGCTACACACCTCTAGGTGTGCCTGCTCTTTCTATCAAAGCCACTTTTTCTACTAGGAGCTAGTTCCATAGTAAGTGGATAGTTCCTGGTCTCTACCTTATGAAGGACAGGACAGGAAGAAGCAAACCACGGTCAATGAACATAACCTGATCTGATGCTTATGTTAATACAGCCAGAAGGCAGATGAAAGTTTAAACATCGTTTTGGTAGGTTGGATTTTTTTTTCTTAGAACATGTTTGTAGTGCATAATTTTATATTCCTTGTCAGAAGTTGGTACACAAGATAATAAATCTTATTTTAAATTTAACTTAAAATTAGTAGAAGAAGATATCATGAAATGTGAGAAATATATAAAATTTAAGTTGTGTTGGACTTAAAGTTTTATTGGAACACAGTTACATACATTTACTTAAGTACTGTATATGGTTGTTTTTGTATTACAGTAGCAGACCATAGTTGCAACCATATTTGGTCCACAATTCTAAATTATTTACTAAAATAATTGGCCAACCATTGGTGCAAAGAATTTCAGAGATGGGCTCTGCTTCTACTGAAATGGTACACGTGTGACCAAGAATGCAGAAGCTCACTGGGAGGAGGGCAGGAGTGGGGACGAATCACACTCTGATACACTCTGAAACAGAGTTTCTTCAGTGTGCCCTATTTTATAGGTGCAGTGGTTCTGTTACCATAGAGTATGTGTAATCTTTGTAAAACAGTTTATGTGTACATTTCTCTTCATGAAATCACAGATGAGTTTGGAGATGTTAAGATAGTAAATCAAAGTCTGTTGTTTGGAAGTTGTACTTTATTAGAAACAAGTTGGGAAGCTAATTGGTATCTGTGTAGAAAGAAAGAAACTAATTGGATTCCATTTCATTAAAGTCTGTATGGCTGTTGCAAAAGTAGAAGGTTGTAGTGGGGCAACCCACACTTACACACAGAGCTGAAATGATTTCATTTCCACAGAAATTGGAAGAAATCCTATTTTGCTTTTCTGTGGTTTTGTTTGTTTGTTTGTTTGTTTGTTTTTTGAGACAGGGTCTCACTATGTAGTTGAGACTGACCCAGAACTCACTATGTAACTCAGGCTGGTCTCGAACTCACAGCAATGCTCCTGCCTCAGCCTCCAGAGTGCTGGGATTACAGGCATGCACCGTCAAGCCTGGCTAAGAAATCCAGTTTTGTGAATGTGTGTGTGTGTGTGTGTGTGTGTGTGTGTGTGTGTGTGTTTTACTACATACATTCCTGATTGAGAGTATTGTATATATGTTGAAAAGTTGAATTCTGACCAATCAGTACTATTCTTAAACCCATAATGAAAATGTAAATGGAAGAAAAGAATCAATTTTACATATTTTAAAGCAGTTATTGATGTTGATGTGTTTCTATGTGCTTTATTTCCCATGATTATTTAACTATGAACCAGAGTCCCATCTTATGTATTGTACCATTCATCAAATGTTGTACTTTTACAGCTCACAGACACATGAAAAGCTTCCACAGCCCCAGCAACTCCAGCACCATCACCGGCTTCATCCTCCTGGGCTTCCCCTGCCCCCGGGAGGGGCAGATCCTCCTCTTTGTGCTCTTCTCTGTTGTCTACCTCCTCACCCTCATGGGCAATGCTTCCGTCATCTGTGCCGTGCACTGGGATCTGAGACTGCACACGCCCATGTACATCCTGCTGGCCAACTTCTCCTTCCTGGAGATCTGGTATGTCACTTCCACAGTCCCCAACATGTTGGCCAACTTCCTCTCTGACACCAAGTTCATCTCCTTCTCTGGGTGCTTTCTCCAGTTCTACTTCTTCTTCTCCTTGGGTTGCACTGAATGCTTTTTCCTGGTGGTTATGGCCTTTGATCGGTACCTTGCCATCTGCAGGCCTCTACACTATCCGTCCATGATGACCAGACGTCTCTGCACCAATCTTGTGTTAGGCTGCTGGATACTTGGTTTCCTGTGGTTCTTGACTCCCATCATCATTGTCTCCCAAATGTCCTTTTGTGGGTCCATGATAATTGATCACTTTCTGTGTGACCCAGGTCCTCTGTTAGCCCTGACTTGCAGAAAATCTGTGGTGATAGAGTTTGTCATCTCCACCTTATGTGCTGTAGCCATTGTTATTCTCTTGCTTTTCATCATGGGGACTTATTCTTTGATTTTAAAAGCTGTATTGAAGGTCCCTTCAGCAGCTGGTAAAAGAAAGGCTTTTAACACCTGCGGGTCTCACCTGGCTGTGGTTTCCCTTTTCTGTGGCTCAGTACTAGTGACGTATGGGAGTCCAACATCTGGGCATAAAGCTGGGATGCAAAAGATTGTGACTCTCTTTTATTCTGTTTTGACCCCTCTCCTTAACCCTGTGATATATAGTTTTAGGAACAAAGATATGAAAAAAGCCCTCCAGAAATTTCTAGGAACATAAAAAAGATTACTTCAAAGTGTTTGATAATTAAATTGTTTTAAACTCATTTTTGGTATTTTTTGTCATTAACGACTACTTTATTGGTTCTTCTATTTAAATAAAATTATAAAAAATACTAAGGAAAGTGTACATCTTGCAGTTGGAACTCCCTCAGAAAGACAAAAGAAAAAAAGACAGAGATCAAATCTGGATGCTTGAGTTATCTAAGCAACCTGTGATTGCTTTTTTTGGTTTATTCCTTTTAGAAGAAGGGTGGAACACTTGTATGTTTGTTGGAGCCCTTTGTAGAAGTGACCACCAAAACACTTGGAGGCTTCATGACATTGCATATCTTAAAAACTGGTTTCATGCCTGGCAGGATGACACACTCCTGCAATCCCAGCACTTGGTAGGCTGAGGCAGGAGTATAGTTATCAGTTCAAGGCTGACTGGACTACGTAACAAGGCCCTGTGTCAAAACAAAAACAGGCATCAAAACAAAAGCAAAACATTGAACAACCTGGTTTTATACATTTAATATTGTCCAGAATTTAAAACACCTATGAATATGTTTTTGTAATGTTTCTTGCTTCTTGATCACTTGCTCTGTTGCTTCGTATGCTTCAAATTTTACAATTATATACTAAATATTGTATTGTAAATATAGTAAAAATATTCTAACTCAATAGATGTTAACTTTCTTCTATCAAGTAGATAGAGTATAATCAGATTATTTTGATTCCACGTAGGGATTACTGTAAATATTTTTTTAAAGGCCTAGGTTTGGGTATTGATCTTAGTGTGCAGCTTTGATTATAAGGGCTCGATTATATACTTGGTTGCTAATGAAGCCCCCAGTTTAAGCCAATCCTGACCTTCTATTTATATAATTTCTCATGAAGCCTGAATCTTCTCGTTAGCTCTTTGTACTCACAGTCTTGGCTTCTGCTACATTTCTCAAATTTTCATTTTGTACAAGAACAGCTTAGAAATTTGAATCTTCTTTGAATAGATATTACCCTATAGTATCAGTCTAAATTCTCTGTGGCCCTCCTGTCTCCAGGATTTGTTCCTCAAACACTACCTGCTTTGGCAGCCACAAACTCCAAATCCTCTAGCTGTTCTTCATTTAGAGAAATTATTGCTTCCTATGTGTTCTGGATGGCACACATGAGTCTATTCCTTTACATAGGATTTTGAAAGAAAAGAAAGTGGGCAGAGCTTCTCATGGATGCTTACTGCATGACAAGTGATCAGCGTGGATGGCTTATATGGGAGAAAAATCTTGAGGAAAATATCTGGGAGTGGCCAGATCATCATCTGGAAGAGTCTGGTAAGAGAAGTCTGAGGGGGCAGGGAGTTTTTTAACTGCATGCACAGTCTAGGAGGGACTGTCAAGAAAAGCTGGGGAGTTTGACCAAAGTGCATTTGGAAAGAGGTGGGAGAGCTAACTTGGTCAAAGGGCATTCAAAGTAGTAAGGGAGGTGTTTAAGGTCTTTTTAAAAAATTAATTATTCCCCCACTGGAAGCTGCCATCGTTCTGGAACCAGGAGGGCTGCCTGGGCCCTGATCCACTGCGGGAAGGATAGCCACGTCTTTCCCCACTGGGAGCCGCCATGCTCCAGCACCAGGAAGGTAGCCACACGGGTGACCCTGAAACCCCCTGCCCCCCGCGCACTCTCAGACCTCCTGAGTGAGACAGTCTTTGGACCCACTCTGCAGAGGCAGAGGTGGTCATAGAGGGTATTTGTCTGAGTTCCCAACATTGAGTATCTTTAAAGAAAGGGCGTGGGAAACCTGTAGTAGAAGGGTGTGGAGTTCAACCATTCAGAAGGTTGGGGAACTCAATCTGGGCCTTGCAGCCTGAAGTTAGTCAGTGTCATGGGGTTCAGCCATCAGCTAACTGAGACCAGGGGTCTTGCAACCTCGCTCTGTCTGAGCCATTAAATGGTAAATATACTATACTGAAATTTTGTTCACTGCAGACATGTTCTGGACTGCTTCTTGATTTCAATTTAATTCAAATGATTTAAGGATGATAGACTAGTGACTACCACAGGTGCTCAGTTTCCAAGTTGTGCTTGATCTTAATGTGTTGTTTATTGTATCAGTTCGGATAAAGCATGGTGATCAATTTGATGAGCTGTTTTCTCTGATGTTATGAAGATGAGAATGTCTGTGGGTCATTAGAGACACAGAAGCTAAGGTGCAACTATATCAGGAAGACTTGGGTAATAACCCAGAGATTAAAGCAAGGACAGTCAGACAACAAAAATAAAAATGAGAAAACACTTAATCAAGACACAAAGACAGATTGCCAGTTCACCAATGGCAAACAGTAGGGCAAATGAGGATGAACAGGCCAATAGTGAACCACCAGGACACCCTGAACTCAAAGCACAGGAAGTAACAAAACAGATCAATCAGGCTCTAGAAAAATTCAAAACAGAAATAATTTCCCAGATAACCATAGAGATGGTGAGCAAAATGAAAGACGTGTTTCGACACTCTAGAACAGAAACTGACAAAAAAAAAAAAAAGATGAGCTCATCATCATCACCATGATAGAAGGCCCAGCATAAGAAAGAAATGGAAACAATAAATGCCCAACATAGGAAAGAAATGGAATCCATAAAACAGATTCAAACAGATATCCAGGAGATTAAACACTCCATTGAAAGTGTACACAACAGAATAAAAGAATGCGAAGATAGACTCTCAGACATAGAAGATAAGATTGCAGTCAGTGTCCATGAAATGAGAGGTCTCTTAAAAACAATAAGGGATCATGAGAAATTGATCCAACAACTCCTAAATGATGCAAAGTAGAATAACATAAGACTGATAGGAATCCATGAAATAGCAGGAGAAAACACAAATGACTTAAAAAAGCTGTTCACAGAATTAATGACAGAAAACTTCCCAAACAGAGGGGAAAAATTTGACATTCATATAGGTGAGGCATATAGGACCCCAACTAGCCACTATAAAAAACGATCTACACCTAGACATATAATAATCAAGATCCCAGAAACCCAACAGAAGAACAAAATGTTACAAGCAGTAAGAGAAAAGAAACAAATCACATGCAAAGGAAAGCCCATCAGAATCACAGCAGACTTTTCAACACAAACTCTTAGAGCAAGGAGAGCCTGGAGTGAGATATTTCAAGTACTAAAAGAGAACAACCTCCAACCTAGACTGATGTATCCTGCAAAACTCTCTTTCAAAATGGATGGGGAAATAAGATACTTCCAAGACAAAAACACCTAAGCAACTACATGAATACCAAACCAGCACTACAAGGAACTCTAAACAGTATCCTAGAAAAAGACATTGAAGGTAACAACACCATGAGGCCCAACAGAGCAAATCAAATAGGCAAGGCAAGAAATTAAAAGGAGAAGGTGAAAAAGTAAAAAGAGTCAACAAAAGGCCACAACAGGACAATGATAATAAGTCAGTACATATCAGTTATAACTGTCAATGTCAATGGCTTCAACTCACCAATCAAGAGAAATAGACTGGCAGAATGGAATAAGAAGCAAAATCCAACAATATGTTGTATACAAGAAACACACCTATTGCAAAAAGAAGCCCATAGACTGAAGTGAAAGGATTGTAAACAATTCTCCATGTGACCAGAGACCAGAAAAAAGGCAGGGGTAGCAATTTTATTTGCAGACAAAGTAAATTTCAAACCAAAACTGATTCTAGTTATATAGATGTAGGACAGTACTGTATCATACCTCTGTGAATGTAAAATATCTTGTACCTGCTTTATGATATGTAGTAGTGACCATGCTTTATCAGAGCTATTTTTAATGATGTTACTCTATAATGTTCTTTCTCCAGGTGATGATTAAGATGCTAATAAAAAAAATGGTGCCAGGTACCACAACAGCAACAGAACTTTGCTGTTTTCTGGTTATTATTCTTCCCTTTGTTTTTTTGTTTTTGTTTTTTTAATGGAGTGTGCTG